>NC_134277.1:101753212-102089462 GCF_949628215.1 Phalacrocorax aristotelis | reverse complement strand
TTGTTGGTCTGATTTATGGGTGTTTTGTGCTTATCTTGGAAAATCAGAGTCACTAGCTCCATCTGTCTTCAGAAATGTTACTGCCTTTGTCTCGGACCACTTCAATTTCATGTGGATGTCCCATGAGAGCTGAAAGAGAGAAGTGAAGAAGATACTTCTGTATGTGCGTCAGCAGCAACCATGAGAGGAAATTGTTTCCCTGCTAGTGTAAATCTGGTGTTCTAGGTTGCTCACTAGCACTTGCTGAATGTGCCACTACCCACCTTCTGTGGTGGCTCTCTTCCAACTGGTATGGACTGAGCAATTCCAGCAAACCAGGTCCCCCTGCCTTAGACGTCCTGGCACTACAAGGCATGTCAGTATCAGCAACATGTATTGCTGGATAGCTGCTTGCACATAGAAATAACAAGAAGTTGCATCCTTGCTGAGGAGGGGTCACTGTGGAGGGAATGCTGCTAGAGGTATTTCTGGGGTTGTGCTGAGGTCCGAAGGTTCGTAAAGGCAGCCTGCTGCAGTCTTGTGTCTGTAAGGTACACAAAGGCACTGGCATGGCCTCACATCCCTCTTACATGATGGGGCTCTGTCAGCTCATGTGGACTGGCGTGCCTTACAGAGCACAGCGTGATCCCACTCTGTGACGTGCAGTTGTGGAGTCTGTTACTCAGATATGGTTCCCGCTGTCTTGCTGAGACATGGTTCCTGACTCTTGATGTTTGTGCTGTTTCAAGGAAAAACCTAAGATTTGCTTATGTCACTAGCTTTCACGCAGCCTGAAATAAATCTGGAATGCATGTTACTCAACGCAGTGAATGAATCCCTCTCCTCTTGAATGTGGTGCTTGGCTACAGTGCACGTGGATGGGCTTTGCAAGCTGGTCCAATGCGCAAATACTAGAAGCGGTGCACTCTGGTGCAGAGCACTAAGGCAGAGTTCAGGGTCGAAGGGGAAGCCTTGTCCCTATGCCGATGCAGTCTGGGTCTTTTTGGGCTCACATTGCACACAACTTGCAGCTGTGCACTCGGCTAATTCGTTAGCTTGCAGGAGGGGGTCTTATGGTTCTGAGATTGCAGTCTTCATATTGCCGAAGTTTCTTCCAGAACCTGCCTACCCACAAACACAAAATTTTAGTACAATTCAAAAGCAGAGGAAGAGAGAATGTACAGGAAGTCATAAACATTTATGGGAAAGATGGGGAAAGAACTGAAAAAAACCTGGCAAAAAGGAACCCAGGAAGGAGTTGGGTTTTCAATTCACATACTGTCTACAAAACCTCGCTTCCTAGATATTTTGCCTCAAGACTTTTTAAATGTAGTTAAAACATGAATAGTTTAAAAACAATCAGCTTAACTATTTCTTTATAGAAACATACATTTGCAAACAGCTGGCTTGAAAATGCATGTACAGAAACAGTAGCTGTTCTGGACAGCAATTTGAGAGGCCTAAGGAGCTGATATCTCACTATCTGGCTAGAATAGCTTTTGGAGACACCCTACTGGGGAGGCCATTACAAGGAGGCTGATGTTGAATTTGGGTAGTAAAGAACAGAATATGGTTCAAGCTTTTCATCTGTGCATATGGCACTGAGAATATTGGCGCTTGGAAGAAACTGAGTGGTTGCATGTAATATATATCTATGCTTGATATGTATATATAAATCTCAACATCAATTCTTGGCAGCTTGGATGTCAGTAAAATAAGACAAGTTCTGCTGTAAGGTGTGGAAGAATAGAGCTACTGAAATAACAGCCCCTGAATTTGTTTGCATTTTAGTGCTTCTATGAGGAGCTTTTCACTGTTCAGAATGGTGTTTCTTTTGGGAACAGAGGGTGGGAGGCTGATGATTACTAAGCCACTAGTTCACACAAGTGGTGTGTCTGCCAGTGTGGTGGCACAGTCATTGCCACTAGCCACTCCTGAATAATGTAATCATTTCCATGATGAAGCACGTGAGCTTTTGCAGCTTGCAGAATTCTCCTTTCCCAACAGCTGAAGGTGGGTAAGCTTTCTTTTTAATTTTTTTCTTTTGTGATGGGCAAGTTATATGCCTAACTCTGTATCATCCCACTAAGAGCTGGGTGAACAGCTTTTGCACTGTCCTGATAAGATTTTATTGATGAAAAAAATCAAGTGTGTTCATGATACTTATATCCCATGCCACTTAGTTATTTTTAATGATAAAATGAGGGGAAAAAAAGAACTAAAAGAGTTTGGGTATGTTGTCTAGTGCACCTTCAACTGGGAATCTACATCAGCTGGGAAATAGTTGCCAGCTAATGGCTTTAAAATAGTTACAATAAATAATCTGCTCAGCACATGTATACATTTGTCAGTGGATTACTTTGATTAAACAAAATTGTCAAATGCACTGTTCCACCTTTTTTTTTTTTTCTTCTGAAGTTGTTTCTTGTCTGTCATTTTCTCTCTCTGCTTCTCCACGCACCAGTGTGATACAGCTGCTTGTGCTCTGCTGCTTATTACTTGTACCCTGATTCCTAGCCCTCCCAAGGGGGCAATGACCAGCAACAATCTGAATATGCAGCAGCCCAGGACCTTTGGAGAACAATGAGATTAAAAGCTGAGGTGCCAGGTTTAATTCAAACTCCATAAAGACTCCAAGGAGCAGAATTGTTCCTCTAAATTGGTTTAGAAGATTCTGAGTCCTCATATATAGAATCACAGAATTACTGAGGTTGGAAAAGACCTCGAGGATCATAAAGTCCAACCATCAACCCAGCACCACCATGCCTCTTAAACCATGCCCTGAAGTGCCATGTCTACACATCTTCTAAACACCTCCAGGGATGGTGACACCACCTCTCTGGGCAGCCTGTTCCAATGAAGGTGTTCATGTCTGACAGCTCAGAGGATCTGACATGACCAGTGCCAGACAAAAACCCTTGTGTCTGTGGGACCTCACTTGCCTAATGGTTGTGTAAACTGGGAGCTGGTAAACAGCTGCTTCTCTTCAGACATAGTGTGCTTGTCTGTTTTCAAAGCAGAAGATGTTTAATGGGAAGTCTACAACTGCAACCATCTTCCTCGTGGTCATCATTGTGTGCATCCCTCTGGAAATGGTAAATATGGTACCTTGTGCCTGAATTTTAAGCATAGATTTATAGGAAGGAAGAGAGTGTTTACTCTGACTGTTTCAAAACTGTGGCTTACAACCTTTTTTTTAATGAGAGATATTTACAAGAAGTCTAGGGCATGTGTTACTCCCTGCTGCTCTCTGTGTGGCAAAATTTGGAGAGAAATGTCACCTTATAAAGCCATTCAGGTAACTTTTTCAGCCAGGCCTTCTTTGAGATAAAGCATTTTCATTTTAAATTATGTTAATTCATTTAAAAACAAACAAAAAACTCAAACCAAAAAAAAAAAAATCCACACCACAAAACCCAACCAAAACCAACAGGTTTTTTTGTACATTCACTAGCTTCTGCAGCTGCTGGGAGGTGTTATATGTCCAGCTTTATTATCTCAGCAGAAGCTGGGTAAACAACTTCTGTGCTAGCGTGACACACTTAAGAGTCAAAGAAAAGCTGCTTCAGAGCACATTGCTTCTGTAGGTAGAGGGAGGAGCTATGTTCTGGGTGTGTTGTCTTGTGTACCTGTATTATCTTTGTGAGGCAGGTGAGATACTGGCTCCTTAAATAACAACTCTGGTCTTCAGCAAGCATTTCATAACAAAGTTATTTGACTCATCAGTTGCTGGGAATAGCAGCCCAGGTCCATTTTGCTTGTGGTGAGAGGGCTCCCTGGGAGAGGCTTTGTGAAGGCTTAGCACAATTCTCTGTCTGCAGCTGCATTAGTCTGTATTTTTCTCTTGTGGTTGGGATGCAGTGTGGTGGTAAATTGGTTAAGCTTGGGGCATGAGATCCTCTCCTAGACTTTTCTGTGCAGCCCTGTGGTCCTTTTGCAGAAAAAGGAGAAAGAGACCTTATTTTGGAGTGTTGCCACCGTGTCTGCTGAATCACGACCATGAAAACTGCTGAAGGGGGTCTGTGCTAAATAACAAGTGTTGTATGCCAATGGTTATTTTTGGTGGTTTCAATTACAATTCTCCTTTCTCTGAGAACCGCACTGGTGTTTGTGTAAATGGATGCCGAATCGCAACAGCAAAGCCACTGAGTACCTAAGCCAAATCCTAAGAAGAGTGGACACGTTTGCAGCAATGTGTGGGCTCTTCTCAGCTGTTCCAGCCCATGATCCTCAGCCTCTTCCTTGTGTAAACATGGATGGAAGCAGTCAGGGACATTTTTGTTTAGGAGCAATATTGGGAGGCTTAGCTGGGAAGAGGCAGCACAGAGGATGGAGCAGTGGTTAGGCTTTTCAGGCTTTGTCTCAGTGGGAAAGTATGAATGCATTTAATACTGTATTTGCACTCTTGGCTGGCTGGGTCCCAGCCCTGACCACAGCGCCTGCTGATGCTGCAGGGATTGCTTTGGCTTTTAGCACATGGATGAAGGAAAAGCACTTTTGGGAGCTTATTAGTAGTTAAAGAGCAACCTTCTTTGCCTCCTTTCACTTTTTGCCTTTTTTTTTTTTTTCTTCTTTCAGCAAGACTCACTGTTTAGACATCTTGTGAATGAATGGCGGAAGGTCTTTGACTTCTGTTTTGAGGGGAAGCCAGGAGTGACTAACATTCCTTAATCTGATTTTACTGCACATTCTTGTCTTGGATATGTTTTTTCTTTTTTCCTCAACCAGAAGAAGAAAACAATCCCTGATGCAAGTGGCTTCTAAGCTCCGTCTTCCTGTAGCTCCACATGTAGCTGCTTTCTGTATCCATTTGGGAACTGACTTTGTGTATTGTTTTGCTTTCATGCAAAAGATCTTTCTGCAAACTGTGACTTGAATAAAATCAGGAGGGAGTTCAGATGCTGGGAGTCCTTGGTGTCAGCCGAGGCAGGCAGCAGATAATACCTGCTCTGTTCTGTACGTTCATTAGCGTTCTAGAAATACCTGATGTGTCTATTTCCTGATTAGGAGCTCTCTAGTCAAATGCTCATATTCTCACAGGAAACTAAGTATTCAGAATTTCTCTGGAAAAATTTAGGAATGCCTTTCTGTGTATATAACTGTGGTTTTTCTCATTTGTACGTGATGCTGGCCCCTGTTTGTTAGGGTCCTCTCTGCATCCTGGTAAAGCTTTTGGCACAGAAACAAAGCGCACTAGCTCCCTCCCTGCATCCCCATTAATTCCAATTTCTGCTTCTTCCTTTAATAGGCAGATGTGGGAGATGGGCTTGACAGGAGTTGAGAGTTGAAAATGGTTTGAAGGGGAGGGTAGTCTAAAGAAACACGATCAAAGCCAGCTATTATCACTGAAATATGAGTGTTGCTATTGATGCTTGTTTATAGCTTGTTAAGTCTTACATGCGTGTACAGTTTCATTTTATAGGCAGATGGCTTTTAAGTAAAATAATGACTTCTCAGTGTGCTCTCCTAAAGTGAAACACTGCTTCCTTCCTCACCCCCCCCGCCCCCCCCAAGTAAAGTTTAAAGTCTACAGCTACCAGGAGTGCACGATTCTACCAAAGACAAAATGTATCCTGTTTGTTTAATAAACAATCAGCTGGCTTTGATTTTTGGCTTAATTTAGTCCAAGTGCTTGGAGGCGGATAGATGGGAATGCAGTGTTGGGGGTGGAGACTTTCAAGAAAAAACTCAAGGAGTAGAAAATTAAAGTAGCAGAGGATATATCCTCTGTCCAGGCTGGGGAGACAGTGCTGTGACACATGTTGCTCGTAGCTTCAAAGAACAAAACAGTGATTCCCCAGAAAGTATGTTATAGTTAACATACTCCTAGTTAGGTAAACTTCTACTGCTTTATTTAGCTCTGGCAACGCTGGGTGTCTTTATTTGCAAAGTCCTTGCTTCCAGAGCCTGTGGTTGACTTCTGAGGCACTTCTGCAAGTTGTCTAGTTTTTGTAGTTACCAAGGAAAAAACTTTGACCTGAAAACACAAGCAGAATGAGTATCTAAGGGCCTGGTTGCACAGACAGTGAGTGGTACAGGCAGTTGCATTTTGGCTGCTTCTGTGCTCTCTTGGCCGGACATGATCTGGTTTTGCTCCAGAAGCCACATAGTTGGGTTAGCATGGTGCCAAGCTCAGATTCCTGTGCCCGGTGTCCAGAGCGGGCTGGGAGAGCAGCCGTCTGCTGTGGACGGGAGAGCAGTGCCCTTGGCCTTGGTGTTTCAGGGGTAAACTAACAGAACTATGTGTGTTTAATTTTTTTCCCCCCCTGTGCTATGCCCTCTTTTTGGGGGAGGATGTGGAGGAAGGGAATTAGTGTGTGGCTAGCACAAGATATTCACTATACTATAAACAGATATTGGCTCTACTGCACCTAGGTTTTCCTAGCATATATGGTGTGAACAGTTATTTAGCAGTGTTAATACAAGTATCTGTGCACCAAAAAGGGTTGCTAGGTGACAGGCAACAAATGCATGCCCTCTGAGGTCAGATTTTTCTTCAAAACTTTGTATGGGCTCTGTCGCTAAGTGTTACAGGAAGGATGTGATGGCAACCAAGAGACCAACCACCTCAAGGGTTTGCATGGCTGTAGTGGGTCCTCGTACACCCCTCCGGGAAAACCTGTGTGCTCAAGTACCTTTCTGAAATACCTGTACACCAGTGCATGCAGCATGGGGAATAAACAGGAGGAGCTAGAGGTCTGTGTGTGGTCACAGGGCCGTGATCTCATTGCAATCACAGAGACACGGTGGGATAGCTCGCATGACTGGAATGAGATCGTGGATGGCTACAGGCTTTTCAGGAAAGACAGGCCAGCAAGGCAAGGTGGGGGAGTTGCTCTTTATGTGAGGGAGCAACTGGAATGCATCAAGCTGTGCCTTGGAGTGGAAGGAGAATAAGTTGAGAGCTTGTGGGTAAAATTTAAGGGACAGCCAAATATGGGTGGCACTGTTGTGGGCGTTTGCTACAGGCCACCTGATCAAGAAGAGGAAGTTGATGAAGCCTTCTACAGACAGCTGGAAGTAGCCTTGCAATCGCAGGCCCTGGTCCTCATGGGGGACTTCCACCTCCCTGATATTTGCTAGAAAAGCAACACGGCGAGCCATGCACCACCCAGAAGGTTCCTGCAGAGCATCAAGGACAACTTTTTGATGCAAGTGGTGGAGGAGCCAACGTGCTGCTTGACCTTATCCTAACAAACAAGGAAGGGCTGGCTGAGGATGGGAGAGTTGGGGGTACCCTTGGCTGCAGTGACCACGAGATGGTTGAGTTTAGGATACTGTGAGATAGAAGCAGGGCTATGAGTTGGGTTACAACCTTGGACTTCAAGAGGGCTGACTTTGGCCTCTTCAAAGACCTGCTAGGAGGAATCCCATGGGCTAGGGCTCTGGAAAGCAGAGGAGCCCAAGAAAGCTGGACAGTATTCAAGGACCACGTCCTCCAGGCTCAAGATCGGTGCATCCCCAGGAGGAAGAAGTCAGGCAGAGGAGCCAGGAGACCTGCATGGATGAGCAGAGACCTTCTGGAGAAACTCAAATGGAAGAAGGAGGTTCACGGTATGTGGAAAAAGGGACTGGCCACGTGGGAGGAATATAGGAATGTTGTCAGGGTGTACAGAGATGTGATGAAGGCCAAAGCCCACTTGGAATTAAATCTGCAAGGAATGTCAAGGATAATAAGAAGGGCTTCTTTAAATACATCAGCAGTAAAAGGAAAACTGGGGATACAGTGGGCCCACTGCTGAACAAGGAAGGGGCCCTGGTAACGCAGGATGCAGAGAAGGCGGAGTTGCTGAATGCCTTCTTTGCCTCGGTCTTTACTGCTAAGGCTGGCCCTCAGGCATCCCAGCCCCCAGAGGAGAGAGGACAAATCAGAAGAAAGGAAGACTTACCATTGATTGAGAAAAACTGGGTCAGAGATCACCTATGCAAACTGGATCCTCGCAAATCCATGGGCCCTGATGGGATGCACCTGTGAGTGCTGAGGGAGCTGGCAGATGTTCTTGCTGAGCCACTCTCCATCATCTTTGAAAGGTTGTGGAGGACAGGAGAGGTGCCCAAGGACTGGAGGACAGCAAACGTCACTCCAATCTTCAAAAAGGGCAAGAAGGGAGGACCTGGGGAACTATAGGCCAGTCAGCCTCACCTCCATCCCCAGAAAGATGATGGTGCTGTTCATCCTGGAGGTCATCTCCAGGCATGTAGAGGAAAAGGTCATCAGAAGTATTCAACATGGATTCACTAAGGGAAGATCACGCTTGACCAACCTGATGGCCTTCTACGATAGCATGACTGGCTGGGTTGATGAAGGAAGAGCAGTGCAAGAGGAAAAGGTCATCAGAAGTATTCAACATGGATTCACTAAGGGAAGATCACGCTTGACCAACCTGATGGCCTTCTACGATAGCATGACTGGCTGGGTTGATGAAGGAAGAGCAGTGCATGTTGTCTATCTTGACTTCAGTAAGGCATTTGACACTCTCTCCCATAGCATCCTCACAGGCAAGCTAAGGAAGTGTGGGTTGGATGAGTGGACAGTGATGTGGATAGAGAACTGGTTCAACAACAGAACTCAGAGGGTCGTGATCAACGGAACAGAGTCTGGATGGAGGCCTGTCACTAGTGGTGTGCCCCAGGGCTCTGTACTGGGTCCAGTTCTGTTCAACATATTCATCAATGACCTGGATGATGGGATCGAGTGTAATCTCAGCAAGTTTGCTGATGATACCAAGCTGGGAGGAGTGGCTGATACACCAGCAGGCTGTGCTGCCATCCAGTGAGACCTGGACAGGCTGGAGAGCTGTGCCCAGGGGAACCTGATGAAATTCAACAACAGCAAGTGCAAGGTCCTGCACCTGGGGAGGAACAACCCCATGCACCAGTACAGGCTGGGGGCTGAACTGCTGGAAAGCTGCTCTGCTGACAAGGACCTGGGAGTGCTGGTGGGCAGCAAGCTGACCCTGAGCCAGCACTGTGCCCTTGAGGCCAAGAAGGCCAATGGTATCATGGGGTGCATTAAAAGGAGTGTGGCCAGCAGATCGAGAGAGGTTATCCTCCCCCTCTACTCTGCCCTGGTGAGGCCACGTTTGGAGTACTATGTCCAGTTTGGGCCCCCCAATTTAAGAAGGACAGGGAACTGCTTGAGCAAGTCCAGCGGAGAGCTACCAAGATGATCAGGGGATGGGAGCATCTCTCTTATGAGGAAAGGCTGAGAGGCTTGGGTTTGTTTAGCCTGGAGAAGACTTAGGGGGGATTTCATCAATACCTGTAAATATCTAAAGGGTGGGTGTCAGGATGATGGGATGAGGCTCTTTTCAGTGGTGCCCAATGACAGGACAAGGGGCGATGGGCACAAGTTGGAACACAGGAAGTTCCACCTCAATATGAGGAAAATCTTCTTTCCTGTAAGGGTGCCAGAGCAGTGGCACAGGCTGCCCAGGGAGGTTGTGGAGTTTCCTTCCCTGCAGACATTCAAAACCCGCCTGTATGCGTCCCTGTGCCCCCTGCTCTAGGTGTGCCTGCTCAAGCAGGGGGTTTGGAGAAGATGATCTCCAGAGGTCCCTTCCAACCCCTGTGATTCTGTGATTCTGTGATTCTGTGATTCTGTGATTCTGTGATTCTGTGATTCTGTGATTCTGTGATTCTGTGATTCTGTGATTCTGTGATTCTGTGATTCTGTGATTCTGTGATTCTGTGATTCTGTGATTCTGTGATTCTGTGATTCTGTGATTCTGTGATTCTGTGATTCTGTGATTCTGTGATTCTGTGATTCTGTGATTCTGTGATTCTGTGATTCTGTGATTCTGTGATTCTGTGATTCTGTGATTCTGTGATTCTGTGATTCTGTGATTCTGTGATTCAAATTGGTGGTTTCCAGAGGCTAACCTCAGTCCTTCGATGATGACTTACAACCATGGAACTAAAAGGAAAGGTGGCTTCACTGAAAACTGAGTGTCTTTATGTGAGGAGTGGGACTGCAGGAGGCTGCTGTTTGAGGGCAGAGAAGCAAACCCCCTCGAAAGCACAGGGGTCTGAATTTGTTGCTCGTGCTGTTTTTCTAACTTGATTTCAATCCCCCTTTGCATGCAGTGAGTTACCCTCATGGTTGCTTCCCAAACCAGCTGGGGAGAATGATGCAGGCAATTGCAGTTAGCCTTGAGAGCATCAGTGACTGGGGTGTTAGAGGAAGGAAATGAAATTGCCACTGTGTTAAGGTAAAACTCCTTCTGAAGAGGGGGGAAACTTACTTGCTGAAGTTTTTCCACTTATACCCGGTTTTCTGCAGCACAGCAGTTCTTTGCTTGGCAACGTCTTTCGTATTGCTGTTGCACTGAGGCTTGTAAGACTTTGAATTTTAGTATGCATACTAATAAGAATTTATTGGTTTTTGCCCTTGAAATGAACAAAAACTCTCCCACTCAGGATCTTTGAGCTGGAGAAAAGTACACTGTTCCCCTTGTGCTGTCCTCTCCCCTTTCCCAAGCACTCCTTTGTGCAGTGAGGAGTTGCTGCAGATCTGCTGTGTAGTTTGTGCAGCTTATTCCTCCTACTGCCAGAAGTGTAACCCATGCCTGTCTTCATGCTGGCAAAGGTGGTTCTTTGGAAAACTGGGGAGGACGTGCATGTGGGAGGGGAAAAAGTATACAGTCCTGTACTGAGCTGAGATAGCAACTGAAAGTCTTGGGAGTGTTTTGACTATTGCTTGAAGCTCTTAGAGGCATATAAAGGGGAGGGGGGGAGGAATTTACATTCTTTGCCAAAGCTTCCCACAAGTTACAATCTCTTTTTAAAAGAGTTTATTATAAAGGGCCAGATTGTGCTTTCAGACCCTGCAGTCTAGCAAAGCATCCAACTTTTCTTGTCCTATGGCCCTGCATAGCAATGTCCTGAAAGCCTGGTGGAAGCTGGTGACAAGGCCCATTTCTTGGGGGGAGGTTCCTCAGGTGGGGAGCTCTGAATTAGCAGATCAGCTGGGCAGCTGCTGCCTTTCCCACTTCACCAGTAAGTGGCCTTACTGGACCCCCTGTGCCAGTGTCCTTGCCCTGGCTGCTGCTCCCCAGCCAGTGATTCCCTCCCTGCTCCAGCAGCTGCCCAGCACCTAGCTGGTATGATGGAGGTCTCTGTGCAGTGTCTTTCTCTTCCCTCACCACTCCCAGGCTTGAACTACTTTGTAAGCAGCACTGTAAGCAGGCAAGGCCACTTCAAACGTAGCTGTAAAAGCTGCTTTTAAAGTCAATAGTTTCATCCAGTGTGGTCAATGGCAAATTAGAGAACACCTCAGAAAAACGTGCTGCAATGACAAATGTAGCAGGATGTATTCATCAATAAAGCTAGCACACTGGCATCTTAAAAAGAATTTGTCCCAGAGGGAGCCTCTAATGTGCTGTGTCCTTTTTTTGGCTGTTAACCCTTCATCTCAGGAAAGAACGGTCCAGAGGTGAGCAATGAGAAGGTGAAGAGGCTTAGGAAACTTTTCCTTCTGTTTTTCTTCAAACTAAACAGATGAACTGAGGGAGGAGAATATAGGTCCAACACTGGTGTGTGGTAAAGGCATTGGAAGACAGCTATGTCTGCGTTTCATGGTTTGATTTGGATCAGGAGGGCACTTGTGATGTAAACCTCCTGATTTTCCACCCCTCCCTGCCCTGTGTGCTGGCTGGCATTGCAAAGCACTGTCAGGGTGTGCAAGCTGGGTTCCTTCTACTTAAAATAAAACCAGAGGCTGCATTCCCAAAGCCTACCCAGCTCACCTGATGTGCTGCTGGGTGTTTGGTCTGTGACAGGAGACCTGGTCTGCAGTAAGAGTCTTGTAAACCTTTAGTCTGGATGTCAGGACCTTCTTTATCATTGTCTTATAGATTGCTTCAAGTGGGCCAAGCTACTTGGTCATGTGGAGGTAGCTTTAGTGTGGTGGTATAGCAGGACGGACTGCCCAGACAGAAGGCTGGAAATGGTGAATCTCATCCTTCTCTGCCTGCAGACCCAATACGCAGATCCCCACATGACAGTGGATATGTGTGGCAGACTTGTGCTCCCTTCCAGTGGATTTGGTGGGGTTGTTTTTTGTTATTTTTTTATAACTGCCTTTCACACTGTCATTGAAAGTTGCCCTTTTCTCATCATCTTGCTGGCTCTCCGTTTCTGGGAGATAAATGACTTTTGTCTTGCTGTAGAGGATTCACTGAATGGTCTCTTGAGGTGCTTTCCCAGTCCCTGCATATCAATCTCATGCGCAAGTGGTACATGGTAGGAGTTTTCCTCAGCTGCTGTGTGATCCCACTGAGCTATCTAGAAACACTTTCACCTTAAGTGTATGCTCTGTTGCAGTCTTGGAGTATTTTACACAGATTCAAATAGCTAGGAAGGTGAATAAGAGAAAATCAGACATAAAGTGGGGGAAGAAGAGGTGTGCTCTTCTCTAGAACAGGGTAAGAACAGGTAGCATTGAGAAAGATTAAACCCACCAGAAGTGAAGTACTAGCTTTTTTTTTCCCCTCATGGGTACTGCTTATTTTGCATTGGCAAGGTGGAGGAGGATTTGGTGCTGTATGCTCTGTGTGTGCTGTAATTTGCCTGCAGCCAGTTTCTGGCTGAGCAAATTTCTTACCTGTATATGAGCAGGTGGAACAAATGACAAGTCAGCTTCTCTGTTGCCTCCTAAATCCCACTGGTAGTTTTTGTTCCAAAACAACATAGTATAGATGTACGCTGGAGATCCCATGGTGTAGTCTGCTGTGTTCTTGGAGATGGATCTCCTCACCCTTTGCCCTCGATGTGTCTGGATGACTTTGTTTTCAAATGTGCTTGATTTCAAGAGGTGTGTTATTCTGACCCTCTGAAGTCCAGGTCTCCTGTTTGCCTTGTAGCAAATGACTGGCAGGTTGGAAATTGCAAGTAAACTTGTGCAATGCTGTTGTCCTTGGATTATGATCTCACCACTGCAATTCCCAACACCATCCATATGACTACTTTCTTACTGTTAAAACTGAACTCCCCAAAGCTGCAAGTTAGTTATTTAGGAGAACGGAAGAAAGAGCATATTGCTTCCTCTTTATTCTCCCCTGCCCCCCAGCATTTGAAATTGTCTAAGATGGGAGAGGAGGGCACATTATTGACTGATGTTAATAGTCAATAAATAAAACCTAATCTGAGTTAAGGATGCTGTGTCCTAAATGGCACATGCCTCACATAAACTCATCATGCTGTATGTTTGGCTTTAGCCAGCTCGGGAAGCAATTCTGACCATTAACTAGCCATAAATTGCTCTGTGTCTGTGTGGTTGGGATGTACTCCTGACACAGGAGGGGATGATGTGTTAAAGACTCGCTAGTCATCTTGTTTTGAAGCTCTGAGGTGGACATGTGTCAGTGTTCCTTAAAGCCTTGGGGGTGTTGGTGACATGATGCAGGTGCACAGCTCAGCAACTTGGGACTCAGTTTTTCGCAGGGCTCTCAGTAATGGAGAGCCGCCTCTTAGGAGCTTGCAGTTTGCAGTGGTGGTTGGCCATGCTCTGCTCTGTTCAGGTACATCAGATGTTTGCTGTGAAGTAGCTGAGTGGGAGGAAAGCCTCTGTCTTTGGTGGCTAGACTGGTTTTTGCACTGATGATGACTTCACCTTTTGACTATGCAATGTGTCTGAGACTAGGTCTGCTGGAGACACACCTGAGTAACTTCAGTTGTGGAGATTATTAAAGAAAAATGTTCCCCCTCTAGTTATAATAAAACTTCTGCCATCCATTTCCTGAGTCTTAGTGTAAAGGTAGTCTCTGAGTGAACTATTATGTTACTTTTTTTTTTAATTTCTCTCTTGTTGTTTGACCAGCACTCAATGCCAGCATTGCTGGATCAAGTTAAGTTCAGAAGACCTAGTTTTGCTGCCTGTATTTGAGGGAAGAAAATAGTATGCTACTCTATCCTAGAAAAGGAAATCCTCCCTGGATTGAAGCATAAAAACTTGATTCCATTTAAACGTGGCATGTTATAGCAGGAGAAGGCTGGAGTGCCTTGAACCTGCTCGGGTTTAGACTTTTTGTTGTCCAGCCCAGTTTCTGTTAACTTCTTAAAGTGCTCTCTGTTGGAGTTTACTTATGTTGGAAGCTGCTGTTCACCTCCTTGATCTTCCTATCTAAGGTGGTGGTCGTAAGGTGTAAGGAATTCACAGCAGACTCTTGGCTGCTTAGTCTTTTCTACTTGGTAAGCAGAATAGACCTCAACAACATACTATGAATCCCTGGGTTTAGGATTAGTTCAATCTGCAGTTAAGGTAATGCTTTGCATTACAACCTTGTGGCAACCTGCACTGGGCCGTACTTAATTTACAGTGCATGCTTCTACCCCTACTTTTAAAGAAGCATCTCCTGGCTGTCACATTCGTCTTGGGGCCTGTGGGATCTGGCATCAAACATTCTTTGTGTTAATTTATGGGGACAGAAAGGGAAGGTGTGGAACTTGTCCTGCTTAACAGCATCTCTTTTTCTGCTCCTGAGCCAGATGCTTTTGCATGTGGCCTTGGGTGCAAAATCGTGTTTCAGCAGGTTGAATGGAAGGATTAGTAAGAGCCAGCTGTTGGCAGGAAGGCGTCTTACTGTCAGTGTCATGGCATGAAATCGATTGGATAAGTACAACTCTTGCGTCTTACTATGGAACTTTTTTAAACTGTGTTAATCACTGTGGGAAATCTAGAACCAAATACTGAAACTTGCCCCCCCTCCCCCCCCCCCCCCCCCCAAGTTAAGCTGAAATCCTGGGGATTCTTGGTTTTATTTTTAACGACTGCTGTATGGGATATATAAGGACCCTGCTTTTAAAAATGTGGTGGGCTTCTGTCCAGGTGTGTCTTGACTGGGTCTGCTGAAAATTTCCTTGCCCAAACTCTGAAATAAAGTTGCAACCTTGCTGCAGAAAAATCAAGCACCTCATGGACAACAGGATTTTTCTGGAATCTGAGATGTCCCCACAGAGCTGCTTACAGTTAGAAAATTCATCGTCCTTGTTTGCTCACTTGGTATACGCCAGTTTTTACTGCAGGCGTTGTGGGGTGGCTGCTGGCACATACGAGGAGTTCTGCATTTCTCATGCCTGATAAAATCGTGCAGCAATGTGTTGCAGAACTCTTGACCTTAGCTAGCAGGCAACATGACTGCAATTCATTCAGTCCTGACAAGTTTTCTCAAGGTAAGAGATTAAAGGACTTTTAAGATGGCTTTCAGATGCCATTTCAGTAGAGAAGGTAGTGGTCATTTCTCCTGGTGCGTTTAGACTATAAATCTGGCAGCATGCTTTCCAGAATAACTTGTTCTTAGTCTGTGTATGTTCCATAAGCCAAACGTTTTTATATCCTCTGTAGTAGTAAAATGAGCTTGAATAGGCTGATACCAAGATATGACTATGGTAGAGGCAGTGGCTAAGGTGGAAAAGCAATGGTTCGTTAATGTGTGGGCTGTCTTTGAAAGAGCATATTGTTTTTCAAAGCTCTTCCATTGTGCATGTTGGGGTGTTTATCTTGGTTTGCAGTCATCAGTGATTTTCTCCTTAGATAAGTGACCAGTAGCTGAGCTGTCGGGCAAATGATTTTATGCCTGCACAGCCTGGGCTGGGCACCTAAAAGAGAACCAAAAACACAAACCTAGGCCTGCATATTGTGTGGCTGTTGCATTTCATAACTGCTGTAAAACAATCACAGTGGGGCTTTTCCTTTCCAAAATGTCAAGACAATAGAAATATTTCTTCTAAAGAAAGAACAAATGGAGGAGGAAGGCTCTAATTGCCCTTTAAAAACAAAATCCCTATCTTGCTGTGCTGCTTCTGGTCTAAAATTAAAATGTTAGATTAATCTTTGAAGCAATGCAAGAATCTCCAAGTGGTTTTCCTCTCTCCACCCAGCACGTGCCTGGGTTTCCCACTCTCTGTAGGAGCAAACCTCTCTTAGGCATGAGCTGAATTTTGTTTGTTGTTGCCAGGAGCAATGAGATGGATTCAAAATTGGGGAGATGAGGGGAGCAGCACACTGATCTCCCTGCTCCATCTCCAAAACAAATAAGGGTTGGATTTTTATTAAAACCACGACTTAGTTTTGTTTCTTAAATGAAAACACACACTTTATTGACTTTTTAAATCAGGTCTAGCCCTTCCAGTCATGTTCTGTTATTAAGTGTGCCCTTCTCCCAGTCTCTGTGAAATCACTTGCAAGTGGAGTTTAATAAAGAGTATGTTTTTCTGTTTTTATAGTAAAGAGGGAGGAGATCAGGCTCTACTTGCTCTGCTAATGAGACTCATCAAGGAAACCTATCCCCAGTGTTCATTTCTGTTTTAGTTCGTTCTATGAAGATTCACCTTCTCCTGTGCCTTGGCAGAAGGGGAGCTGCTTTGCCAGCAGGCAGGGGATGAGATGGTGAAGCTGTTCTGTTGTTTGTGTTGCTGATTTTGGCAATGCCGCTCCTTCCGCCCTGGACAGCCCTCTGCCTTCCTTCAGCAGCTGGCTCTGCTGAACTAGGAAAGCATCTTTCCCCTGTCCTGCTATGTATGAGGAGGGGAGAATTCATTGGTTTTTTTCTCGTTTTTTTTCTGGCTTCACTGAAAATGCTTTTGCTGTCTGATGGTGGAGTGGAAATGAACAGGTTTTCATGCTTGAAACATCCGAAATGGATGGTCTCCTATCCTTGCTATAGGACTTGGTTAAATCCTGTATGTGCCTTTGAAAAGCCGTTCACTGGAACCTTGCTCGCTTGCAGATCTGACTTACAGCAGCAGGTATTAACCACTGGTTTCCTTCCAGCACTAATGCCACTTTGATTTGCTGCTTTTGGCCACTGCTTCTCCTTGTCAGCGTTACGTAGGCCTCCTCAGCACATTGAGCCAACCTGTGACTTCCACAGATGCATATGTGGCCATGCAGTGGATTTCTCAACCTGCTTTTTCTTCGCAAATATGTCTGTGCTGGCAAGATGCAAGCTGACTGTCGCAGTGGTCTTATGGGACCATGACTGTATGGGACAGCTGACTTCTTATCCCCTCACTCCTGTGAAGCAAGGAGCTTTCCACTGACTGGAAAGGCTGCAGTTGTTGGAGCCTGGAGGAGACCAGTGGCAGATGTTGTGAAATGTCTTCTCCATGCTACCTACTGGAGAAGAAATGTTGGGTTCTGCTGATGTGAAGCTGTGACTTGGGTGTTTTTGTTTGGTTGGTTGCTCTTTTCTCTCATTCCTGGTGTTTCAGCAGACCACCCTTGCTGGGGATCCAGAGGAAAGTGAGTGGCTGGAGGTGTCTCACTGCCTTCTGAAAATGTGTCGGTTGGGTGAGCTCTACTCCTTCAGCAGGTGGTGCTTACACAATGAATAGCTTTAGCTGGGGTGTGGGAGGGCAGACTGGGTGAGGGGTGGTAATGTTGATTTGACATGCTTGAAAATGCTGAAGCAAATTGTTAGGGTCTTTCATGATTGGGTCTGGTGTGCCAAGGAATATCAGGGGAGCTGAGGGGAGAGAAACAGATGCCAAAGCCTGGATTTTTCACTCTCTACCCCCCCGCCTGAGAGAAGGGCAACATAAGCAAATACAATAAGCAAAGGACTTAATTATCATCTGTTAACTCCTGTGGAAGTGAAGGGTGAAGTTTTACATATAGCCAGAAAAACATGAACGCTTCCCCAGTAAGTTTCTGGTAAAAATTGGAGAACTGCACTCTTTTTTTTTCACTTGCATTGCCCTCCACTCACATTTTCAAGTCCCAACTTGTCGAAATAAACATGCTCATTCTTATTGTGTTCCTGTAAATTCCTGACTTCATTGTAGGTGGAATAATGGAACTGCAGCTCTGAAATGGATCTCCTTGCAGTCCAGGCCCTTGCAGGCAGATGCCTTGAAATAATCCAGAGACTGAAAAATAGAAACTGGGAGGTCGTTAAATGGCAAAGACCTGGCTGTACCAGTCCAAAGCTGACTGTTCCTGGTGAGAGAGTCATGTAAAGAGGAGTTGTACAGATGTCAGTATATGAAGCACTGATGAGTGAGACTAAGGAAGGGGAAGGAGGTGAAAGCTGAAGGCTTGTTTTGGCATGAGAATAAATGGCTATGAACTGACCAGAAATAGACCTGTGCTGCAGCTCAAAGGGTCTCTAATCAATGGAGCATCGATGCTCTCAGTGAGCTTCCCAGGATGCAAAGTGGAAAAGACATCTAACTGGCTTCAGGAGATCATCCTATGATATTGGCTGTGGTAGTAGGGGATTGGACATGTGTACTCAGTGACATTTCTTCCAAACCTGAAAGCTTACAAGCACTTTACTATGTGCTTCTAGTGCTGCTGCTTCTGAGTTGAGGAGCTGTATGAGAGGGGCTTGTGGTGCTACTGGGTGTGTTGTACTTGTCTAGAGAATTGCCAGAGAATTATATATGCAGACAGGAATAGACTATAACAAGCACTGAATTGTTTTAGCATCTTGTCTACTTTTTTCACTTCCTGCAGCACTGAATACTGATGTACAGGTATAGCTACATCTTTACAGACATGTTCGTCTATGCTGTAGAGTTGGAGTTATAACACACGGGAAGTACTGCTCTGGTGAGGATAGAGCCGTTCTGCCAGAAGTAAGAGCTTGAGTGTGCACTCACGGAGTAACGTGGCTGGGCTTGGGCAGATACTGCAGGAGGTGGGTCAGTTGGTGGTACTGCCTCAGGAAAGGCTTGTTGGGAATCTTAAGTCATGACCATATTTATCATGTGACAAAGCTTTGTAAATTGAGTGACTTTTATAGTGGATGCTTTCAGCCCCTGGCTAAAAGAATAGTGGGAGAGGAGTGAAGTGGCTTGATTAGTCCTAATCAACCAGCTGTTAATGAAGTATATGCTCAGTTTTTCAAATTTATGCAGAAGAATTTTCAAGTGGGTTGAATCCAGTATCCAAACTTGAATGGGCATGTTTTGAGGCTAAGTGTTAGGTACAGTTGTACTGGAATACTTTATAGCAAAGGTAGGGTGGAAGATCTTTTGCCTTAATTACCTAAACAAGCTTAGGCTGGAATATGTTTTCACAAGGCGGTGTCTCTTTTTTTTTTTTCCCCAGGATTAAGTCTGTAACCTAGTGTTAGCTGGCTTGCTTTTTGTCCCTAGGAAGTAAGTTGACCACCTCTTCTGGCTTGCTAGAGTTGTGGACAAAGCAGATCCAAACGTGCATAGTAAACTAATGGTGATAGTTGAGCATCTAATTCTCAGTCTCCCGTTCCACAGAACGGTTCTGTGAATTATTCTCTTTTTGACTGTGTTGTATGACTTGTAAGTCAACTGAAGATACAGTGCATCCTTCCTTCAGCAGTTGCTTGTTTCATAGGTTGTAGCATAGCAGTCACTGCTCCTGAAGAAGAAAACATGTTTTGGGAGAGTCTGATATAAGTGGGAATACGAAGGGAGTCAGCAATGTGGCGCTGTTTATTCAAAGGAAAGGGAGCTAAGAATCATTCCAGGCAGCGGTATGGCATATGGATATTTTGGATGTCTTGGCTTTTCCCAAACATAGTGTTCACACCTCTTCCTATGCTGTCCCCTCTGCTTGTATCTGCTTCTCCTCTTCCTGTCATGCAGAGCCTGTTAGAGTTATCCGTCGATTCCTGTCTTTTAAATCACTTTCTTCAGGAGTGCAGTAAAGTGTGCGCACACATGAGTGATTGATAAGCCTTTAGTTGCAGAACTGCTTTTACTTCCACTGCTCCCAAGAGACTGCAGTGTGGTTTTGGGCCAGCCCTGTTCTTGTTCAGACATCTCTTAACATGTCTGTCAGGTGTGCTTTCTTTCCTCTCCCTCCCTCCTGTTTTTCTTGATAGCTGTGTGAGATCATCTTTTTACCACCACCCCCACCACCTTTCTCCTTCCTCCACACACCTAACATTACTGTGCAGACTTAGAGATTTTTCTCTGTGGTCACATCTTTGCAGCGAGCAAGAATTCTCCAGTGGTTGCAGCACAGTTGCTGGCCCAACCTCCTGTCTCCTCTGCCTTTAGTACTGTTTTTATGCTCCGCTGTAGAAGCGGAGCAGTACAACTCAGTGGCTTATGTGGCTGAGAGGAGAAGCATAGGGAATAGGCATAAAATGGCTTTAGGGTAGGATCACAGTTTATTTTGCATAATGTGTTGCTGGGTTGGAGATGCCATGTCTTTTCCTGGCTTGAAGCAATGCTCTTGTCTTTCAGCAGCACTGAAGTGGGATGGTGTACCTCCAGCCCACTTGTAATGCTTAGTCTTCATAGTGGAGTCACCCAGACATGATGTGATAGATCTACACCTATAGGCTAAAGACCTTACAAAGCACTGTTCCTTGAACACCTAGACTTTGGGCCATGCGATCACCTGTCTGCATGTTGCCAGGAGTAAATCTTCATTCTGGGGACTGCTGCCTAGCTGATGCTGGGGATTGTTCGGAGAGGACTTCTCAGCACTTGCTTCTGCAAACAGTAAAAAGGGTAAAACGCATTAAGGTTGCAAGGGGTGGTTGGTACGAAATTCTGAAGAGTTGAGGTGGGTGCCACCTTTGAAGGCTTCCAGATAAGCCAGAAGCAGCAGCAACATTGTGGTGCCCTAAGGTACTTTGCTGAAAGGTGAGAAGAAAGGTGTCTTGAGCAGGAAGCATTTTGGGCCATCGTTGTTACCTGAAGCAACCCATCTTCATGCGGTGGGGGAAGCTTGAAATAACTGCTGCTTGGAAGTAATTGTTTCTGCCATTTAGGAAGCTGATGACTCCTGAGAGGCAGAAGGGATTGTGATGTATGAGCTTCATGATGTTGTGGAGTTCCACCACATAATGTGAGTTAATGGGCCCAAACTGGCCCTAACAAGTAGAATTTCATGATAAATCCAAGTGCTGTATTTCAAATCCAGCTTAGTGAAAGGCCTGCAACTGCATTGATGTGTGCTGAGACACAAAGCAGGAAGAGGATCAAAAAGGACTACACCCAGACCTTGAAGACTTGACCAAAACAAAAAAACAGGCTTCACTGTCTTGATAGAAAATAGGTAAAATCTCTGAAAGATAATATTTTTTTCTGCAGCTTTACAGTCCATGTATTGTTTAAACAATGAAGCAGATCTAGCTGCAGCTCCACTGAATTCAGTGGAGTGATGACGATATGACAGCTGATGATGTGGCCCTGTAAATCTAGTCACAGCAGATAGATGCCTTACAAACTGGAATTCTTAATGTATCGTCTGAAGATAAAGCTTGCTTTTTCTATGGGAAGAAATAAAAGGTTTTGGTGTGAGGTTGGAATAGGGTTTTCTGTCTGAATACTGTCTTTAGTGGAAAGTTAGGAGGATACAAATAAATTAGCAATTTGTGTCTAGATAGTGTGAATTGTGAACTTTTTCTTCATCTTACTTCCTGGAATCTGCATTAAGGAAAGCATATCTCAGACTGAAGTGAGATGAGGGGGAAACTTACTTAGGTCTATTTACAGAGGTCCTCTTAGTCTTTAGCAATAGTTTCAGTTCCTTCCTTCCAAATAATGTATTTCAGCTTTCCTCAGTGCTGGCCACAGTGCTCTTTCTACCTCATGATCTGAAGTGTGACCCTTTTGTTTTCTTATCTTCTTCCTCTGTGGCCAACCTTCTACAACCTACAGACTTTGACTCTTCTAAATACTCTTAGTGCTTCTTTTTGGTAGTCAGTGCTCCTTGTAATGTGTAACTCAGTCATCGGCTCAGCACTAGCCGCTGCACACACACCCCCACCCCCCTTTTTTTTCTCCCTCCTCTTTTCCTGCTCATTTGGATTCTTTCTCTGTTTCCCCTTTGTACTGCTTTAAATACCTCTGTGACTGAGTGTCTATGACAGCCTTTGGCTTTTTGTGTGTACACTGGACTACTGCCTTGTACGCCTCTGCTGTGAAATCCAGATTCTTTGAGTGGATATCTACAAACTTGACAGTCTGAAGAACAAGCTGTTCTTGCTCCTGTTTTTCTGGAAGACTTTTCTTTTACTGAAGTAGCCACTGTTTTAGTGAGGTCAGCAGATGCTCAGATGCTTTCTGCTCCCTCCACAGTAGCACTTAACACTGCTTTCATCTGCTGGCACATCATCATGGCTCTGCTGGCCTCCATCAGTGACACTGGCCAGAACATAAGCATTGCTTTAAGCTCATGTCAGAACCTCCTAGGACAAACAACCCTGTCTTTTATCTGCTCTTACTCCAGATCTCACTCGACATCAGATGCAAACGTTTCCTTTCTTTAGAAGATGTCACTTCAAAATTTTACCAGATTTCCAAGGGAGCTGTGGCACTGTCTGCTCTCTAGGTCCCTCTGTTCGTCCTGAAGTAATTTGGTGTCAGTTCTCTGCAGATTGGACTGGGAAGATCTCCCACATTTAGAGCAGAATTTGGGTTATAGCCCTATATTTGGGTACTTGGGAGTTAATCCACGAGTGGTGAATCTGCAGGCCAACTTCCCTTTCACACTAGATGGCTACGAGCAGCTGTACAGACAGCACTCATCCTCTTGGAGCAAGTTGTTGGCCAGTAACAGTAGGAGCAGTGCATGCCATGCAGTCAGCAATCTTACTTTAAAGGCCTTTTTCTATGCAGATACATTCACACGGGGTTTACTGTCCCTCTGATGTTAGCCACATGGCCTGGCTTCAGGGAGTGCTCTGCAGAGCTTCTCATTATCTGTGCCCCAGCGTGAGTCTGTACACGTACGTTTCTTTTCCCAGGAGGAGCTTAATGAGACCAGAGGTTCTTCGCTGTCCTTTTGATCTGGGCCTCCTCAAGGATTGGTAGAGATGTTTCAAAGATTTATTCTGAAGCCAGGACAGATGGACAGCCAATTACTAGCTCCCTATCATTGGGATTTTTGTTAATGATCCTTCAAGTGTTCCTCCTTAAGTCCCTTATCTCCAAAGCAAAAGTCATTACTTTATTTCCTGCTTCCTTTCCTCAGTAGCTCCTTTAGAGATGGTGTCTATATAGTCAGGTGATAACAATCATAAGGTTGCTGATTACTGTAAAGGCATACAGAAATAGTTGATATAGAGCTATCATACATATTTAACTTCATTTAACAGGCCTCTCTTTTAAAGAATCCTTTCCAAAGCAAGGTTTGCAACATCAGACTTGGAGGAGGCTAGGCTCAGGCTTTTGAGCTCAGACAACATAGGAAATACTTATGTCTAAGGACCAATGTTTTCAACCTGCACTGTATCTTTTTGGTCCTGAATTGGTAGCCCTTTGCTATAAACTTTCATGTAAACTGCATTAAATAATCCTGTATTCCTAGAATATTATGTGGTGTGGTTTTTTTTGTTGTTGTTTTGGGTTTTTTTGTCTGTCACCCCAGGAACTTCTCAGGAAGGGAGCAGGATGACAATGAAGTGGGGACTTTATGGTAGTAATTTTGAGAGAGGGCTGGCTGAATTGACTTTGCCTGGAAACTTTTCCTAGTTTAGCTGGGAGAACTTAAAAGATGAACCAGTTAATGCACTTGATATCCCACAGCCAAGAAAAGGTTAAGGTGGAAATAATGTTGTTAATATTGGTCTGTGGAACTGCTGGCAGCGTTGCTGCTCTTTAATTAACCTGCTGCATCCCAAACCTCTGGACTACCACAGGGAGAGGCTAAAAGCCATAGTCTGTGACCTGCCGGAACTAGCAGTGACTTCCTCCCAATTGCTTGGAGGCTGTCAAGGAGGAAGCACTTTTACCTGGCCACAAAAACCACTGTCCTAACTGGAGAAAGATACAACAGTGGTTTTGTCTTGCTGTAGCAATACTGAGAACAAGCTGGGGTCATGCCATGGCACGGCCTACTGCAGCCTGAGAAGAGTGTCAGGGACTGATTGAATTAACCACAAAAGCTAGGTGGAAGAATGGGCAAGAAGTCTGCCCAAATTCAAGCTTGGGTACATCAGGTGTGTAAAGTTTTCAGTCTGAGACGCAAACTGGTAGCACGAGACGTGCTGGAATTGCTTGTGGATAGAATCTGTCCTTCCAGCAAAACTACCAACAGGCTGGATGTGGTCCTTGTAACTCACCTGTCTGTTTTTAGCCCTTCTTCAGAACTTAACAGTATTGATACTTCTTTCCCACTGCCTCTGAAGTGTTTTCCATACTGCTTTTCTGCTGTTGGTTGTAGAAACAGAGCAAAGCTTTCACACTGGAAGTCTCTCTGGCCAAAGTGGAACATAAAGCTGAGGTAGGCCTTCCCTTCTCTTAGGTTGCCTTTTCATAAGCAGAATCACTGACAAAGTTCAGTCAAGGCAAAGTTGCTTTTTGAATTAAATCCAGATTGTCTTTAGGCCTGTTCTGCGTAGATTTGGAAACTATGAACTGTTTGATACAGTGTGGCTGTTGCCCAGACAGCAGGGGGCCAAAGCAAATGAAAGGGTGTGACTGAAAATTGTGAAGTGCATGTTCATATGTATGTATGAACATGAGAATATATTTATTTCTTATATGATAAAGATTGTAGTCTTTTTACAGGAAAATTTTGAAGATTGTTTACAAACCATTGCTTTCATCACAAGCATTCTGTCTTCCGCAAGCTTGAACAATTTCTAAGTTGTGTTTAAAATTTGAAGACTCAATGTACCAAAAATACGGATGCAGTCCCTGCCCTGAGGATGTGTGTCAGGGAGACTAGACAGTAGGGGTTCCTGCATTAGTTGAGTGAATCAGGCCAATAACTGGCAAATTATTTGCTTTTTTCAGGTGATTCAGCTATCAATGGCCCTGTTTTTTATTGGTATGGTTTGGTTTGGGGTTTTTTCCTCAACTTTTCTGTATTGTGTGGAGCCAGATGCTGAAGTGCTGTTTGTATTAATACAATCAGCAGTAATCAAAAGGAGTTTGCTTATCAGCCTGGAGCATCCTGGACAACCTAGTCGCTTGTTAGAATGAAAGAGCAGAGGGTGGAGTTTAGTTAGCAAAGATCAGGTATGTCCATGGGAAGCTGACAGCACTGGAGGGTTCAAACTAAGCCTGTTGGGTGGGTTTGGCAAAGGTGTGTTACCAGTAAGAATTGGCCATCGTGAATAACCAAAATTCAAATCTTCTGTGTGTGTGTTGCGGCTCTGTAATGAGCCAATTACTGTTCTGAGGGTCTTGCTGCCCTTGCTCGTGAGAGGTGTGGTGACAGTCTGAGCAGGTATGTTCATCTCTCCCACCACTGGGTAGGAATCTGGCTTTTATTTGGGGGCGGGAGTGCTTGTGAGAAGACCCACAGTGTGTCTCTTTCCTCTTCTGAAGTAATTAATTGGCTAAGAGTAGGACAGAGCTGTGCTCAGCCCCGGCTGGAGCACATAGAAGCCACTCGTGCACGCTCCGGGATGTTTTGTTCTCCTAGCAGTGGCAGTCCCAGCTTTGCCACCATTATTTGACTCTCACACTTGGAAACCGTAGTGACTCTTTGCCTACATTGGTATATGGTCAGCTTTGAGTTGCAAGTCCAAGGTACCTGTTAGTGAGCCAACATCCAGCTAACAGCTCATGATTTAACTGGGAAGGACAGGGGACCTGTAAGAGTAATATAGCATGTCTGAAACATAGGACATCACAAAATCAAGCCTGTCCTAAAATAAAATGACAACTCACAGATTTTTGAAAGCTTAAGTCTCTGCATTCCTGGCAGCTCAGTATCAGAATCTGTATAGCAGTTTGAGCCCTGACAGTGACATTTGGGAGTGCAATAGTGTGACATAGCATACACCTTTCTGCACGAGTGTACCCTGAGAGGACAGGACCATGTCTCGTCTCTGGTATCACTTCCTATCCTAAAGAAGCATTGAGCAATGTGTTCCTGTGTGTCCCATTCCTCTAATGTTAGTCGCTGCTCACCTTCTGCAATGATTCTTCATCAACAAACTGTAGATTGGTCTTCTAGATAAACATATGTTAATGGCACACAAATTGGTGTGGTATTTTAGGTGTTAGCTTTTAATTGGAAGTCCCCTCCCAAGTAAGTTTTCAAGTCTAACAGTAAACAGGAATTCCTCCATTTTCTCCACCCCACTGACAGCATGACTTCCTCTGGAAATTTGAAGGGTGCGATCCAACATATTTTTTGCATCAGAGGTGCTGACAGGTTATAAAATAGTCTGTAAATTTTAGAACTAGAATCTCTTGGCTCTTGCTGACACAGAGTGTGACAGTGGATAGGACAGAGCAGCAGCTTTCATGCTCCATTAGAGATGTAAAGAGGAGAAAATAAAAATGTTGGAGGAGGGAAGAAGCTTGATGCAGTTTTCTCCCCCCCCTTTATTTTTTCAGCATGGCCTTCCCTACTACAGCAATCGGTACTACAGTCATCAGTACTGATCGTGTGTAAATTCATAGAAACAACAGAACTTCTCCTCCTTTATTCTATATCATTGTCCTCCACAGTGCAAGAAGTCTGAACTTTCTTGTCATGCTTGGCTGCCTTACCTTACTTTGCCCCTAGACTGCAAGGCTCGATACAGATGTTGAATTTGGAAGTGGTTTGTCAGGTGGTGGTGGCTGCTGCTGAGCTGGTGAAAACTGGCAGCAGGCAGCAGAGCTGGCAAAGCCCCCTGTGAGAGGCACTTTCAGCCTGTTTCAGTGGCAGCTTAGTCATCTAAAGAGAACTTGCTGTGTCAAACGTTTTGCCTACACCAAGTTCTCAAACTTACAAGTTACTTCTGTTGTAAATGCTTTAGCAAGATGGTCACTTAAATCCATTTACCTCCATTGTAACACAAGTGATTTCTTGAAATGGGTATAGTGAGAATGCCATTGTACAAGGACAGGCTTTTTTTGAAGAGTCTGCAAATAATTCTGGTTAGTGATATGTGTGTGCTGACAGCTGTAGTATCTGGTGAGCAACTAGTACAATCTGCAATAATTGCAAATGCCAGTTAGGGATGTTTTCTGTGTGCTGCCCCATGCACTAATACCTCAGAAGTGGGAATTTTAAAGGAAATTTCAGAAAGCTGTTTCCTCATGAGAACAAATGAACACAGGTCTTGTGTTTGCAGACAGCGTTTCTGTCTGCTTAGAAAACATGGATGTTTAATGTGCCTTACTGAGCAGGCAGCAGAGACCTAGTATTTTATTAAAAGAAAAGGCAGCTTTTGCAAGGCTTTTATTTTGTGGGTTTGGGATTGCGGTGTTAAACACATACGCCACCTTTGCTTCTGCCTCTTAACCACTGGCAGCTGCTAGGGCACAGATTGTACACTGTGAAGGCGATAAAACCTGAGAATTTAAGTATCTTAGTCAAACTGTTCTACCTTATTTTGTTGGCTATTTAAGGCATCTGTAAATTCCAGAGGAGACAAGGGAAGAGTATGTGCTCACAGTTACTTTCTTCCATTTCAGGCCTTAATGAAAGCATCCTAAAGACTTGTAATAATATGCACAAATAAAAAGGCTAGAAAGAGTATTTGTGTAGTGTTAAAACTATTTGATGACGGGCTTAGGATGGGAAGAAGGTGACAAGATGTCTTCTGCTTTCTGAATCAATATGGTCGAAGGGATTTGTGTCCATTTTTTGCAAGTCACTTGTTTGAAAACATGCAGTTGTTGCATGTAATCCTCGCTTATTCAAATGTCCAGTTTTTACTGTTTATAAAGCATTTCTGGTAGTGAAGGCAGTTGGTTTACTCTGGAAAGAATAAATCCTCTGAGGAGGCAGAGCTGATAGCCAGAGGAGAACCAGATTAAGGACCCTGCTTTATTAATAAGCTAGAAAGAGAGTGAATTCTTGGTGGTATTCTCGTGGCTTCTTAGCCAGCCTTTGGTCAGACATTTGTCTTAACTCTGCCATGCTGTAAGCCTGGCTCTGGGCTGGTCCCTTCACTGTCTGTTTCAAAGGTGAAATGATGCATCTCCACTAGCCTTTCTCGAAAGTAAACTTTTCCCTGAAAATGTGAGTAAGCCACATTTAGTGTTTATTTGTAATATAGAATAGTATAATAGTATATACTACTATACAGTTGTATAGTAGTACAATGGTAGTAAGGAAGACTTCCTTAATTGTACTGCTGTGTACCTTTAGCACTGCTCATCAGACAGGTCACAAATATGTAATTTGCTAGAGGTTATATAGTAAATGGATATGTAGAGAGCCCTTAATTCCCCAGTTTATTCTTAGATTTAGCTAGTGAATAGTTGTCATCTTGTACCGTACTAAGCATCTCATTTGACGCATGAGCAGTCCTCTTAATTGTCTCTTCTTTTTTTTGGTATCTCCCTCAAAACTTAGTTTGACCAGCACAGAATGGGTTTGGGTGGGAAATTTGTTTGTTTTCTTTCAAACCAGCTTGTTCACACCTTGCAGTTTCTTAATGATGGTCAGCTTCAGCTTCAGAAAGCTCAATCTTCCTCAGGCTGTCAAAGTCGCTCAGGCTGGCGGCTCCCCACCCTGTTCCTGTCGATGCTGAGCGCCTCTGGTTACTGTCCCCATGGGTGCCCTGTGCCACCACGCCTGGCTCCTGTTTGCGAAGGCTTCCTTTGCCTGGCTCTTCCCCACGTTCCTCCTGCCACCCAGAGAGAGTGCAGGGTGGTTGCTGCTCTGGCCTCCCGCCAAATGCATCTCCAGTGTCCAATCCTCCCACTCTGCTAAAGACCTTGCAGAGATCTGGCAAGGGCAATAGAGGTATTCAAAAGAACTCAGCACTGTGTGTGATCCTAATATCTAGTATTTTTCTTCAGCAATTGGGATAGCTTTTAAAGATAGCTAATTTTCAGGCATATTAAGTTGTAAATTACTCCTGAATTGAAAGTTTTTAGACTTGTGAATTGGAGATTCGCTGTTGGTCATACTTAACTAGAGGTACTGAGACACAAACTTGTTTAAGCTGGTAAACATAGCTGCTGCCTCACCAATTGGTGACATTATTTCCTTCTGGATATTCCCTGTTGGCTTGCAGATCACTGCCAAGGTATATAGAGTGACTCACTTCTTGTAGTGCTTCCAAGATGGAAATTCTTAAGTATAAGCTTGGAGGTGACAATAGTAATATTTTTTACTTATTTGTTAGGTTAGGGGTTGGTTAAGCCCAAAGATGACATATCTATATCCAGTAACTTGCCAGCTAGCAACTGCATCTTGTTTATCGAGTGAATTTTTGTGGGGCTGGCGCTCTGTCTGGCAAATTTGCTCGGATGGTCCTGTAGTTTTAGGGAGGTTTTTATGTCATGCTTCTGCAGAAAGTTCCCATTGTGAAGGAGCTCAGGCTGACTCTGCATAACGTGACGAGTCTCCTACGCAGCATCTCCTACGCAGCCTATCAAACCGACAGCGCAATGCTGGCTCTGTGCGTAGCAGCGGTGAGAGCGCTGGAAGCTATTGACTAACATGATTATAAAGCTAGGAATCTCCTCCTTGGATCCTGTGGGCTGTGTAACACGAGAGCAAGACTTTTTAATTAACACAACAATCTGAAACGAGCAAAAGAGCAGAGCTCAGCTAAAACAGTTTTCCCAGTTGTTTGGGCAAGCAGCTGATGTGAAATCTGGCATGTTAACTTTATATTGGCCTTTGACTGATCTGACATGAGAGGCATAAAACCAAACAGGATGGTGGTGCTTTCACAGAAGACATGTGTTACAAATAAGACTCTCTCTTCCACTGGCTGGCTTTCTGATATCCATAAAGCCTAGCTGGTCTTGAATGCCTCACCACACTTTCAGTATATTTCAGGTATTCTTAGGATCAGGATTTACCAGATTTCTTTCTTGCCCAGACAAGCAGGTGATTCATAGCCACAACCTTTTTTCTTTTTCCCCATTTTCTTTCTTAAACTTTCAGTACTGTATCTGTGTATTAAAAGGTGGAGACTAAGGTTTCCAGGTGATTCTTTTCAACTAACCTGTCATTTGGCTTGCTGTGGCAAAAGGCCTGACCTGTGTGAAATTAGCTGATACAGACGAAGCTGAGATGGAGGGTGTCTCGTGTAGGGTTTTAGTGTGGTGATCTGGATGTTAAATTGCATCAACCCAGAAGGAAAACCTGGAGCTGAGCAGATAAATATCATATAGATGGGTAAAGGGAAAAGAAGCCTGGAAAAAATTTTCATTCCCCTCTTTTATTTTTTTTTTTCCTCACCACAGCTCCCTGGATTAATGTGGTGTTAGCTGCTAAGCCAAGGGCAGGTGTTGTTAACTTTGAAACTTGTTTAACCTGTCTTCTTGATGCTCTATCTGTCCCTCAGCATGGGAGGAAGCACTCCCTTTTCAATTTCTGCAGGAGGTGCCCTGTGTTGATGCTGTGCCTCCAAGTGCTGTACTGAACACAAAGGTTCTGCGCTTCTGTTCTTGGCTGCCTTTAAACCTGTCCCTCAGGCTTAACTTAAGCACAACACAAACTCCCCTCACGCTGAGTTGTTGGTTCTTACTATTGATCTCTCTACTAGAGCCACAGAACTGTGGAGTTGGTAGACTTCAAATAAGCTGGGGTTTTTTAGCTTATATGTTAATAAGTGTGGGTTAAAATACAACACACCTTAGTGCTGAGTGTTGGTATGTCCCACCCCCCAAGAGCATCATAGCAAGAAGACATATTGATCACATCAACCTGTAAGCCAGTGGTTTTGGTTGAGGTAATTGTCTTCACTTTTTATGTCCCTGGAACTGTGATTTTTTTTTTTTTTCTGAAGTCAGGTTGCATCATCAAATTACACTTGTCTTGGTCACCATTTGGCTCCTGTTGTGGGAATTCAGTATGGATTTAGTAATACTGCCTGATCTTATTATTAAAAAAGTCTTTGTAATTCCTGGTGCTGTCTAGCAATTTGAGAGAATGCAGTGAGGAAAGACATGGAAAAGGAACACTGGGTTCTTGCCTAAAGAAAGGAGAGGGGTCTTATTCATTCTTGTATGGTGGTGGGGTGGGAGTGAAGAGATGGACTGGCTGCTCACTGTAGTACCCCAGGAGGGACTTGAAAGTGGAGGAAGGTCTCACAGCTAGTGGCCAGAAGCAAGTGATGAGCTGAGATTCCTGGTAGCAGTTCAGTGTCTGGGCGGGGGCACAGCTTGTATCAAAGCTTGTCCGAGTCAGCTTAGCTAGCGCTTGCCTTTTGTATTGGGAGGATGCTTCTGTTGAAAGCGTTCTTGGAAACAAGCTCTACAGTGTAATGAAAATAAGTCTGAAGGTACTGCATCTGTTCTTTCCTGCCTTTGAACTGTACAGATCCCTCCTCCTTCCTTTGAAGCTGCTGGGCTTTGCATAACCTCTGATGTATTCTCCAGGTTTGTAGCTTAACCATTCTAATGGGAGCTTAGTCTCTCATGAACAGTAAATTTTTATTTTTAGCACTTCAGGATCCGCAGATGAAAAGTGCTTTATGTAACTAGCCCTCTTGTGTGGGATGCTTTTCTTTAAGGTGACTTTTCTGGAACTTACAATGGTAGTAAATCATTCAGTGCGCACTAAGGAGTTGCACGGCTGTGGTCTGGCCACAACTTAATTTTTCCAGGCACAGGAAAAGCTATGTCCCAGAATAGTCTGTGCACTCAGAGGAGGGATCAGGCTGTGAATATTGTATATTCTTTTGGGTGTATTTCTGCCCCTACCCCCCAACAATGTCAATTAAGCAAATGTGGTGATGACTCAGTGTTATCTCCTGTGTAACAGGAAAACTGAGATCATGAAGGGAATTCCCAGTGGCAGGAATACTGGGTGTATCCAAGTGTGACACTGGGAACCTCTGCTGACTTCATAGTGGCAGGAGATTGCTGTTAGCGGAGATGAGGGCTGAACTTGAGCCACACCAGTCAAACCATGAGCAGCAGTGCCATCAGAGACTTGCTGCTACAACTGGCAGAGCCTTGTTTTCATTCAAAAGACTTGTTTGGGTAGAAGCTGGGGATCTCTACTGCAGTGTTCAGTACAACTTTGCTGGTGAAATATGTGGAGTAACTTGTGCTCCCCAGGAGGCATTATCGATGCTCACAGCTGCCAACATGGATGTTCATTAAGGAGACAAAATGCTTCCAGGAGCCCTGAATTAGGTTTAGTAAATAGAGAGTTTTCTTACATTTGAGCCAGTAAATGTCAGCTTCACTTGCCATGTGTCATGCTTTGTTCTGATATCATGGAACCTGATCTAATTCTTTAATTTCTGAATAATCGCTTCCTGTCTGCCACTCCCTTGTTTGTATCATGTGCTCATAGGAAGAAACACTTTTTTTAAAGAAAAAGTACAGCAGCCACTAGTTTACAACACTTAAATAATGATGGGGTGTCTCAACAATTGTTTGAAGAAGAAAGGCAGGGTTTTTAAGTGGTGTGAACATTGGTCATATATTTTGGGGTTTTTTTTGCTTGTTTGTTTTTTCAGTCTTGCAAATCAGTGCTTGATATTCTAGGAAATGAGAAGCTTCACAGTCCAGTTAGTGGTCATCTGAGGGCTGGACCCCTCATGTACACAGGTTCTGTGGATGTCTGCAGCTCTTGGAGAGTACCCTCAGGTGCAAAGCTTACCCAGGCTGAAGCCTTTAATTAGTTTGTCTACATGGTCAGGCATGGAGCCCTAGCCAGTGATGGAGAAAGGAATATAACATTACAAAAATAATGTTGGGGAAATCACTTAGCCAATAACTCTACACAGCTGATCCTTCTGCCAGAGTTGCCATGATCCTTTAAGCTGCTTTTAAGTAAGACATGCAGTCTTTCCTGACAGAGGAGGAATGAGAGTTAAGTGCTGCTTGCTTTCTGGGGATGGCCAGGAAAGGATATTGCTAGTCTAACGTTAAAGGTAACAAATTTATTTTCTTCTCAGCTGGAGAAACTGTGGTAGTTGTATATCAGGCAAGGCTTTGTTTCTTGTTTTGAAAAAGAGGGGTGGGGATATTGCTCTGACCCTCTGGCTTCATGCTTTTATGGCTGCTAAGGAAACAAGATAGTAGCATGCTGCTGTAGCCCAGGTAAGTGCTGCCATTGCAGCAAAGGTTATGGGTACCCATGTGGTAATATGCCATAGAAGGGGGGGTGATGACCACAGGGGTGATGATAAACTTCACATTGAGAATTTGTGTGATAAGGTTTTAATCTTTAAATATCCACTGTTGTGCTGCATAAAAGGTGTATTGTGGAGCTTCTCCCCCCACCCAGACAACCAGCATGTGCTTGGCTCTGTAAGGGAGGATGTGCACAGGGCAAACCCCAGACAGGCAGCCCTCCTTGGACTGACTTTTTTCAGCCCTTCCTTAGCCTGTGGCCTGAGACTGGGGGCACACCTGGGGGTTCAGCTTGGGGGGTTCAGCTGGGGTCACCCATGTGCTAGGGATGGGGTCAGTGTTTTGATCCCAAAGAGAGGGGTTCTTCCCAGCCCCTCTCTGTAGGATGGATGCACTCTCTGCTGCCTGGCATGGGGCTGGGCCTCCACAGGAGCGACTGAGCTCTCAAGAACAGTAGCATTTACCTGTGCCCTTGTGTTTAATGAAGAAAAATCTTATTTTGTACTCTGCCCACAGCTTTTTACTGCTTTGCAACCTGTCATCAGGAAAGAGGGCTGCCTGGCTTGCTTCGTTGATATCTAGAAGAAACAATGATTTCCATTTGTGAGTGAGCAGCCTTGTCCTCCAAAGGGGGAAGGATGCCAGAGGGGCAGCTTGGGGAAGTCAAGTATTACAGATGCAATTTGAACTGTAATAGTTAGGCTCTTGACCTTGCTTCTCCTACATGTGAAACATGCTTGCAACTCTTCTGTTTTGTCCTAGCAGCACTTTGAGGTTGCTCCTCCCTTGTTCCCTGCAATGTGAGGGGCCCTCTTTTTTGCTTTGCTTCTTAGGGCTCCTTTTTCATCCTGCCATTCCCGTGTTTGAAGCATGGGGTGGCACTGGCTGTACTCCCTTGGTGTGGAGGATGACTGGCTCTGGCTCCCTTCTGCCAAGGCTCAGTGCTGCTACTCCTCCCACCTGCAGGCTTGCTTGCTCCTGCCCATCCTGGCCTGCTCCAGCCTGGGCAGCAAGGGGACTGAAAAATGTGTCTGTGTTGGGGCAGTGCCACCTATTCCTGTCCCACCAGGACACGGGAGATAAAGTGGGTGGGATTCCTACAGCTCCGCTGTCCTGCCAGCCAGGGGGACATCACGGTGCATCGGGCAGGCCACAGGTGGAGGTGAGAGTGTGCCAGTGCTGTGAGGTCCCAGGTGTCCGGGGCAGCGGCTGCGTGGGGCTGGTGAGGGTGCAGCTGTGCGGCGCCCTGCACAGGGCTGGCCCAGGACGGGTGTTTATCTTGTGACTAATCTCACTCCAGCCAGCAAAGTTTGGGAGACTCCCAGAGGTCGTGACTTGAAAGACAAGTGCTGTGATTAATTTCTTATGCCACACTTGTTTTGAAACATTTTTAATTCTGTGATAAGAGGTAGAATCTGGACTTTGTTTACAATCTGCAGGCTTGGAGGCAGGAACTAGAAAAGTGCTTTGTAAAGCACTGTAAATGTTTTTCTCTCCCTCCCCCCCATTGCAGGATGTATGTGGTATTATCACACCACAACAGTGAAGCTATAAAAACATGATCGTGTCCTTTTTTTTTTTTTGAAGAGAGAAAAGGCATCCTAGAAGAACTTTAACTGCGTAAGAACACATCTTTCTCTCAGAAGCTGTGGTAGCAACTTTTTAGAACAATCCAGGGTAAAGACTGGAAGAGACTGCCATTTATTTCTTTGAGACATAAATCTTCATTAAATGTAAAATTCTTCCCAGTTTGGGGATTTCTTTTTTTAATTATTATTATTATTTTTACTGGGAATTTAGAAGTATAAGTGAAAAGATGCTTCTTAGCTTGCCTGTCTGAACTAGCTTGGGATGAATAAGATGTTACTCAGCAAAAGAATGCATGAGAAAGAATGACTTCAGAACAGAAAACAATCTTTCTTGGTAGCACCCTTGTATGTCACAGATACAGTGTTTGCAACAATTGAATATCCCCACTGTTGTGATTATGAGGTATCTCAATTCTTTTAACATGCATGTCCTGGCAACACTGCAATTTTCTTGAAAGCAGGAAAGAATCATAAGGAGTTGCAGGGGATAAATAAAGCCCACTGAATTCGGTAGCTCAGCCACAGTCACCTAGGAGGTCCGTAGGTATACCTCATCCAAAGCTAGTGCTCTCAGCTCTATCTTTTCTGTCCAAATAGAATAATGACTTGCATGCTACAGAAATGGGATTAGCGGTACCTGAACACAGGAAAATAGACAATTCTGGATTACTGTCAGTTTTGCTTTTAGCTGGGGAGGGAGGATCACTCTGGGGAGGAAGAGAGCGCCAAGCAGCAAGAGGAGGGTATGTGGCAGAAAGCAGCAGGGGGAGTGTGAAATACCAGTTTAGATTCAGTTTCCCCTTGGGGAAGCTACAGGCTTGTTAGATGGGTAGCACAGGTCCTGTGTGACTCATCTCTGCTGGCTGTTTAGCAGAGCCCTGAAATGGCCTTCAACACTGACAAAGTTACTTCTGAAAGGAGGAAAAGGCTCCATTTTAGTATCAGGGTCTGTAGGATGATGGTTCTGATCAGGGTCAGTACTGCAGTTCTTCAAAACCTTCTCCTTTGACGTATGGCTATGTGAATAGGCCAGTATAAATACACTACCTTTGTTTTGTGCTGCCTTTCCAAGCTTTGTTTGCAGCTTCTTCTGATTCTGAGAGACAAAATTTTTGTTTCTTGTCAGAGGTATAATATTTGTATTCTGAATGAATATGATCCTGAGGTGAATTTGGGTTTATTACTTGCAGTGGTTTTTTTCCAAATATTGCAGCTGTGAAAAACAGAATGGTATTTTCCCAAATTTGCTCTTTGATTCAATCTGTCAACTCTGTTTACCTTTCTTATCTCCCAGACTTTAGACTTGTGCAAAAAGTAACGCTTTGTCTACTACCAGCTGGGAAACAGTTACATTCAAGGCAGAATACTTGATAAAAGCCACTGCTTTTTTTTTTTGTGATTAGTAAGATTTTTATTTTTTTGCAGTATCTGCAGCATGCCGTAAGACTTATAGTTTGGTCTCTCATTTTGCTTTGTTTTTTTGGCTTTGTGGAACATGTACACATTTTCTTTTGGAAAGAAGAAATTCCCTTTGTGCATGGGGAGCAAATGGTGCTCCCCTCAGTTGTCTGATCTTCTGAGTGAAGAGTGTGCTTGTTGCAGGTCAAAAATGGGAGTGGGTGAAATAAAATAATTAAAGGGTTGCTTTTTAATAACTTTACAGTTTATAATGATGACCTGCTGAAGAGATGGCAGGTAATTATAGGTTGGAGAGTGGTGGTAGTTGAGATCGGGGGGGGGCAGGCGGTGTTTCTTCCCAAGCATCTTTGAATAGGATTGATAGCCCTCCCAATTTCATACCATCAGCTGAGTGAATACAATTTTTGATGGCTGCTGGGAGTTGTTGGGTACATGGTGACAGGCTTGATTTTGGCAGGCTCCAGCCAGCAGGAGAGTTGCTTACAGGTGATGCTATTACTCTCTGCATGCCTCACCGGCCTATTACTGCTGCTGGGTGTCTGCTCAGTGCTGACCGGCCTGGGAAAGCAACTCACGAATAGAGCCTCCATAAGTAGCACCTGCGACCTTGGGATGAACACAATAATTGGTGGCTGAGATGTGCAAGCGAAACATGACTTCCCCCACCTTCTCACAACCCCCTTTCAGGAAAAGGGAAATGATAACTAATACTTTAAAAACAAAACAAAATTCAAACCAAAACAGAAAATAAACAAAAAAAAAACCACAAAACAACAGAACAACTATGAAGCCAAAGCTCAAACCCCACAATTTTCTCATGCTGCAATAACATAACCTTGGCATAATGTGGTTTGTGGAGGGAAACAAGGGGAGAAGGGCTGTTTCTGTTGTGTTTTATAGCAGAAAATAAGTCACATCTGAAACTTAGAAGAAGACCCTGATAATCCCAGTAAACATGATCCACAACTTAACCTCTAAAATTTGGAGTCCCATAGGTGGCTTTTGGGCTAGTTTGAGGGGCTGGGTTTGGATGTTTGAGTTTGAAGATAGCTTTGGGAGGTACAGGCCTGAGCACTTGCTTACATTTGGTAGCACCCTTCTCCTCCAAATGCCTCACTTGTTTCATGGGGCAAACTTGCAGGTCGAGCAATAGCTCTGGCTCCTTTGGAGCAGTGCAGCAAGTCAAAAATAAAGGGCCTTCTGCCGAGAAGGGAAGAGGTTCAGCAAGGGAACAGTGGCCTCTGATGACAAGCAGTGAGAAGTGCAGGAGGCCACACCAGCCAGCACAGGCTGAATTCCCATGGGGTCGTTGTCTCCTTCCTTAAGGCGAGCAGTCTAAAAATGTTTCTTATGTGTTTCTGACACCATAAAGAGAGCCTGAGCCTAAGGCAATTATAGTTTTGCTTGCTGTAACATGCTAGACCAGGGAACAAAATAATGTTCACTTTCTTGAAAGAGGGCAGGATATTCTGAGTTTATAAACATGTTGGCAGTAGGGAGACGCACACTTGTGTTCCTCAGATTTTAATCCTAAAGGCGAATTTATGTTTTTAATAATGAATCACTGTAGAAGGAAGGTTGCCTTTTGCAAAACTGCAGTTTACTAGGTTTAGTAGGGACTGGAGTAGAGTAGGGTGTTCTCAGATTTTCTTTCTAGTGCAGTTATTTGCTGAAATTTCTTCTCAGAAATATGTCATTGAGTTTACAGTCTACAAAAAAGTATTTGGAAAGAATTTTAGAAACTAAAGGATTGAGATTAAGGATATCAAGGATAACATGCTTTCTTGTTAATTTGAACTTGTCCCTTTTGATCTTGCTTGTGCTTCAGAAACCCTGTTGAATGTTACAGATTAACTATTAATGTTTAGGTAGTCTTCTAAACGTTGATGAGATTGTATCCAGTTCCTTGTGATATGAAGGGAGAGAAGAGTGAGTGTGTATGTGCGGGATACATTAATCGACTTTTAATGGAATAGCAGCTACAACTACTTTACCTACTGTGTGCTCTTTCAGATTGGTTCACCCAGAGGTTGCTGGCAGCAGCGATAGCTGCATTTTTTTTTTTTTCAATATTCCTGTAATACAGAATGCAATGTTAGCATTCAGATAACCTCATTTTTCCCTCCATTAAATACTTCTTGATGAGTGATATTGGCACTGGACCTCCCCCCAAGCCATAGTTCACTTCATATCTGTTTCCTTTTAAATCCCTCTGCATGTGGTCAGCCTTACAGGTCACAAATGAGACTGCTAGCTTATTTGTTGTCTGATTGCTCTCACAAATGCTTCTGGTTTTGATCTTTCTGAGAAAATGGACACCAAATGCAAGTTGTGTCAAACACAGACAGTGTTTGTAGCTGGGACCCAGAAAGGTAGAAAGGTTAAACATGACACATTCCCTTGAAACGGTTTTATGACTGCTGCTAATTTGAATGCTCAGTAATAGAGATCTGTTGGATGGAGGGGTTACCCTTCACTATTAATGACTCATTGGCCTCCTTCCCAAGCTGCCTGAAGTGCTGCTCTCCCTAGTGGAAGTAATTTTGTCTTTGAAGTACTTTCCAGAGCTGTCAACTAATGTTCCACGGTTCCCAGAGGAAATAATAAGCCATGAGTGCATGTACACTGAAAACGTAGAGTCTGAAACGAACTGTTCCTATAGGAGCCTGGCAGTCTGCTCCTCTGTGGAATTTAGCTTGTTTATACAATCTTATCTGGCTAAGCTTTGGTATTTCATCTGGCAGGCAGTTCCTATGAAAAGCAGCTGTCCAAGCAGTGGGAGTGGTGCTCCTGGTGTTTTTTTCAGAAGGTCTATAATTTCTTGTTTCATGTAAATTAAAGAAATACAATATTCTTCTGGCTACAACCAGATGCTCAAAGCAGTCTTCTTTCCCTTATATACAGCCTTTTAAGTATGTTCTGCTGTTTTGAACTGTATGACTTAACTATAGGATTCATGATGCCCACCAGGAAGGTATAATCTATTCTGTAAAGGCACAGGCTGACTACAGTATTGTTAGAAGAGTACCTCAAAGATGTTACCATCTATAACTTTCTACATACATCTAAAAAATAATCTAATAGTAAAATACCCATGCTTGGAAGTGAAAACCTCCTTTAATGGGTTTTACTGTTGCTAGACCAGTGGAGGTAGTTCCACCAGTTTTTTGGTTGTGGTTTGTTTTTGTTTTTTTAAAATCAAGACAAAACCACCACTGCTGTCAAGAAAGTGAGCACAGGTACACTCTGCGTGAAGAGATCTGTAGCATCTCTCTAACAGAAAGGTTCTCATGGGTAAAACTCTATTTAGAAAAAAAAAAAAAAGGAAAATAAGCACATATTAACAGAAAGGATGCAGCCAAAATACTTAAGGTTTCATGTAACTCATTGCCAGGTAGTAAAATGTTTCTTAAAATGTACTGGAAGAGTGGGGGAGAAGAGTTGTAATCATATTCAGTGCCTACAGACAAGTTGGAGGTGTTTTTTGTGTAGCTTTGGGTTGTGGTTTCATGTAGGACAGAACTAGAAAGCTGAGGATGCCTTCTCCAACTGTGGTAAATGTTGTTCTCAGCTTCTTTTTACAGGAACAGTATTTTCAGTAGCAAGCAAATTACGGGCAGAAGTAAAATTCAGGTCTAAGTCTTCCGTAGTTTAGCGGTTATCCAGGTTTATCCATCGAGCTCATTAGTACATCTTAATCTGAAAGCGCTACATCTTGTATGTGAAAATGCTCCATGTAATTTGCCCCATAAGAAATAGGGGTCACATTCAGTACCTTAAAAGGCTAATTCTCCCTCTGTCACCTGCAGGTAACATTTCACTTGAGCCTCGTTCAAGACATAGGAAAACATGACACCCTATAAAATATGAGGCGCTTGATGGCACTTCTGCCAGTATGCATGCAGATTTCTGTAGACTTTTTGCTCTGCAGAAGGAGAACTTGATATTGCAACAAATGAAACATTAACAATGAGCTCTGTCTGGTTCCATATGGCATATACTGGTCTTCACTAGACCTGGCATCAGGCATGGTCTGTTCCATTAGCTAAAGTGGCATTCCTGCTTGCAATCCTATATGGTGAGAAACTCAAAACCTAAGAACGAGTTACTGACCTTCATTAAAAGTGCATCGTTTTAAAGTATATGACACAGTTTTCATTTCAGCCTGACACGAGCCAGCTGAACAGTATATTACTGGAAGTAGGCAATAATGCCACTGTTTGACCACCCATAGTTGATAAACTGGAGTGATGTTGGCTGACTTCTGGTTGCCTTGTGAGGAAGGAAATCTTTTTTTCATTGTATTAGGAATCAATGACTTTCTGCTGCTACAGCAACAGCTGATGTTACACTTCAGTAGAGGTACTTTGCTTTATTCCTGCAGCAAGAGTAGTGACTCTGAATAACTGGGAGGGCGTGTGTGGCCATTTTGTTCTGGGTTTGTTTTTTAAAAAATTTTTTATTTTAAGGCGAAGTCCCAAGCAAGCGTAACTGCCAGTGAACAGGTCATCTTGAATACAAATAGTGAAATAATCTCTATATTGTCAAGGAGCATGTATTCTGTACTTTAACTTTTTCTAGAAAATACAATTAATTTTTTGTGGTTTCTTTTTTTTTGTCGAAGCTCTTCAAATTAGCTCTCATTTCTCCAATTGATAATAGGTTTGAACAGTTTTACCTGTTAAAATCGGGACTTCATCCTTCTCCTATTTAATTCCGTTTAGGGTCAGAGTTGGAAACTAATGCCTGACACTGTTTTAAAAACAAAAAATCCAGTCATCAACAGGACATGGGCTTCATTTTTTCATATGCTCCAGCCCTGAAATAGTAGGTCCAAGAATGGTCAGTGGTCCAACACTGAAAGTAGCCTATATTACTTGTAATGAAATCCCTGCTTCTGCCTGGTTCATGTCTGGAGAAAAAGATAGCATTTTTGTGGTAAGCTGGGCTTTTTGTTATTAAAGAAGGTGGTTGTTTTGAAGCTGCTCAGAGGTTAGGAATGCTGGCAGTCAGCTGGGGAGACGGATTAGTGGGCTGAGTACAGGTGAGGAGGTCACAGGCACAAAACAACCACTTCTTTTGTGCCATTGCCCTGGTGGTGGTTCAGCTAAAGGAAGCTGCTTAAGAAATGACCTCTGCGTATCAGGAGGACCATCGTACTTCTGTGGCATTACTACCTGATCATCACGACCATGCATGTTGTGAGAATTAACTCTCTGGGTTGTTGTTAATTTATGGGGAAGAAAACAGTGTTGCCAACAAATCTTCCTGGGTGAATTATTTGGTAAAAGCTTTTGTGGATCTGCTTTAAAGTAATTCAGTATTAATACACTAACAGAGAGAGGGAGGGAGAGAATTGTTACCTGGGTGCTTTCGGGAAATAGATGGATAACTAGGGCATGCATTTCATTTTACCTGCAGTGCAATGGACTGCAATTGTCAACCTAATTTTCTGAGTCTTTAAGGGATGCAGCTTTTGTTTTGACTTGGATTTGCCAATACTGCAAGAGACAGTCTTAAACTCATGAACTCACATGTAATTTCAATTGCCATCTTAAACTGAAATTTTGGACTAAATTTTATCTTGGGCTTTAAAGTACAGTGCTACTGTTCTACAAGTGTAGAAGTATATTCAAGTGAGGAAGAATTTTAATTCTAAATTAAAGTTGTTTTCATAGGACTGTTGCAGAAATTTATCTGAGTTGTGAGGGTGAGCAGGGCGCAGTGTTTGAGGCTGTGGTGATGAAAGACATCTCTTGTGGACCCATACTTTACAAGGAAAAAATATTTGTTCCCAACCTTCGAAATGATCCATCAAAACTTAAAGTCTAGGTGAATGCAGATGATGGTGATTCTGTTGGTAAAAGAGGAATAATACCTGGCTTTGGCTGTCACAGGTGTCTTGTGCATTCAAAAGACTAGACGCTGAACTCGCTCTGCCACCAGGTGGACTTGAGAATGAGCCATCTCCATGCAGGCACTGTCTTGGCTGTGAATACGCTGCCAGGAACCAGTTGAGAGCTTCTCGTGTTTGGGTAATCTTAAGGACTTCTAGTCCTGTCTCTCACCAGTCTAAATAACAAAGTGGGGCCTGTGCAGTTGGTGTGGCTCTGAATAGACTGGGAGGAGAGACAAGAGGCAAATGTGAAGTTAAACATGCCAAACTTGTCTAAGGAGTATCTTTATTTCACAGAAGCTTTTCCTTCAGGATGACCTTCGAGATGCCTTGTGATGTCCTTCACTGTTAGTACAGCCAGTGTAAATAAGTTATAGGAGAATGCAGAAATAATCTTTCTGAAGTCTTCAGATTATTTCTTTCCAGCCCAAAGGACTATGTTGGATCACAGAATAATTTAGGCTAGAAGAGACCTCTGGAGGCCAGCTAATCCAATACCCTTCTCCAAGCAGACTCGGATCAGGTTGCTGCTTAGCACTTTTCTTAGTGTCCTTTGAGTTGTGTAACTTTGTCACTTAACTGAAGTGTGTCAATAATATGCCTTGAAAACTGACTCAAAAATGAGACCTTGCAAGAAATAAAAATGTAATTATAAGCTTTTTACTAACGCTTTTTTTTCAACGTTTATCAAGTAGAGGTATTGTCTTATTTTCTCAAATATGAATACGCAGGGTTGATTTGTTGGAGGTAAAATTTTCTTAATGGCAGTCCTATAATTGTGCTTTTGTGTTTTACTGCTCGTCTTCAACAGTAGAATAAACTTAAAGTCTGTTAGTTTGAGAAGTGTTAGCATGCTTAAACTACCGGTCAAATAATTTTCCACCTAGCGCATGCTTCATGTTTAAAACATGTGCAGTATTTTTAATGTGAAATTCAGTGATGTATTTTGTACATTAACAACTTCATGACTAAGTGGTTTTTTTATGCAAAGCACAACATGAACTTCTTATATGGAATAACTTGTATTATTACTTGGCTGATTTAAAGTTGATCACTTTGCACATGCCCTTGAGATACCACTACAGAGACAGAAATACTTGAACAATTCCTTAAACAGTAGACCCTACAAAGGCTGCTTTCCTATGGATCTTCCTCTCAAGGGCAGGAGTGCATGTCTGAGTCCTGCCTCTTCTGTGATCCTTAGCATATGGACTAGGCAGCAGAGCAGCTTCTTTCTCCCTGTTCTCTTTCTACCAGGCTGCTTGCTTATACAGAACTTTTTTCGTGCTTGGGGCTTTTAGCACTTTTTATTGCTGTCAAGTTCAGCTGAAATGAAGTAAAATATTCCAAAGAGAGAAAGATGCATGTTAACATAAAATTCCTTACTTAAAAAGGCTAGGCTAAAAACGCATATCCAACTACTCTCTCACACCTGCTTTCATGTTTATACCTAAGGTCTGCTATCAGTTAAGGCTGTGTATTGGATATTAAAATAGTCCCCTGTTCAGACTTTTAGGTTAGGAATGTGTTAGGTACACTCCTTGCCCACTTGAGATGTATGTGTAAAATTACAGTCCAACTCTGAAAATATGGTCTCACATCTGAGATGGAATATCAGGCCTGCAGCTGCAAGTAATTGCATCCTGCACAGCTGACAACAGGAGTTTGAGAATCAGAAGTCTTTTTCCTTCAAAATACAGAAGAAATAGAGGTAGTCATTGAAAACAACTTATGCTGGATGACGGACATAAATGAAACAATGCTTAGAGTAAGCAGAAGAATTAATTTGATTTTTTTCTGTATTAGGAGTGTGTCTTCACTGAGCCAGATTGAGGAGGAAAATGCCCTGTAGATTGAATTATTCTCTGGTTGATTGATATATTGGTACTGTTTCTCTTTCAGATGAAGTGGACTACAGTAATTTTGGGACCAACACACTATCAAGGAAGAAGAAGGCTCTGGTGACACTCCGCAATGACAACCTTCGCCGGCGTCCCCACATTAACATTAGCATGCCTCATGATTTTAGACCAGTGTCTTCCATAATCGATGTGGACATTCTTCCTGAAACACACAGGAGAGTGAGGCTGTATCGACATGGGTGTGAGAAACCCTTAGGATTTTACATTCGCGATGGCACCAGTGTAAGGGTTACTCCTCATGGACTAGAAAAAGTACCTGGTATCTTCATCTCTCGTATGGTTCCTGGAGGCTTAGCTGAGAGCACGGGCTTGCTGGCTGTGAATGATGAAGTCCTGGAAGTTAATGGCATTGAAGTAGCAGGAAAGACTCTTGACCAAGTCACAGACATGATGATTGCCAACAGCCATAATCTTATCATCACGGTCAAGCCAGCAAACCAGAGGAACAATATAATTCGAAGCAGTAGGATGTCTGGTAGCTCTGGCCAGTCTACAGACAGCACTGCGAGTCACCATAGCTTGCCTACATCCCACATGCTCCAGAACTTCCACCCTGATGAAATGGAGAGTGATGAAGAGGCTGACATTGTCATTGAGGGCGGCCTGGAGCCACAGCACATTCCTAAACTGCACAGCCTTACTTCCAGTAGCCTCTCTCGAATCAATGGCAGCAGCCTTAGCCACAGACTTCAAAGGGACCTGGTGCTCAACAACAACTCTGGCCGAGAAAGCAATGGCAACATCCACAAATTACTGAGTTCCTTAAAAACTGATCCCCGACACAGTCTGGTTATCCCCAGAGGAGGTATTGAGGAGGATGGAACAGTCATTACACTTTAGTAGCAATTCCTGCAACTCTCCTTTCAGTCTTAAGTGCCAATTGGGACAATTGACTCTTGCAACATGTTATGCACAAAACAGAGAGCCAATACTCTCGTAGACCTCATGGGTGCAGAAAATTGTTGCTTTCTAGGAAACGTGGCATCTGGAGTTAGACATAGAACTGTCATGCAGTGCAAAATCTGTCAGGAGAAAGCCAGAGTGTAATACCTGGTTTATGTCCCAGCCCTAAAGTGAGAACACAAATTTGTTTTAGTTGGTATAAATCTAAGCGAGTCTTACAGTTTACAGATGGCAGTGCCACATACTTGGGTTTGAATGCATGGGTGGATGTATTTATACATGCATGCATATGAATTAGATTTTAATAGTAACAGACATGTCTGAAGTGGAATCTGGTTTTCTTCTAATACCAGTTTCAAGAGAGTGCTTCTTGATAGCCATCCGATCTTCTACCATTGCAAACGGACCTTCCACTGACCTGCTTACACCATATTTGCAACCTTATGTCTAATCCAGACAAGCTCTTTAAAAGTAGCGGTTTCCTACTGGTGGTAACAACGTTAGGGAGATGCTGCAAATATATTTTCCAAATGAAATTTTTTTTTTTTAAAGCCTAGAGAGGCGATGGTGGAGATGTTGCTGTTATTGCTGTAAGACCAGCCTCATCTGCTGGTCAGAGGCAGGCCTGCCTGCAGCACAGAAGGGGAAAGGAAAAATCTGATAAGGGCTTAAAACTAGGTTCAGCACCATTATGTATAATGTATTCTTTTTCGATATTTATTAGATATTACCTCTTTTTCAAATTTTCTTTTTCCTATCATCTCTGTTTTTTTCAATATCATGGTTCATGTGAATTTTAGGGATGCAAGTGAGAAGGCAACAAAAGTGGAAGAGTGTGCTAGGACTGTCCCCCTCACCTCAGAGCTGACACAGGTCCTTGCTGTACCTTCGGGGCAATCTAAATCCACAAGGTCTTTCCTTACATAAGATTGGCAAAGTGCTATGCAGAGGAGGGATTTTAACTGACTGACAAACCTAACTTAGGATATATCTGTTATTTTTTGGACTCCTCTAGTTGTCATAAAGCTTAATGCCAACACAGGACTTCTAGAAACTTAAAATATACTGGATGTTTGCGACAGTCAGGCATCTTTACTGGATGCCTTACTGGATGGGTAACCAGTGACTGTTGAGTCGATAACTGTCTGCTTCTGAAAATGCCATGAATTTATGAAAGTGGTCTAACCTAAGATATTTTGTTATGTCTTGATCAGTGTAAGGAACAAATCATAAATGTTTTACAATGTATTTTTCTACTTTTAGCTTGTGTCATTTTCCTTTTTGTTTTAACTTTGTAGTATATTAAAGCTTTTTTATATGGTGGAATAGACATTTCTTAAATATTGTACGGATATGGAAATACAGAAGTCTCGGTTTGAAAAAATTACATTCCATTTTGGAATCTGTAATGGCTGGACAAAGGATGTGTGGACTAATTCACTGTCGCTAATTTAGAATACCTGTGGAACAACCAGTCTTCTGCTCATCGTTAAATATGTTTGGGACATTGAATTTAGTTTATTTCTTTTAGATTTGTTTTAAAAGTTTACTTTAAATTTTTTTCACTTACTCTAATTAAACCTCTTCTAGGAATCACAGCAGTTATAGAGCTGTACTCTATTTTTCCTAGCACAGTAAGAATAGAACATTGATCCTGTTCATCTTAAAACTGTGTTTGTACTTTTACCAAAGGTTTTCACTTTTTAAAAAAAATCTAATTATTGTTGCAGTAAAAAAAAATGGATAGCTGGATGTGCTTCAGTCAATCAGACCATCTTATCAGCAAAACTTTGTCACACCTTAAGTAAGACTAATGAATAAGTGGATTTGTCTGGCTGAAGTTACTCATTTTACCTTATTTAATGGATGAAGATGTGACCTGTCTGCAATAAAATGTGCACTGTCTTACTTCTGTGCTATATCCTTTCCCCTACACTCAAGCACATCTGTCTGTAGAATTATCTCCCTTCCCAGTGGAAACAAGATAACCTGGTTTTGATGATTCTTCAAATACATAACCATTTTAGTAATGCTTTTCTCTCTGCTGGTACAGGCTTTGATTCCTCCGATTGTTGTTACTGATACCAAGTTTCTCTCTATAGTGTTTTTTCCCAGTACGGCTTTTCCCAAAGCGTACTGTTACACAGATTCCCATGGGAACCAAGTAGTTTGCTACGCTTCTCATAGCACGGCTTGCTTCAAACCTCATGGCTGTGAGGACTTGGAGTAGGTAGTTCTGGCTCCTCAGAAAAAGCCCACGTGACCTCTGGCTTAGTGATACGCTGCCATGCTGCACACCTTTACCTAGAGCCTGCTCCGCAGCTGTCCCAATAAATTGTGTTAGTACAAACTATCCAAACTCCTCCAGCTAATTTATCCCAGGACCTAGGAAACATAAGTTGCATTTCCTTAGAGTTCAATTACAAGCTGAGAATAGCAAAATATTGATGTATGAGTTCTGGAGGTAACAATGTGGGATATAACTTCTAAGGCTTGCAAACATTTTGTGCTCATTTGCATTAACTAGGCTCACCAGGCATGTGCGGGATGGCCAGGGGATCAGGCCCAGCCTGTGTGGGTTCATGAAAGGCAGGTTGTGCCTGACCCCCCTGATCTCCTATGACAGGGTGACCTGCCTAGTCGATGAGGGAAGAGCTGTAGATGTTGTCTACCTGGACTTCAGTAAAGCCTTTGACACTGTCTCCTATAGCATACTCCTAGAGAGGCTGGCGGCTCAGGGCTTGGATGGGTGCACTCTTTGCTGCATAAAAAACTGCCTGGATGGCCAAAGCCCAGAGAGCTGTGGTGAGCGGAGGTAAATCCAGTTGGCTGGTCACGAGCAGGGTTCCCCAGGGCTCAGTGTTGGGGCCAGTCTTGTTTAATATCTATCAATGATCTGGATGAGGGGATTGAGTGCACCCTCAGTAAGTTTGCAGGCGATACCAAGTTGTGAGGGGGGAGTGTTGATCTGCTCGAGGGTAGGAAGGCTCTGCAGAGGGACCTGGACAGGCTGGATCGATGGGCTGAGGCCGACTGTACGAGGTTTAACAAGGCCAAGGGCTGCGTCCTGCACTTGGTTCTCAACAACCCGATGCAACGCTACAGGCTTGGGGAAGAGTGGCTGGGAAGCTGCCTGGTGGAGAAGGACCTGGGGGTGTTGACTGACAGCCGGCTGAACATGAGCCAGCAGTGTGCCCAGGTGGGCAAGGAGGCCACCAGCATCCCAGCTTGTATCAGGAATAGTGTGGCCAGCAGGAACAGGGAGGTGATCGTGCCCCTGTACTCAGCACTGGTGAGGCCGCACCTCAAATGCTGTGTTCAGTTTTGGGCCCCTCAGTACAAGCAGGACATTGAGGTGCTGGAGCGTGTCCAGAGAAGGGTAACGAAGCTGGTGAAGGGTCTGGAGAGCAGGTCTTGTGAGGAGCGGCTGAGGGAGCTGGAGTTGTTTAGCCTGGAGAAGAGGAGGCTGAGGGGAGGAGACCTTATTGCTCCCTGCAACTACCTGAAAGGAGGTTGTAGTGAGATGGGTGTTGGTCTCTTCTCCCAAGTTACTAGTGATAGGACGAGAGGAAATGGCCTCAAGCTGTGCCAGGGGAGGTTTAGATTGGATATTAGGAAGAATGTCTACTGAAAGGGTGGTCAGGCATTGGAACAGGCTGCCCAGGGAGGTGGTGGAGTCTCCATCCCTGGAGGTGTTCAAAAAATGTGTAGACATGGCACTTCAGGGCATGGTTTAGGAGGCATGGGGGTGTTGGGTTGATAGTTGGGCTTGATAATCCTAAAGGTCTTTTTCCAACCTTAATGATTCTATGGTTCTATTATATGATTCTGTAAACTAGAGGAAAAAATCTTCTATTTTTGCATGCACCATATTGGTTACTGATGAAGGTGTATTATATTAGTTGTCTTTTTAAAGATGAACCCGTTTCCCAGTTCAGCCTCTGTGCTGAAACGAGACTGAGTGGCTGAGGTCGTGGCCCCCTCCCCTGTGATGTTAAACTGTTGAACGGGGGTTTAACAAAGGGTGTCTGAAGGAACCGCGGCACGTTAGTCCTCTTTGGAGGACAGGCGCTCCATAAAGATTCTGGCAAAAGGAGCCACCTCTCCGCCCTTGACGCTGCCAGCGCAGGGTAGGGACCGGCCCGGAGGCGGGGGGCTGCTCGGCGGCAGCAGCCGGCCCGCGGCACCGGCCGGAGGCGGGCCCGCTGACCGCAGCGGCCGTCGTCCCCGCCCATCGCGGCCGCGCCTGCGCCGGCCCCGCTCCGCTCACGTGGGCGGTGGCACCGCCTGGGGCGGGGCGGCGTAGCCCCGTGGCTGTGGCGGCAGCAGCATGGCGGCCGCCGCGGGAGCGGAGGAGAGGGACGCAGCCGGCCCGCCGGGCGCGTGCCCCGGCGCGGACAGCGGGAACGTCTCCCACAGCCACAGCAGCGCTTCCGGCCTCGGGGAGCCGGAGGACGAGGACGCCTCGGAGGCGTCGCTCAGCGCCGCCGCCGCCGCCTATTCCGCGTGCATGCTCGCCGACCGCAGCCTCTTCAGCGAGCAGGTGAGGGGCCGGGGGGCGCGGGCGGGAGCCTCCGCACCGCCCCCGCGGCCGGGCTCCCCGGGGAGAGGGAGCAACGGCCGGCCTTGCCCCACAGAGCGGGCCGGCCGTGCCGGGAGCGGGTGGGACGGGGAAGGGGGGGTGTCGGCGGAGCGGGGGCGGCTCGGCGGAGCTGTGCGGGAGGCAAGGTACGGCCGCCGGTGTGTCTGGTCGGCTGGCGTAACGGGGCCGAGAGGGGGCAAAGCTGTGGGATTCCTCTTAAGGTGGCGTTAGTCTGGCTGGTGTCTGTACTCGGGGGAGTCTGGGGGCGTTTTGTGTTCTCAAGTACCTTTAAAGGATTCCTGTTTTGCAGATAGACAGCTTAGACAAGAGCCTAGAAGATTTGCTGACCAGAGTGGATGAATTTGTGGGAATGCTGGATATGGTATGTGTAACTTGCATGAAGTTGTGCTTTTGAATTCAGAATATAGTTTATTATGTACTCTGGCTCGTTTAAAAATTCAAGATGCAAAGCAGCCTTTGGTCTAGGCAGACACGTTCTGACACGAAAAGACACTTGATAATTAGAAAACTTATGGATGAAAACTACTGAACGTTCATGTTGGAGCAAGATGTGCCCGTATAACGGCATATTTACATCGTTCTGTTTGTGTATTTGTCCATGTACGTACGTGAAATCCAATTTTGAATGGCATAAAGATAGGCGCCTTAAAGGACGACGCAATATTCTACTTCTCCTTTAAAATACGTAAAGACATCCTCTCTGAGTTTTGTAATCAAAGTAGCTGCCAGAGTTGCCAAACGTCCAAAGCTGGATTTGTCTTGAGGGGACCCTTTCTTACCCTTTCTTCAGAAAGGCAGCTTTGTTTTCACTTTTGCGTGGGAGGAGACAGGAAACTCAATGGAAAGTTTCTGTAACGTGACACTGGTATATAGGCTGCCTTTTAAAGCATAGCACGTGTGTTTCTCCTGCACTAATCTAAGGGGAACTTTACTGTATTTGTTTTTTAACCGATAAAAAAAAATTCTGTGGCCTGGCTTTTTTTCTTATTTAGCAAAATTGAAGAAATGTACAGGTAGTAAAATTTAAGTAATAATTTTAGTTTAATGCATTTGATTCTTCAGTGTGTCTTGGGAAATGTTCCATGTCTTAGTTCTGATAAGGCAGCCTATTTTTAATATAATTATAAAGGTAAATGTTTGTCTATGCAAAATAAATTTTGTTTAAAGACACTTGCTAAACTGTACAAAGAAGCTAGCTTATTAGCTTTAATCTAGTATTTTTAAACTATGAGTTTTACTCTGTTAATTGGAGCACAGTTCTAGTTTCCAGAATAAAACCTACTACTTAATATTTTGGTTTATTTGTTGACTTTGGTATTATTCCTTTGAATCGTTTTAGATTCGAAGTGATTCCTCTCAAGTTGTCAATGAAAGTATACCTCAAATTTACACAAAAGCTACAGAAATGAGACAGATCTACAGGAAGATTGACAAACTAGAGGTATGTATTTGAGATATTCTAGATGTGTTCCGTTTGTCAATAGGGGGAAGAATCAATCATATGCTGTAATTTCATGTCTTGTGCGTGTGCATGCATGTGAAGTGGGTTCAGATCCGGTTGGCTCTCTATGTTCAGTCTGGGTTCAATACTTCAGGATTAATGAAGAGAACACAAATTGTTAAGAATTTCTGGAGACTATGGGGCGTTCTAAAACAAAATGCCTTTTAAAAAAAATGCTATTTACTGCTGGAAGCAAGGCAGCCATCTTTCTTTTTTCAGAAAGTAATAACACCGCTTTTTCTTCTTTTTTTTTATTTGTTCTTTTTTTTTTATAGTATCTTTCAAAGTTATTGTCCTGGGAGCTATTTGGAGGCTAGTAGAATGAGAGGTCTGTTGATCCCTGGTAAAGCTTTGAAACTGTGATTCAGATCCCTGGTCCCACTTTTAACAGAAAGGTGGATAGAAGTCTAAATTCTGAGAAGTCTGTATTAGTTATTTGAGAGGCAAATAGGAAAAGGATTTAACCTGTTTTTTGAGCCTTTTAAGTATCTCGAGGAATTTTTATCAATCAAATGGACTTGTAGGTGGAAGGGAAATAGAGCATGGAATTTTTGACTCTCATTTAAGTAATGGAACTTTCACCGCTGTTGTGCAATACATAATCCTGCTCTAATCTGTTAGTGAAAAAGTTGGATTTCTTTTGGTGTTTTCACACTAGGCTTTTGTGAAGATGATTGGAAATAGTGTAGCTGGACTGGAAGAACGGGTCATAAAGGCAGAAACAGATCTTGGAGCTTTTCCAAGCACTTTCAAGAAAATCTTGAACACAATCAGCATACCATCCTTCCTCAATGTAAGTAAGCTATTGTTATCATGTGACCAGCTTAGTTGCTCTGCTTGCCAGGGTGGGTGATTAAAAATAATAGTAAGTTTGTTGCACATATGTCTGAATTTAACTGTAAAACTTTCATATACTGCTATTAGCATTTTTGCAAAGTTCTCAGACTTCACAAAAAAAACAACAACTTTAAAAAAATCACAAATTCTTACAAGGATTTGTGGAACTTTCCAAAATAAGGCTGAACACATGAAGAAGGGAATGTGAAGAGCTCAAACAAGCGCATAATGAATAAGTCATTATATAAAAGTACCCCGATCTCTGATGGTATGCAAAGCAAGTAGGAAGAGCCTGTACAGACAAAATGGTTAAAGGATCATACTGCATTAAGAATACCACTGTAGAAATGTTACCAAAAAAGGAAATGAAAGCTACACTGCACAATATTTTTTTTTTTAAAAAAGGTTATTTTTACTGAATCCACACAGTTCAGTAATCATATAAGCATTTTGTTAAACTTCTTAAGAGTGCGGTTTTCTCTGCCTTTCCTCATTACTACTTGTGGACTGTTTCTCTACAGAAGACTTGAAGTACTCTCTCTAGTTTGTAACCAAGAGATGCCATACCTAGCCTTAAATGCTGGCACTATGCCCTAGTTTTAAAATAACCTTCTAGTTTAACAAAAAATAAAAATTCTTCTCTTTTTAATCTTCTGAAGCACCTGATGCTTCTTGGCATCACCTGCCAGTGCACCATTTATAAGTACTCCTCCTTACGTCATATTGTCTTTTCTTTATCTTTTCCTATATTCTTCCTGTACTAGCTCAGGTTTCTGTACTGGTGAGAATGCTGAAATTTGCAGAGGGGTAGAGGAAGGTGGCTGTGGCTGTTGAAGTATTTGTGTTCCTACATATTGCAAGCACATGTGGCAGCAGAGAAAAATGGTTGTAAAAAGAATGTGTGTTGTCTTTGTAAGACTCAGTTCAGGAAACCTGTTCTTCGCTGCTATTTCCTGTGCAGTCTCTAAGTTAGTTAACTTCCCATTCTGTCATTTTCTTTAGTGTTGAAGTTGAGTGATGTCATTTTTTTCTTAAATAGCCGCTTTGTGTTGCATTTTTTTTTTATGGGCCAATTGCAAAACCAAACAACTGCTGCAGTTGTATTGAAGAATATTCAACGGTGTTTTCCATTTTGTTCCTAAAAACAGGTGTCAACCACAGAATTATAATCTTCAACTTAAAAGTCTGAAAGTTCTAATAAAGTGGTTTTTCAGTGTTGCGTGGGAACACTTTGTAAGCTTCGCAGTTTTTCCACAATAAGGTGGAAAGTCTCTGAAAGTGTCAGCAAGCTGAACTTGGCATGTCCAGTGGTTTCTTGGTTTGAGTATGGATAGCAATAAAATCAACCCTCAGAACTTAGTGGTATTAATGGATTAACTAAAAGGCAGGTGACTGTTTCACAGTGGTACTGAGAGCATTGCATAGTAAAATATCTATTTTCACTAGTAAACACAATCATGTGTGAATGAAAATGCCTGTGGAGATTTCTCCTCATGTCTAACATTCAATTAGCTCACTTGATATATCAACCCTTTAGAAAAGAAGGCCTATACCAGTATCATGATTTTCTCTGTAGCTGTAGTTCACATTTTCCCGCTACAATTTTAATTTAGTCAAGTCCCCTCACTCTCTTCCCATTTAAATGTAACTGTTTCTTTACCCAAGAGACATATTTTGTATTTCTTAAGTTGTGTATTTGTAATCTCACTTTCAGATTTTGCCCCAAGTTCTTCCCTTGTGAATACCAGGCAGTGTAAAGTACAGTACTGTAAGACTTCTAATATCACTAAGGATGTAGACTCTCTCAAAAGGTAAAAATGACTGCTAAGCAGCTGCAAAAATAACTATGCATAAATATGTACTTAGGCAACTGTGGTTACTGTCCCTGCCTATGAATTTCCTCACTGGATTGAAATTGTTCCCTTCTTGCACATATGCAAATATAGTGCCTCTTAAATCAGTGTCATGAGTTGCAGAATACCTGTGACCTCAGTTTCCCTTTCTTGCAAGGTGTTTTCTCATACAGCAGTACAGGATAAGAAATTGTTTTTAAAAACAGAACTTTGATTTCAAAGATTCTTTTTACATTTGGCAAAACTTCTGATACACAGAACACTGATAATATCCACTATTTATAGGTCAGATCTGTTTATATTTTTTCATTACAGCTCGAATGGCAAACCAAACTTATTTCAGAGAAATTAAGGGTATCGTAAAGTTAGAGGCAAATATAATTTAAATGTCATAAATCAGCAATTTTATATCTAACAGGACTATGTACTCAGTTCATGTGGAGTACAGGTGTACAGCTCAACCAAGTATTGGAAAATCTCCACTTAGCTCTTTTGTAGGTATGCTTAATGATACCCTCATTTTGGTACTGTAAAAGCATTCTAAACTCCAAGTATACTAATGAGTTTTGGTATGCTTTTAACTTTATTATTGGTGAAGACTCTAATTTCCTCATCCCAGACAGGCAAAAAAGTACCTGAAGAGCTCTGCAGACAAACTGACTGAGAGCTCTGCAAAATAGTTTATCAATAGTATTATCTATCAATAGTATTATCTGTCACTGTGAGGGTGCCAGTGCAGTGGCACAGGCTGCCCAGGGAGGCTGTGGAGTCTCCTTCCCTGGAGACATTCAAAACCCGCCTGGATGCGTCCCTGTGCCCCCTGCTCTGGGTGTGCCTGCTCAAGCAGGGGGGTTGGACAAGATGATCTCCAGGGGTCCCTTCCAACCCCTGCCTTTCTGTGATTCTGTGAAAATCTTTTCATGAGTCCAGAAAAAAAATTCTAATGAATAAAGTCTTGATTTCAAGCCTTCTGATTAAGATGATATGTTGAAAACCTATAGTGGGTGTGTGTTGCAGTGCAGCATTATTGGCACGCAGGATTGCTGACACGATAGTCAGTTGTGGTCCTTGCTGTTGTCTCTTAGAACGGCCCATTTGGTATAGCAAACCAACATGCAGTTAATATTTAAAAGAAACATGAACACTTTCCCTTAAAAACAGTGTAACAGCTCTTTTCCAGTCCACTACCATATTGTTTTTAATGGTATGTCATAGTATATATATACTAACACATTTGTGGTGAAGAAAGAAGCTCAGCAGGAGGAGTAGCCTTCTCGAAAGAAGCATTTGCTAGGCGTGTTTCCACATGAAGACTTTTTTAACTAAGTGAATGAGAACACAGGCTACGGTTAACTCAAAGGCCGGAGCAGGAAAGGTAAAGGTATGTGGCTTTGGAAGGATGAAGGTTACAATGACTATACCATCACCTGGAAAGGTTTATGCGTTTGGCTCCTGCAAAGCTGGTGTATCATACACTTTCCAGGACAGAATCTGTTCAGGTGATAGAATGGCAAAAGTGAAAGGCTGCTTTTCACTAACATTAAGAACGTGTCAGACCCATCTGAGCTATGATTAAAAATTCACCTGACGAAAGAGATGTGCCTTTAAAACTTTTCTTGTTTTGCATTTTAGCTTTGTACGCTTTGTTTTAAAACTTGCTTTTTTAAGAAGGCGAAAAATAAACTTATCTAATTTGCAGAAATCATCTTCCTCACGTCAACAACAGACCCTCTATGAACCTCCAGTCCTCTTCAAGACTGAAGACTATTTTCCATGTCTTAATGAAGCACCTTATTGATTTTTGCTTTGGGATTGATACGAATCAGCCAGAACAGACACAGCCAAGTGAACAAAAGAAATGCTAACCTCAAAATAGCTGCATTTCTGAGCATTACTGATGGCATATTGCCGAACTGATTCTCATTGTCTTCCTTCAGGCAGTATTTTCAGGTAATCTTTCTTTTGTGTACATTATTTCAAGTCTTCCTAAAAGACAGGATACACTTTCAGATTATAGTGGGGAAGTAATTTAGGGATACTTCTGCATTATAACTTTTTTTTTATATAGGGAAATAATAGGAAACATACTTTTATATATAAATCTTTTAACACATAAATGTCTGTGCTGCAGCAAGTGTAAATAGCTGTACCACAAGGATGTTTGTTTTGGATTTTCTTTTTTTTTTTTCTAATGTACTGATTGAGGTGAAAGAAAAACTATGCATAAAACCATCTACTCCCAAGTTTTGGTCCCTGTGGTTTGTACAGAGAAATGCACCACATTGGGATGTACAAGTTGCAAGGGGAGGACTTGGAAGACCGGTGAGGAGTCAAGGGCAAGGCTCAATGCATGTGATCTAGTCCCAGTTCACAAATCAACCGTCCTGCCCCAACCGATGATCGTCAGGTTACAGTGACCTGAGCTTCTAATTATTGCAGCATTGTGGTGTTTGGTGTGTTACCAGGTGGGCATGATATTTGTATATATATATAAAAAAAACCTGCTGTCAAAAAAAAAAAAGGTATCTAAGTTGAGGCAGGGACGTCCCTGGACTGAGCCTCGATCGGGTGCCTGACCAGACTGTCTGCTTTTCCCTTGCAACCCTCCATGCGGTAACTGGGGCTCCCCATGCTGATCGCAGTATGAATATATTATCAATAAACTAATAGCTGTCTAACTCCTGTTGTGGTCTTGCATTTCACCTGACAGTATTGAGCTGCACCATTGCTTCTGAGAACCTTCTTGCATACAACCTCATATAATACCTAGTGCGTGTTAATCATAAATCGTTGTGCTCCTCTGAATAATGGTTTTACTGCTGTTGTTTTACTGCCAATATACCTCACTACAAATATCTAAAATTCAAATTTCAGAGGAGTAAGGAATGCATTAGGGAAACAACAACATGTCTGCTGATTTTGTGTTGCAAGCACAGAAAAAGGTATGCAGTTGTAGAGCAAGGATTATATATTAATAGATAAAGCTTTGAAAACCATTATGGTGGTGTCTCTCAACAGCAGCAGGGACCAGGTTTTAAACAGTACCTGAAGCACCATGTAGTAAAAATAAAAGCAAAGATTGTGGAGTCAAAATTAGTAGGCTCCAAAAGCAGTTCTAATGTAGAACTTGCCTGAATTTTAACATAAAAGAGTCTAGAAAAATAACTACATGTAAAAATGCAGAAAAGAACAGACATTTGAATTTGAAGAAGGGCTTCCCCCCACCCTGCCCCGCCTCCCATACTTGCTTTCTTAAATATTTCACTATTTAGATGTTTCACTGTAGCAACAGTTGCATTTCCAAAAGGTGTGGTACCTTTCAGTTTGTGTGTAAGTAATCCTTGAAGGCTTATCAATCCTCAGTGAAATCTAGTGAGATAACATACCTATACCTTAGTGTAGCAACATAAGGCTACAGTCAAATACTCATAAAAAAGCTAATACTGATATTGCAAAAGTTAGAGTAACTTTAGAACAGCTTTCTAATTAAATGAATCAACTGCTTAAGTACAGCTTTGCCCTTTGCTGGTTCAAGCTAAAATGCAGTTATTTTTAAAGATATAATTTAAAATATCAAAATAATGAAGACCTCATCAAGCTTTATAGAGCTGAGTATTTGACACACAATATTGTTCATATTAATAAAAGAAAAAAATTCACATTCTGAAGTGGGCATTTGTGTTAAACAGTTGTATGGAAAATGTAAGTTATATTTTCAAAGCACCCCACAAAAATCATGCAGTTCCTATAACTAGTATAGTTCTATACTGGAAATGCTCCAAAATATTTTTATTACTGAAAATAATGGACAGTATGTGGGTGATTTGTTAAGGAAATGCTATAAAAGTACAGACAATAAATTGTGGCTTTTTTTAATGCACAGAACAGAATAGCAAGTTCACAGTTCACCTGTGAACTATAGTCTGGAGAAGTTACAAAATGCATTTAAAATGAAGCCATTCTCATGATACTGACAAGATCTGCACAGGCACTCTGTGGTTGAGTTTGTACTACCTTGGCTGTCTCCTTGTTCGTGGTCGGTCTCACCAAGTAGGAATAGCGTAAAAAAAAATCCCAAGTGTTCACACTCAGTAAAGAAGGACTCGGAGAATATTCCTTTATTCTGTCTGCTGTTGTTACCTTGTATTAGTGTAAAACCAGTAATAACTATATTATGAATTAAGCACAATATTTACTATTTTTGCCAGCTGCAAATGAAATCTAAATCTCAAAATCGATCAAAATCAGGTACTGATGGTCACAAGCCCAGAAACCTGTACTTGTATCTTTCTCTGTACAATGTTTATATTCCTTCTCTTGATTGGGTTCCAAGATACGAAGCCAGTAACAGTCGCACTATATTATCTGTTTTTAACATGAAGAGCTCTTCAGATAGAACTGATGTAAAGCAAGACATGAGGTTTACTGCTAAAGGTTGGTTATCGAGTGTATGAAATGAGCTAATGTTTAATATCAACACACAAATCCTACTTACCTTCTGTGACTGAAGCAGAAATGTTGAGGTTATCCTAACAGAGATAATGCTAAAAATGTTTATATTCTTAGAGTCAGGTATTTTTTAGGCAATGTCTAACTGAAACTAATGCTGCGGCTTACTGAAAGATACCTGTTTACTGTAAGACGTATGTGTATGTATAACAAAAGCTCCATTCACAAGGAACGCAGGATGGACTGAATGTTAGAGGTCCACATTTTTCATCGCTCCTGGACAAAAATCAATGCGATCTGTCTTACCTAAATATTCAGTTACATGACAAACTATGCCTGAAGTAGGCACATAAAGATTGGTATTTGTATTTCATTATTTTTGGACCTAGACATTTTGTTCCACTCTTGAGCATTGTTACTGCAGGCGCTAGGAAGCCTAAAGAAATTATAGAAGGATGCACATTACTGACATGAGAAGAAACAGATTTGATGATCGAGCTGACCAAATAAAATAATAAATTATTTAAAGATTTAACGATGCACTGGATTATGTTGACATTATCAAAACCCATAGCAGTTCATTACTTCTGCTGACAGTAACCTTCAAGGTTACGTAGTTTTACCTGAAACACTAAGAAATCAGTAGCAAGTTTAATTTGGATTCTGTCCTGCACAGGAACTGTTTCCAAATAGTAAGATCTTGAGCTGTAGAGAGTGATCTGGAGTGAAACACCACCTAGAATGAGAAAGAAGAGCCGAGATAGCTTGCATCTACATCTATGAAGAGAACTTTACATTGAAAATGGTAAGTATTTTAAGGTTCCCTTACACACAAAAAAAGAGGGGCATTTAGAGATTTTTTTAAAGTGATGATACTTTTAAACTCCCTGAATTTCCATGGAAAAAGAAATTCTAGTCTTGGACCAGCTACCAAGAAAATCCCATATGCCCAGACAGAAGCTGTGCCTTGAAAAGCCAAATTCCCTGTCAGGTTTAGCTGCACCATAATGGGGTTTGGTAATCTCTCTAGCCGCTGCAGCTAAATCCATCAGGAATGAGAGTCTTCAGCTTTTGGGATTCACAGCCTTGAAGGAGCAATGTCACTGGGGCAGGCTGTGCTGCTACAGCAGCGCAGAGGCTTTGTCCACTCCGCTGCCTTTGTTGATTCTACTTTAAGCCGGTGGGTGGTAGTACAGCCTAAAGATGGTAGTGCGGACTCCAGCTCCAGCTGATCTCTAAGAGGCTTGGGGAATTTTCTTTACCTTTTTGTTTGAGGTTATCTCCTCACAAACTTAATGCTGGTGATTTTTATGATTTGGCAAAACAGTAAAAGTAGTAGTCAAATTATGCATGATGATCAATGCCTTCAAAGTGCTAAGTAACAAGCAACGAATTAAGGGAAACAAAAGGTACTGCTCACGGGCAGTACTGAACAATGCTGGGGAGACAGAATGCAGTCACCTGTAGATACACAATTTGAAAAAGAAAAATCGAAATAATGTCTTTAGAATTACATCAGACAAAAGGAGAAGATAGGGAAACCAAAGTATCCTGTCTAAAATCCACATGAAAGACTGAAAACGTTATTTAATTTTTGTCAACTTTAATAAAGGTTGCACATTATTTGATGGAATTCTTGATTAAGTAATAGAAAAAAAGACATTAAAATTACATAAATAGTCATAAAATATGATGTTTTCTGTCAAATGTCCTATCCATACAGGACCTCAAATAGTCTTTTAAAATATGTGGAAAATATAGGTATATAAATGAGCTGACAGAGCTAAGAAAATTAACTGAATGTTAGCAAGGATTCCGTTAGAGGGTTCTGAGTGAAACAGCTAAGACAAAAAAAAACCAACAACCCCACCACTCGCTGAGCATCAATGAAGAAAGAAAAGATAAGTTTCTAATTTGATTTATCATCTCCCACTTTTCAGAAACTGTAGGCTTCTGGAGAATAGCTTGATGCCTACATTATTTAAAAATAAATTAATTGCCATCTGTTTCTTACAGGTGACGCTGTCAGGATTTTCTTTACAAGCAAGTGGTCTAGAAACCAACCTTTAAAAAAAAGAAAAAGCAATAGTTGATATTCCCGCAATCCTAGGACTTCAAAACTGAGAGCTGGCACTAAGTGTGACAGGAGCATCTGAAATGTTTCTCTGAACATCAGTCAATCTGAAAGGTTTGCAGAGGACTGCAAACTGGCAGAAAAGCTGGTTCAGATTGATTCATACAAAAAAGAGAAAAGAAAAAAAGGAATGATAAGAGCCTCATGCAGGAATGGAAGAGGCAGCAAATAGCATAGCCAGGAGATAAGCCAGGGCAAATGCTAAGGCATTCAACTTGTGGTGACAGAGCTTTGAGCAGCATGAACAGATGAGGGCAAGATCCCTGAACTGGGGGGTACGAATGAAGATCCACAACAGACCTGACATACACATGCGATTTTGTTATTTGTTCACAGTTTAGGAGCTTTTGAATTTTTTTTTGCCTCAGGGCGCACTACTCCCAAGTACACAGTTTTAGGAGGGGCTTTAACTGTACTAGAAGAACTGTGAAAGGACAGTCTGGGCTGGGTCGCCGTTACTGCCTCTTTCACAAAAGCATCAGGACTTGCAGGTAGAGTTAGCCAGATCATTAGACTGCTCTGGCAAAAGAATCAGCCCTGCCAAGCCAAACAGTCCAGCCCCAGCACTGATGTCCCAGCACAGGGGTGAGGGGTGACACACCTCTACTCCCAGCCGTCCCCCTGAGAAGGCAAGCAAAGCCGGGTGCCGGCAGGACTCACTTTCCCTGGCAGTGTCACTGGGGAGACATGCAGCCCAGGAGATGCCTACTATGGAATTAGCATCTGTTTTCCTCATGCTGCTTTGATTAGCCCTTTCTTCTACAGGGACAGCTTCGCAATTTGATTGGAAGCATAGAGGGAAAGAACAACAAAAAAAGTAGGCATTGGGAATAGGCATCTTGTCACTGCAGAGGTGTGTGTGTGCTGGGTGACCTGCTCAGATGCCTACCTCCAGCAATGGTTTATCAACTCCAATACAACGGTTCAGCTGCTAGTGATAAGCAGTGCCCTCATTGTTGGTGTCAGTGGTTGCTGGGACTTTTTTTGGAAGTGTGCCTGTTGCCTCTAAAATCCAATCTATTGGAAGACCGTTAAGGGAAAAAATATTGGGGGAAAAAGTACTAAACTATATAACTGCACAAAAAATCATGTTTTATTTCTGGATTTATTAGCTTGACTTTTCCTTGATTTAATTGTGGTTTTGTAATGAAAGGAAGGAAAACACAAAGCAGTAATGCTAGAGAAATCTTGCGCAAGGAAAATCAACTATGATGTTGTTAGCTAACAAGGTAGGTGTGCAGTGCTGCTGCAAACTCATTGCATGTACCAGTGAGGTAGGTCAAGACTGTTCCAAGTGAGGTGGATGAAATTGTGAGAAGGACACGGAATCAACAATAGAAATAGATCAGTGAAAGCAGGGCTAGATGCTATTCCAGTGCCCACCTGTTGGCATTCTGGCACTCATTAGTTTACACCATGGAACAGTTTCTGGGTGTGAAATGGATTCTTTTTGGATCAAATGTAGCCAGAGACTTGCGCCAGGAATTTATTTGACATGCTACAGCTGCTGTCAGGTATTCCTACCATGCTTCTGGCCTTGAGCTAGTCTTAGGTCAAGATGAAACTCAATGAAACGTTTAGGCTTGAACATCAGGTTCCTCCTTACAGATCTGCCTCTGCTGTGCTGAACTACTTGCTAAGACAGGCATAGCCCCAGGGTGGTAAATGGCACTCTTCAGGAGTACAAAGACTGAACCAAAGCTGTGTGATGAATGCAGATGTGATGGTGCTGGAGTTTATATTTGAGAACTTGAATGGATCACTCATATGGAAATGAAATTCATGCAGGGGAATTGTGAAGAGAAGAGCCTGACGTAAAGGTCAGGTAGGAAAGCTGCTGGAGAGGAGATGATGGAGGAGTGACATGGAGGAACAGACATAGACCTTCTAACTGAACTCAGACATAATAAGGAAGTGTACAGGAGATGGAAGCAGGGGCAGGTGACCCAGTGGGACGATAGAGCTCTGTTTGATCTTGCAGGGATAGGGTTAAGAAAGCCAAGGCCAACCTGGACTTGAATCTGGTGAGGGATGTGAAGGGCAACACGGAAGGCTTCTGCAAGTACATAAACAGCACAAGGAAGACCAGGGAAAACATGGCCCACTGTTGAATGCAGCGGGGGCCTGGTGATGCAGGACACAGAAAAGGCCAAGGTACTCAATACCTTCTGTGCCTCAGTCTTCACTGGTAAGTCTTTACTGGGCAGCCTTTACTGGGCTGTCTTTACTGAGCTTGCCAGTACAAGAACCATACAGATGTACTGGATTGACTCCAGTGCAGGGCCACAAAGGTGATTAAGGGACTGGAATACCTTCTGCAAGGAGAGGCTGAGAGAGCTGGGACTGTTCAGCCTGGAGGAGAGAAGGCTCAGGGGGGATCTCATCGGCATGTATAAATACCTGAAGGGAGGGAGTGAAGGAGAGGTAGACAGACACTTGTCAGCAGTATCTGCTGGTGGGACAAGAGGCAACCTGCAGAAAAATAAAAGCTCCTTGCCAAAACACCTTCTCTATCGCATCCATTTTTCTGAACCTTGTTCCTGCAAACTTCCTTTAATATCCTCTAATTCTTGTATTGGAGGACACAGTCAACAGTCATTAGCCATCTGTGTTGCTCATCATCTTGTAGTAATGTCTGTAATTTCCCTTTCCATGATCTCTTCCCTTGGCTGAAGAATCACAAAATCATAGAATGGTTTGGGTTGGAAGGGATCTTAAAGATCATCTAGTCCCAACCCGCCAGCAATGGGCAGGGATACTTTCCTATAGATCAGGTTGCTCAAAGCCCTGTTGTTTTGCGCATGAAGCTTCCATACCCTTGTTGCCTTTCTCTGATCTTTTTCCGCTTCTGCTGTATCCTTTTTGAGATCAGGAAGCCAGGACTACCTGTGTAATTCAAGGCACAAGCAAATCAGAGATTTAAACAGTACCACAATCTGCCACTTTCTTTGATTCTTCTCTAGTTAATCCCAATATCGGATGTACTTTCTTGTCTTCTTCTAAACACTTAAAATGGTGTTTTCATGACCTATCATAATTGTGTGATCTCATTCATGAGTAACTGCTCAAATTTACTTTCTGACTCATAAAGTGGTTCATATACAAGGGTATTTTAATGTAGTGGCTAAATATGTGGCTGTTAAGCAGGAGGTGCTTCCAGTTAGTAGGATGAGGCTTTGCTAAAACAAAGGTTACTGCGTATGTGGATCTGATACAAAAAGTAGAAGATTGCAGGGCTGTGCACAGGAAGGCAACACCACAGATGCTGCGGAGTCAGTGTGTTTATGTATCGATACACCACTACTGGAGGTCAGCAGCTGGCCTAGTCATCTGACTCCTTTGTGTATTTGTGCTCACCTGGGCTGTCATTGAACTTTTCTTTCCATAGCTACAGAGCAGTGGGAAAAAATGGTGCTTAACCTCAGCCTGAGGTACTGTGCTGAAGCAGAGAGCCCGTGAAGTGTCCTAGAACCATGTACCAGGTACTGTTCAGCCCACCGCAGCCTTCGAGGAAAGAGGTAACACTTTGTAGCACTGTCAGAAACTCTCTTGCTTTTGAATACCCTCAAATACTTTTTTGTGCCAAAAGTCCTTCCAGGGTACCCTCTCCTCCCTTTCTTTACTTTTACTCTTCTGTACCCTGAGGAGCTGGCCCCTGCCTCTTATGGAGCCATAGGAGCTCTGTGTCTTTCTCCATGGCAGGGTGCAGGGGAAGCACTCTGAGCATCTGCAGAGGTGGGAAGCGACGCTTCTTATGGAGGCTCCTGCTTGGAGCTAGTTGAGAGCAACTGTGCTGAGGGTTTTCCTCTGGTTCTCTTCTGCAGCTAGAACCCCAGTAGTTTGGCCCATGTGGAGGAATGCCTTGAGGCTGAAGTGGGCATTTCACTGCCCTGTTCTGGTGAGATCTGTGTACTTGTGCTCTCAAACATTTAGATGGTCAAGGACTGAGCCTGAAGAACATCAGCTGGGAGGGTGCTGAGCCTCTCGAGAGAAAGGCAGTGCCTGTGCTACACTCTCCTTTGGACAACAGTATCCAACGTTTCATCTCCCAAGCCTTTGCTTTGAATCCAGCCCTTAAGACTCTTGTTGGTGATTAATCATGCGCTACTTTTATCTTGCAATGTGTAGGAAGAAGTTAAAGTCAATGACTACTCTGCAGTGACAGTCTCATGTTTTCTGTATGAGGGCTTTGTGGATGTGGCCGGCCAGTATCAGCACAGTCTGAAACAAGAGGAATAGCCTTGCCTTTGTACTCTTGTTCTTTTCAGCTCAGTTCTTTTCATTTTCTTCAGCATCCGAGAGTTACGGTCACACTAGAAGGCAGACATGAATATCTCCTCTTGCAAGAAAAATTAACATCTCCAACTGTGCTAATGTTAATTTTTATGTGACCTGCTACATAGACTGGATTAATTTACAGGTGAATGGCAATACCAGTTTGGGTCCCACAAGCAAAGCCTGGCCAAACTGGAACAGGAAGAATATTCTCAAATGTTCTGCCATCATTTTTTACTTGTTTTCCATTTACCTCAATATGCAGTTTTCTAGTTGATTGATAGTCTGGTGCATAATTTTATTGTTCACTCATGGTTCTTATCACCATATATGATGTTATTAGTATACGATGTATTTATATTCATATGTGAATACTGTTGGTCCTTAGGGTCACTTGTTTAGAGTCTCTGGGGAGAACAGATCTGTTACATTTAGTATCGCTCACAAACTTTTTGTATGCATGGTTTGACTTATGGAGAATCTGCTTTGTGTTGTGTTTAAAAGAAGGCTGGGAGGCGTACACACCTCCTTGGCCGGGCTTACATATGACAGTGTTGTCATATGTCTATCCCAGTCTGTGCGGGCACCTAATTTTACCTGATTCATACCAACTGATGGAATGAATTAATGATTCAGAACATTAATGAGGACAGGCATTTGCATCAGCTGGACCCATCAGAGCATGCACCTGTGAAAAGGTTCATCTCAGGCCTTCTTAAATGTGTCTGAACCTGCCTGCAAGCAGTTGGGGATCTGCATAGGCAGCAACTGGCCAGCTGTTACTTCATCACTTGCACTGCTGCTGGAACAGAAATCTGCAGGCTGAAATCCATGATGCTACTGGGACCCTCGCAACAGACACGTAGCTGATGGAGAGTCCTGCTTAGGTGAGTTCTCTTGGCAGGTGGAGATGGGTACTCAGCTGTGTGGAGGCAGACCTCTGGGAAGGAAAGAGGTAACCTGGGGTCTGCCTGGGGTTTCTTGCTCTATCAAAAAGACATCTGTTTAGTCGTGAGTTTCTACAGATTCAGCTGTATATGGCTGGCTGGCAGAAGCTATTGGAGAAATATAGGAGGCTGTCAGCACATGGCTGTGAAGACTAAGCTGTGTCAGACAACAGGCAGCAGCACAATCCCAAGTGGGCCTGGAACTTCTCACTGCCATTTCCACCACACTGGCCTTCCTGGGTCCACATGCCCTGAGGTAGCCTGTGGGACACTGGAGAAATTCCTGTGGCTACCCAGGGCTGATGACAACATGAACAGCAGGTTGCATGGGGCAGGATGGGGGACAGCAAAGAGAAACTGCTGGTGGGAAGAGGTGCAGGAGGCTTCCAGAAGAGGCAGGAAAGCAAAGCAGGGAAAGGATGTGGGTTTATATATGGTGGCACCAGAGGAGGTTATGAGACTGCAAGCATTAGGGTCAGTCACATCAAGGTAAAGAGAAGCGGTTGATGTAGATGGGTGAAATGGATTTGCTTTGTTGGGAGAAAAGGGAGTATAGGGTAGAAGGAGGAATCTGTTTGGTCATCTGAATGCCACATACTCAGTTTGACACCAAAATTTTAGCCACAGATTTTCAGAAAGCAGATGAAACAGCTCTACTGCAGATGAATTATCTCTGACTCCCTGATTGTAATGATTCAAGCACTTCCTTTCAAATTGCATTTTTCCTTCTTATGTGCTTTATAATCTATTTCCAGGCAGAACATTTATTACACCAGTCTTTACTAGTTAAGTGATACTTTTTCTAGCCAGCTGTTTTTGTTGTTTTCCTTTTAGCAGAAAGATGGAACAATTGAAAATGAGTCAATCCACATTGTGCTTTTTTTGCATCTTTTCCAGAAATGTTTAGTAGGTGTTGCTATAGAAGTCCAGAATGTTGGGCTCAGATCTGATTGTGTCAGGGCATTTCTGTTTCTGTAAGATAGTTTCCAATGCCCACTATTGGATAATACTAATGTCATCCTAGTATTTTCTCTGTGTAAAAGAATCATGAAGTAATTAAACAAGCATGCATTTGGAGGTGCTCTGATCCACCATAAACAAAATGGGAAATCCCCTTTGTTTCCACTTAGATTCCAGTATACTTGATAGTACCTGAAACTGGTAAAAGGATAGTGATGATTTACAGTTTGCAAATTTCCCTACCAGTGGCTTTGGTTTAATCACTTTCATTATTTTTGAAGACTTGATTACATTCTTAATCATTAGTGTACATACTTCCTCCGAATTTCCATCTGATAAGATCAGCAATATTCGTTAGTATGGAAGTTTCAGCAGGTAATGTTAAAATGCTAAAAAACTCAGCTCCCTCCTTCTTCTTCATTTTTGTGTATCTCAGCTTACATTGCTTTCCAGTCTCTGATGACTCATTACATTTTCTTTGTACTGATACTTTTCACATTTCATGCCCAAGCAGTGATTTTGATTTCCTTGTTTTCTGACCAGAAAAAGCACAATTTTTTCCCTATAGGTAACACTAGATTTTTGCCAGATCAGAGAAACCCTCTTTTCCAAGTTATGGTTGCCCAGGATGTTGCGAAAATGGCATGCAGGTGTCTCTGGTCACTTTTGAAGATCTTGATGCTGTTTTCTTAGTAACAGTCCAGGTCCCAAGGGGATGTTGCTTTATAATGCAGCTGAATATTATAAAGATCTAAAACATAAACAGTATAAAATATAACAATCAACTATGAGGATATAAATGAACATTTTGAATACCAGAGACTCCCAACTATGCAAATTAATTCCCGTCTACTCCTTGTTGCAGCCATAGGGTGGCAGGGGGTATTGCTGAGCATTGATGGATGTCCTAGCAGTAGTACAACCCAGTATTTCGAGTTTAGCAGAGCATTTTTAGAGGCTAGGGTTCACAGACTGGCCCATGGTTTGTTCACTCCTGCAAGCAAATAAAACGGAGGCCTTTGCCTCCAGATAAAGGGCTCTGTAGTACCAGCTTCAGCTCTCCACTCTGCTCCTCAGCCAACTACTGCCACTCCAGGCAGAGGGAGTGGGAAGAGATTTCCTTCTGCACCTTCTCTGACCTCTTCCTCCTGCTCCGCTGCCCGCCCTGCTACCAGCGAAGGGAAGTGTCTGGCAGCTGTAATGACATGTGTGATCTCACGCCCTGTGGTTTCCTCCTCTGGGTGGTACTCCGTTGCCTCCATACCTCTTCTTAGTGATCCCATCAGCTATTAGATAGTGACGCCCCCTCAACCTGTGTTTCAGCCTTGCCAGTGAGGTAACCTCAGGAGGAGAAGTGTGTTGGTGAAGGGATGTCTTTCCCCACCTGCAGCTACTACTTTTTAAAAAGAAAAAAAAAACCTTAACCTACCTCTTTTTATTTGGGAGTTTTCTTTTTTTTGTCTTACCACGAACCTCAGCCTCCAGAGGTAGATAAAGAATAACTAAAGCCTGCTGAGCCAGCAGACTTGGCACAAAACCAAGTAGAACCTCGAAATTTTGAAAAGCATTGTAAAAAATTGGGAAGCATTAACTTCAGAGGATTTTTCGTGGTGATGAAAAGATGAAAGTTGGAAACACGTAACTGAGTTATTGTTTGAAGAGTTGCAGCACTTCTGAAGTTAAAGTATCCTGTTTGACATAGGTGAAGTAGTTAATATTTGTCAGATTAGCTTGAGGCATTTCGATGTAGTGTGAAGATAACAGTGGCACAATGTGCTTGTACAGATAAAATGAGGCATACGCACATCCAACTCATTTTACAGAAATACACCATCAGCACAGTTCCCGTTTAACCTGCAAAATCGTATGCTGCGTTTTACTAATACCTTCTACAGGTTATGTTGTAACAGTGCAGAAAGTGATTTATTTTAGACGTAAAACGTAGTTATACTTTGACCTTTCTTATCACTTGCTTGTTTCAACTTCATGTACAGTAACTGGGTAAAATCTAACAAGTATTTAGCTGTATGAATTAACTTCATGGATTATGTCTGCTGTGGCAGCACAATTATTTGTCAGCAGAATTTATTTTCACAGCCTGCTCTTATCAGAAGACAGCCGTGATTACTAAGCTAAATTGGTATGTGAAACCATATGGTGTTTTGGAGCTGCTTGGTTACTGTGGAGGATAAATAGCTCTTGACCCTAAACAGGATCTTTTTAAGAAAAAAAAAAAAAAAAACCAACAGTGTCCATATGCCTTATAAGGCATGGGCAGGCTTACTCCAGTGCTGAAGAAGGGGCGGTAACGGGCTCATGCTGCTGAGTTTTCTCAGGCAGCGGTCGCAGGCGACTGAAGAAGTTGTGCTGAAATTGCGAACGCTTTGTCCCCGACGCTTAGTGCTGACACTCAGTGAAGAGAGGAAGCAGCAGGTGAAATTAAAAAAAAAAAAAAAAGCCACCACTTGATCATGGGAAAATCAGGTGAGCAAATGCCTTCGTGCAGTTGGCTGTGTATTCTTACAATGTCCGTGCCTGGTTTTGTGCTCGGAAAGCATTGCTAAAGCGTTAGTGGCTTTCCTCGGAGAAAGCTGCTTTCATTTGTGCATGGTACAGCCTGGGAGGAGCTTTCTCTCTGACACAAGGTTAGATGAAAAAAAGCGAGATAAACGACTCCCCCTCCCCAATCTGAACAACGTTGGGGTAGTTTTATGTTTTACCATTTACATTTTCTAACTGATAATAGCTTTGCTTTGCTGTATGAAATAATTATAAGCCCTATAGCTTTAAAATTATCTTGTGTCTAGCTGTTTGACAAAACTTACCTGCGCTGCAGATAGGCAGCAGGATGCTTTGAGGGGGAAAGCTCTTTGTCAGCCTGTTGGGAGGATTTAGATTTAAGATTTGTTTACACTTTAACCAAGGATAGCCTTGTTCAGCTCCTAAGTCTCTCCCCAGCTGTGCAGATATTTGTGAAGCCTTTCCCTGCTGCTGGCTGTGTTGCTGGTCCTTTCCCCACTGCTGCCGGCTGCTTATATCCCCTTCTCTGACAGTCTCGGCTGCGGGAGACTCCTCCGATGCTGCCAAGGAGCCAGAGAATTTAAGAAGAGAGAGTTCATGCCCAGGGCTTTCTCCATCTTTGTCCTGTTAGAGTCAGGAGCGAAAATCTGTGCTGGCCTTCTGAAATGGCTGTGAAACTGGATGGTCTATTCTTTGTTCTTGTGGTTAGGAAGTTATTTTTGTGACAAATCAGAGCCTGTCAGCATATTGTCTGTCTGTGCTGTGCATAAACAGCACGTATGGGACACACTCAGCAAAACCTAGTACTTGATTTACTCTAAACCATAGGCCTCTTCCACAGAAACTTGAGGAAAATCTTTGTGTGGGTAACACTTCAACGGGCCTCAGCATGGGTGTGTTGAGTTTTTTTCCTTTCTCCTTTTTTAAAGGTCAGCAAGTTGCTAATACAGTCATAAGGCAATTACTGTCTCTTTTATTTCCTGCACATTTATTACTGCACATCAGTTGGTTGTTCCAAGCTTAGGAGCGACGACAGACCAGAAAGTGATTTTGCCGAGGCTTGGGTATTGTTTGCATCCCTAAGTAGTTACACAAATGGAGCTTGAAATCTAAGTACCTATTAAAAATCTTTTGTCACTTGTGTCATGCTTTTCAAGTCCATGGCAAACTGGGTCCAGGTTACTGTCTTTGAGCAGCATGTGGTATTTTTAGATGAATCATAAAACTGAGATCCTGCCCTGACAATTGGTTTATTGACTAAATCCCATCTGCCCTTTCCAGTGTACTGAAGTCTTTAAATTCCTGTCTGAGATCATTCAGTGTGGTTTGCCTTTGAATGGGTCAGAGCAGCTATTTTTGTAGAGTACTGCTTCCTCTGTGTTTTGGGTAAAATACCTCATGTTCCTGCTATAGTACTCTTGAGGACACAATACGGGCAGGTTTCTCTGTGCTGGGATGTATGGAAATGTAACAGGTTGGGATCAGTCTGACCTCCAAACAGAGTGCTTGCTACTCTCCTGGGTCAGAAAGATTAAGGTGGAGATTGCCTGCAGGTATAAATGTAAGGGTGCTCTAATTCATGTAAAGTGGGGCCACTATTTTAGAATAAATGGCTTTAGTTTCTTTAACCTTTTATCTTCCGTAAATCTGTCTTAAGGCCTAAGTATCCCCAGGCAAAGAAATCCTGTTGTTGAAAATATCAGTTCTTTGATAAAAGCTGCCTAAGAATGTGTTTTTACTAGCTGTTGGATTATAATTGAAGCAATGTTCATTGCCAGTATCAGAGCTGGAGACTTAGCATTGCTTTTGCTTCATTGAACAGAGCTGAGTGTTGGATGATATCGGTTCCTCTGACTCAGCTTTCTTCCTTGGAAGCTGCAGGCTGCTGAAACCAAATTCATACTGAAATTCCCTCATGAGGTTTACAAATATGCCCCCCCATGGCCATAACACCTGCAAATACTTAAGCCAAACATGGAGACTCCCTCTGCCCTTCCCCTGGTCTTCTCATGTAGGACAGTGCTTGGAGTAGTGGGTGGTGCAGGCTCCCCTCCCCGCAGAGCCTGAACCAAAAAGACTGGGGTAAGTATTTTCTGCAGGAAATGAGGTGACGGTGAGCTGGCTGCTCTTTGTTGCCCTGTTGCTAAGACCGCCGTGTCGGCACGGCTGTGACCCCCCCCCCTGCAGCTGTGCGCGGCCGGAGGCTGGGGTCCTGCGGGCAGCCCTCGCCCCAGAGGGGATATTTATGTGAGCAGCTGCAGGCGATGCTCAGGGAAGCAGCTGGCTGCCAGCTCCACTCCTCCGCTCTGGAGTGTGGGGATTTCTCTAGCTGGTGGGAGTCTCCGAAAAGGCTGGGATGGTGGCAGAAAAAGGCTGCTAAAAGCCTCATTTCTTCCGCTTCCCCTCCGGCCCTCCCTGTTGGGGGGAAGGGAGCTCGCCCCGCTCGCTCCCTAAAAGCCAGGCAGAGGTGACAGCAGGGGAATCGCCTTGTTTCTTCTGGCTGGTGGCTGCAGAAGCTGTCAGACAAAGACAAGGACGGGCTTAGTAAATATTGGCTAGCTTTTAACAGTGTTTGGTTTTCTTTATTTTCTTTTTTTTTTTTCTCCTTCTGCAAATGTGGGTGGGACTCCAGAGGAAGGGCTGGGAGGTACCCGCTGTGCTGCTTGTTGAGCCAGTACAAAAATAAGGGCTCAGAAAAGGGTTTGATGAAAAGAGACGGGAATGAAACTCAGTGCAGTTTTCTGTGCTGTTTTTAATCTTCCTTAGAAGCACGTGCCAGTTTTAGCTCTTAAGATGCACCTTTGAAGCACAGCAAAAAGGACTGTTGTGTTTTCTGTGGAGTGAGCTATGTCTTCAGCTGATTTGAAGTGCAGACTTGTACTCCAGCATCTCGGTAGGAGACAGGCATAGCCGGTTGTAAAAAAAAAAAAAAAAAAAAAAAAAAGTACAAATATACTGGAGAAGTGACCTGTTTGCTTTCTGAGAAACACGATACTTGCAAGCTACCAAAATAACAACGTGTTTCGTGCTGGCTGGTTTTACAGGGCCTGTGGCAAGAGAGGAAATTAATTTGTCTAAATTGCTAGCAACTGAGCATTCGTGTTTGGTAACAGCAGGGCATTTGCAGACCTCATCGTTAATACAAGTTACTGGCTGTTTCTCTTTACACCAGAACTGAACTGGAGGGGTGGTGGGAAAAGGGCCTTTCAAAAATCAAGTCAATTCAATTAAAAACCCCACACTTCTCCAGGTTTTGTATGTAGAAGAAACCGATTATGTGGTTCAAGTTCAATAAATGGCAAATAAAGATCTGCCAGAAAGGCATCAGGCTTTGGCAAACAGTATTCTGGGCCCAATTTTTAACTGTCTGTTGAACCATCAGGGTTTCGGTGGGGGCAGGAGGAGAATGCAGCAGCCATCCCATGCAACAGTGGTTACTCCTGTTGACTGTTAGATTAGTAGCCTTAGCTCCTCATGCTCAAGGCAGATAAAAACCAAAACAAGTATGAAGGGCTCACAAAGAAGGAGGTGGAATGTGATGGTCTGTAGTAACCACACTTCTCCAGGTTTTGTATGTAGAAGAAACCGATTACCAAGGTTTCCCATGCCATAGAGTTGCACATCCAAAAATATCAGTTCTCCTTTCTGAATCCTCCAAGAAATTTCTCAAAAAAAAAAAAAAAATTAAGCAGGAAGAAAGCTTGTATTACTGGAATTCAGTGAAAACATTCAAACCCTTAGTTTTCTCTCAGTGCAGTCCATCTTGTCTGTATTTGAATTTCCCTTAGCTGCTGCTCTGTATGGAAGAACAAAAAGTGTGCGAAAATGAGTCTCTTGACTGTAACTGCTTTGTTGTTTATTACATATCTCAACAGACCAGAAGGCTATTTCAGGTCGCTGTTTTGGTAGAGGCCATGTCGTTCTCCAAAAAGATTAGCTGGAACATATCTACATTATGTTTTTACAGGCAGATGTAAGCAAGCTCTGCCCAGCTTGTTCAGCAAGCTGCTGAACAGCAGCTCTGCCAGAGCTGGACTGGGTGGCCCTGCAGAGGAGGGCGAGGTGAGGCCAGGAGGGTGGCCAACCACTCTGTGCAAGCAGGTGTGAGGAGACGGTAGTAGTCTGGGGTGTTGTGGAGGAAGACAATATAGGCGTCTTTAAGGCCATCACAAATGTTATTTAATCCCATTTAATGTTGACTGAACTGAGTTACCAGACCAAATCTCGGCTTTAAACAGAAATCGCGTGGGCTTTGCCTGGTCTCAGCTTTAAGTGTGATTGCTGCAGAGCTGCATGAAATGCTAAGTTAACTGTCCTTCTGAAGCTTTGCCATGCTGCCGTTGTAGTGGTGGGGTTTGGGAGCCATCTTCTGATTGAGATTATAAGGGCTGTCCCTGGTTAGACACCTGTGCGTCACAAAGCTGAAAGGGGCTTGCACGTGTTGTTGAAGTCTCCATGCCCCACTGTAAACACAAATATGAGGGGCAGGAGGGCTCTTTTCCATGAGACAGCTCTAATGATAGTTTGTGACAGGTGGGCATTAAGATGTTAGTGAATATGTGCTTAATTATACCCTATGTGTTTGTTTGTCTCACTTGTAAATTCTGTGGGCCATTGGCATGTGTTGGGCACTTAATAAGTGATCTTCAAAAAGTGATTTGGGGTGAACTGTGGCAGGGTATAACCTTGAATTTGCCCTTATGAAAGCCTTCAGCTTAGAATCACAAAATGGTTGAAGTGGGAAGGGACCTTTGGAGGTCATCTGATCCACTCCCCCTGCTCAAGCAGCGCCACCCATAGCCAGTTGCCCAGGACCATGTCCAGATGGTGTTTGAATATCTCCAAGGATGGAGACTCCACAGTATCTCTGAGCAACCTGTGCCAGTGCTCTGTCACCCTAACAATGAAAAAGTGTTTCCTGAAATTCAGACTTTGATAGTTCTATAGTTTCTACAGCGCCACTGTACGAGGACTTACAGCCATGAGGAGTATATTCCCCTGAACTGCCCCCATGGCAGGTCACAGGAGGGGATGTCCATGACACAGTGTTATTAGGTGTGGCTCTGGCTTTCTGGAGAGATGCAGAGGATTCCCCTTTGGAACTGCAGTCCCTGGGTCTAGGCATGCACGTACATCTCTTGCATATGCTGCCATCTCTCTTTTTCTTTGGCTCCCAAGTGCTGGACCAGTGTGTAAGCAATGTGAGCTGCAGAAGGAACATTGAAATCAAGAAGTTTAAATATTTTGGAGTTTAGGTGGAATTTTATCTTCCAGGGTGTGGTGTGGGGGAAATACACTTATTTGATCCTTTAAATATATTATATTTGGACCAGATATAAGGAAGAAGTTTTTTATGATAAGGGTGGTAAAACACTGGCACAGGTTGCCCAGAGAGGTTGTAGATGCCCTGTCACTGGAAACATCCAAGGCCAGGTTGGACGGGGCTCTGAACAACCTGATCTAGTTGAAGATGTCCCTGCGCTCTGCAGGGGGGTTGGACTAGATGACCATTAAAGGTCCCTTCCAACCCAAACCGTTCTAGGATTCTATGAAATACAGACCACGTTTTTCAAGATTTTGAGTTAACGAGAATTGGGGTTTAGCCTGTTGAGCAGGGGTTGAGAATGAGACTATGTAATTGATAGTAAATATGGGTAAAGAAAGTTTCCTGTGTCTCCCTGCCTGGTCTGGGCTACTGGATAGGTGAGTTTACACATCAGTGATCAGGAGAAACATGCATATCTGTGTTTCCATGCCTCAGGGAGGTGCTTAAATAAACATACTTTGAGCATTGCCCCAGCTAGCTTGAATGTCCTTGACAGAAAAGCAAGGTGGGAGGGTATTGGAGCTAATAGATGAAAGCTAGTTCAGGTATGGCTGCCCCAAGCAATGGTAGAACATAAATGGCAGAGCATATCCCAGGAGAAGTTGGATAGTTCTTCTACCTTTCTTCAGTTCTTCTTCTTTGCAATGTTCTTCACTTTGCAGACCTGGGTTGGCAGCAGACGGCTAACAATGCTATGTAAAATGAACTTGGCACTGGGTACCAACAGGGCTCCCTCTGTTGCTGCCCTTAGAAGCACCACAGCCACAAAGCACAGGAATGTTTAGCATCTAAAATATGAATAAGTGACCAGCAAAAATTACTCAAGTTAGACATGCAGTTGACTTCCAAAGGACTTAGAAGAGCTACTTGCTGAAAAGTATGGTATGCTGCTGTCATGCAAACGTTGTTATAAGGTGGAATCACAATCTAATGGCTGAAGGTCAGATTTTGTGGTAGGGAAGCTCTGATTTCTGGTGTTACTCAGTGAATACAATTGCACCTCAATTTCTTCATAAATAACTGTAATTAGAAACTCTAAGCAGATACGATGTTGGGGAGGCGCGAAGAGAAGAAATGGAGCAGATAGCTTCGCTTTCTTCTCCTGCATAGTGTGGTCAGTTCTAACACATGGAGGTTGCTTGGGGCTTTGTATTTTGAAGTGTATGTACCCTAGGAATCGTGTGGTAATTAGATTTAAGAATACAAGACCTTACTAATGAGAGGGTATTCTTAGCCTTTTTAAAAGGGTTAGCAGCTTACTCATTAACTGTCTGCCAGGGTTGTCTGTGTGGGTGTGTGGAATGATTACAATATTTAGTTGTCCTCTATAGCAGAATAGTCATAAAAATACTGCTTTTGATTGTCTCTCATGCAAAGCCAACACTGGCTTCTCTGGATATCGAGCAGTCAGTTCCAGCCTTAGGCACGATGACCACGCCAGGGTAGTGACTTGCTGACAGGCCCATTGGTCTGATTGTTTGGAAGTGAGGGGCTGGAGGCAGAGGACTTCTCCCCCCACCCTTGCCTCCAATGAAAGTGAGAACTTGGTTCTGTCAGTGCTCAAGACTGCTGATTGGTGTTACTTTTTTTTAAATGCTTATATCACAGACGGCTCTGCTGCCTCTCAGAGCTGTGCAGTTTCCAGTTTTACCAGGTGTTCCTTTTTAATCATGGCAGTCAATTGCCTAACAGTTTATAAAAGGCCTTAAGTGAGGAAGTAATCAACAGTGTCTATTATAGCAAGAATAGGATTCGCAATCAAATAGTGACATGACTAATGTCATTGAAACATTATTACACCAGCAGCTTCATATTCTCAGGCAATATGCCTCAAATCGGGTTGGGGGGAAAACAGTGTGTTACGTCATGTGGCACAGGTAATGCAAGGTTATTAAGTTGCCTGTTTGTTGTAGAGGAAACACAGATAATAAAATGAACTTTGTCCATCAGATTCAATTAACTCAAACATCTTACTGTTGTCCTGAAGCTCATCCCAGTGATAAGCAGGTGTGTAAGGAAAGTTCAGGCAAAACTGAATACTGAAAGACATCAGAGAATCTCCTCCCTGAAGAGGGATCTCCTGAGCTGAAGGGAAAGCTATTTTGAGCAGCCTGATAAACACAAGAACGTTCCAGGAAACTACTCCCATTCAAACTCGTGTCTAATTATAACCCCCAATTCCTTTCACTCCTATAAGCAATACTTTCTCCTCTATCTTTTAGTGGGGTCGTAAGATAATTCAGGTTGGGAGGGAAATAGTGTACCAACAATTATGATATCTCCCATAAATGCCTATTGTATGGGATGGAGCTATTGCCCTTTTATTGAATTCTTGGTTCAAATGTGTAAAAGAAGACAAAGAAACCCCACCCAGGATATAATGCTTTTGGAATATAGTATCATTTTTTCTTTCCTTCCCTCCAGGATGTATACGTAATTTCATTTCTTCTGTATGTTTCCAAGCAATCAGACAGTTCTGTTAAGAGTACAGGGGAGTTTAGCACTGAAGGAAGTCAGGTTTTATGGCTGGAAGTGGCTCATGAATTGAAGTGTCATCAGATCTGTGCTCCCAAATGACATATTTAGGAATAGCATTAAGGGCCAGTCTTTGAAGAAGTTGCTGTCCCAGCTGGGAGAACGAAGGTGCAGTCAAATAGAGAAAGGCACATGGAATATCCACTCCCTGTGGCACTGTAGAGGCCAGCCAGTATAGGACCATCCTGGAGTGTTTGACTTCAAACCAAAGTGCCGAGTCAAAATGCAGTAGTCCTCTTAACGTTTCTCATATCAGTTAAATATCTGTCACTTCTCCATTGAAGGAACATTATTCTCAGAGTGTGAAAGATTTAGCTGGGGCTCGTTTCCAGAGAATTACATTGCAAGTGAGGATAAAGATTATTAATAAAGGTTATTAATAATAAATATGTCAGGTCTCTTAGAAAGGTCTAGATGAAAACGTGGTCATTAGAAGCTGGGAGGTATTATACTCAAGAATTTTGTTTGTTTCTAATTGTTAATATACTTTGAGAAGTTTGTTGAAATAGAGGCATCTTCAGTTATCTGGGACAGTAATAAAGGACATCTTGATGTAGTTACTTTGCAGTTCTGTGAAGCCTCTAATGAATTTTTTCACAAAGCTGTTGGGCATATTAAAAGCTGTATTTGCTGCATTCTCATTCCACACCCCATTGCTGCTTTCAGAGTAGGGTAGAGCAATTCTGCAGAGTCAAGGGACACTGAAGGGATTTCAGTATTAAAGCAGAGCTATGCTTAGTGTTCAAATGGTTACCTGGTTACCTTTTTATGTGTTTTCTGTCCACCTTGCATTTGTGTCCTCTGCATGTGTTCTGGCACTTTCTGTCTGGGTAACTAATTTTCCTCCCTGTGTTCTGGACAGGAAAGAGTGTGGAAGTAACACACAGTATCCTGGATAATATGAGTCATATTGCCAGGGTTCTTGGTATCAGGCTTTTGAGTTTACCTCTTTCCAAAAGGGTGGGTCCTTTGAAATGTGTTTTGTAGCATTCTTCAGATATGTTGCTTTAGCCATTATATAAGCACATTTCTAATTACTTACTTTGGGGCAGAATTGAAAGGTGAGGTCATTATCTCCACTTACCTGTAGTGCACACATTGGGTGGATGCTTGAGCCTATGTCATGGTTCAAAGAGGGATTGAGACAAACATAGTGGTACACTTCTGTGTAGGATTCTACATCAGGTCCATTTCTTGTTGATGGCATTATATGTTAATTATCTGAAGGCTAAGCAGAAGAAATTAGAATGTATGGAAAGTACAAATTTGCCAGTGAAGGTTAATCAATAAACAGTAGGACAGAGAACACTGAGAAGACGATACTTCTAGAAATTGATACTATGCTCTTTCATGAATCTCACTGGGGCAGATACTGAGTCATAAAAATAAGTATGCCTTTTTTGCTAGTTAAGCGTATGCCTGGTATAATGTTGTGCATCCTGAATGGTGACATAAGGGCTGCCCACAGCATTTCTATTGTGTAGGTATTCAGTGGAGAGGTTTCATGTTTGTGTTTTGTGGAATATTTTACTGTTAATCTTTCCAAACATCATCTTGCAGCTCTGCAAGGCCAGTGGAGTAGGTCCAGCTGATGGCTGCAAAGATGATGCAGAGGAGCTAGTATTGTGGAAGACATGTTCAGATAACTTGCTTCTGTTTTGATGCCCAAACTAAGGGAAGAACAGGGCAGGAGAAGACAGGGTTCAAAGAAGAGGCAGGAAGGATTCAGGCCTGAAGGGCTCATCGCTTGAGAAAGACTGAATAGATTGATGCTGTTTAGAGACAGTAAGAGAATGAAGAAATAGAATACTCAGAAAAACAAATCTGACAGGAAAAGGCAACCTAGATGCCTCTGCTTACTTTTCCATGGTCACACAAAGTTGATCAATGAAACTGAAAGTCCACAAACGTAACAACTGTAAGGCATGCTCTGTACCACATCGTAGCCTGGAAAGTAGTTGTCATGTGCTGTCGTTATCTTAGCCAATGTTCCAGAAGAATCCAAAACAGAGGTAAATAATTGAATAACAAGAAGCAAGCAACTGTATCTAATACCTTTAGTTGTTTTACTTATTAAGCTGTGTAATGATTCATGACCACATCCAACTTTCTGGCAGTAGGAAATGTTTTTTTCTAGCAGCTTAAACAACCTACATGAAGGGAAAAAAGTACATCTCCAAAGCTGTTTGGGAAGCTGTTCCCATTTGGGTGGGAGCCTGAAAACTCCTGTTAACTCTCACTTTTAATGTCTGGCTTCTCAGTGTATGGAACATTGGTAAAATGGAAAAACTTAACATGTCTTCCAAAACAAATCTGAAATACATTTGGCAGTTGGGCGTCCCTCTCCACACATCAGCATGCACGGGAGAAACTGTGCAGAGGGAGGTGGTTAGCACATGAGCTTGAGTCATGGCAGATAAGTGTTTCTATGGCAGCCACCTTTGAGGGAAGGGGAGGATGGAGGTTCTCTAGGGAGAGCATAGCGGTGCCTGCCATGGCTAAAAGAAACTCAGTTTTGTCCATGTCTTGTTGGTCTTCATAAGTCAAAACGTTAGTACAGAGCTGGATTATGCAATACTTCCATTAATGAATGGACAAACAAGTGACAAAGCCTGTATTTCAGTTTACTTCATTTTTCTTTTTAGAATTTCAATTTGTTGTTGCTATTGAGAGCAAATAATTTGAATAGAAACTTTCACACTTGCAGGTCAGATTGTTTATCTACTATTTAATGCTGAGCAGATGAGATATTAAGTCTGGGAGATAACAGACACAAGCTAGTCTTGTGTAGAAAAATGCAGCCTGGAGTATGTGATGCAACTTCCAAAGCCATGCATTTCAACTTCTTTGATTTGCAGGCTGTCTTGAAATTTCCCTGCTGCAAGCATGCGCCCGAGTCAGTGAAGTGAAGTGAACTGGTGGTAGGCTTGCTTTCTTCAGTAACCTATGATGGATGCCTTAAAATAGGGCATGACCCCGCATGATGCAGCAGGTGAGAGGTTTGGGACTCTGGCCTGATAGAATCAGGCAGCTGTGAGCAATAGTAATAAAAGTGATGGGACAGGTTTGTTAGCAAAATGGTGTGTGAGTGCTTAAACACCAAAGTGGAGGTGTTTAGATTGTTGGCACGCAACTTGTGACACACAAAATTGAAGGAAAATCTACGAGGAGGAAGGTGGTAGGCAGATCTCATCTCACTCTCAACACGGTTCCCGTTGCTGTCTTATGCCACCAATTTTATACCAAAAAAATCAATCCTGAAAGCATGTTGATGGAGAATATATTAGATATATGTCCATAATGACATTTTGGTCTGGGTCAACCTAACTTCAGACTGTGTTCAAAAGGTTTAAAGTACTGCATGAAACAGTAATGGCTTTCTATGTGCATTAGATGTGGAGATTACCTTAGGCTGCCATATTATCCTAAAGCTGTCGGGGAAAGTGTAGGGAACTCTGAGAACAACTTAAAGCATGAGCGTGGGTTGGGTAATCACCTTAGGAAAAAGTTGCAAAAGCAGTGTGTACAAACTGACAGCTCTACTGTGGGGAAAATACATCATTACAAACAGCAGACTGGTGTACATGCTAATAAAGGAGAGAATGATTGATTATAGTTGTTAGGGTCGAGTAGTGAGAGGAAGCTGAGAAAGCTAAGCTTAGTAACAGGAAATGCTTTCTAGTCATGAGGTCTATTTGGGCTTCAAAACTGTCTTACAAGGCAAATGATGGTAGTTGTGCTAATTAGGATATTCAGAAATAAAGCTGATGAATCATTAATAAATATAGAAACCTGTGTCATGGTAAAAGTGGAGTAAACACTCAAAGAAGTCTTGGCCTGTTCAGAATCTTCAGCAATATAAAGAGAAAACTGTCTTTCTGTTTTGAAGATGTGATCCACACCTCTCTAACTGCCCCAATACCCTGTTTCAGGTTCCAAATTTGTCTCAAAGCAGCAAATTCCACAGGCTGACCAGTGCCAGGGAAGATACTTTTTCTGTGGTTCTTGGGAAAAACATCAGCAGAGTCATAAAAGGAGGCAACATGAAATTGCAATTCCCCTTGATGGCAATGTGACTTGCCACTTGTCCTCTACCTTGTGCTGCTGAAAGGCTCAAGTTTATCAGGGTACACACAAGAGCTTCTTTAAAGCTTTTCAGTAACTTTGGAATGCAGATATTTAGCAAATGCACTCTAGCACAGGGGGGGAAAAAATAATCCCCAGCAGCCTTTTCTTTCGTTACCACTTGCTGTTTGTGAACAATTATTTGTCTTGAGCCAAATAAAGGTGCATTTTGAGATTTCTATGAATTTGTACTATATAATGAAAAGAATGGTGTGTATTTCAAAGTATTTGTGTAGTTCAACACATTTTAGCATTTCAATTTTCTTTAGGTGGTGTCTTGACTAGTACAGAAAATTCTTGCATGCAGTGACAATAATTTGCATTTTTAGTGCATCTCCACAAGGGACCTGTTTGTTGCTTACTCTGAGACTTCTTTGCAATGGTGATGCAGTGCACTGAAATCTTAAAATGAAAGTCAATCAAACTAACCTTAAATCACCTTGATATTGAGGAAAGGAGTCAGGTTCACATATTTCTTCAACCTGTAGTGAGTCTGCACCATCCCAATGGGAGAGTCTCTTATAGTTCCTGGATGGAGGGCATTAACGGTTCATTTCATCCTGCTCCCAGGTAATAAGGGTGATACTCTTCTGTTCTTCAGTCCAGCCTGCACCGACGTCTTAGCTACAGGGTATGCTTTTTCTGTCTTCACTAATGTCTGTATTTGACAGACCTTTCCAATTTTTTTGATGTGATTTCAGCTTCCAAACAATTTGCTGAAGAAGTCTTGAAAGCACACAATGACTACAGGAAGAAACACGGAGTCCCCCCATTAAAACTCTGCAAGAAGTTAAACAGAGGAGCCCAACAGTGAGTTCAGTCCTTTCTTTTCTCTAATGAGACCTGTCACCCTTCTATCTGTTAGGTTTGACTGTGCATACTGCAAAAATATTTGCCTTTTGACGTGCTGTTATTCAATGAAGACTTACTGGGTGGAAAGTGAGGGACTCCACTCTTTCTGTCTCCTTACCCAACCCTTTTTATCCCTTCTTTCTCTATGAGATAGCACCAGCTGGTCACATGGACGCTTCTGTGGCCACAACTGTATAATAATCTTTCTTGCACCCTTTCCCAGACGTGGGCTGCATCTTTCTAAACTGGTATGTCCCCTCTGCAGAGGGTAGTTGCCTAAAACATGCTGCACCACCACTTCTGTTATATAATGGATTGTCATCTGCAGGGGAATATCCACTGCTGCTGAAATGGTGAGAAAAGAACTTTTTCATGGTAGGAAGTGATGACTGGTCTAAGATCAGTGGAATCAGAAGGAGGTCATTTCAGATCAAATTGTCTGTCTCCCTGCCCCAAAAGCAAAATCAGTATACATTGCTCTCTAGGCTGTCAGGAGGGACACATTTGCCTCTTCTCCAACACTGAAGACTGCACAATTTCTTGTCAGTCTAATATACAGTAGATCCATCTTCCTGCTCTCTGACTTGAGTCTTCCTTACAGAAATTTGAGTCCAATACTGCTTGTTCTCTTTGCTGTAGACACAGCAACCAGATTATTTCCTTTCCCTTTACAGCAACCTTTTTCAAAGTAGGTTTGAAAATCTTCATTTTTTTCAGGCTGATCCTCACAGTACAGAGGAAATACCTGAAGGAGGAAATGCTGATTAAACTATTCAGAAAATAAATGTCCTTAATAGCTAAATAGTGGCCAGTTTGATCCATGCAGACATGAGACCTCACCTCCCGTTAGGCTTTCTACCATAATTGTGCACACTTCTCCGTGCCAGCTGGCTGGGAGCCAGAGAGGCTTTAGACTTTCCAGAACCGAATTTACTGTCCCAGCACAGTGCTGTGCTGTCACACAGATGCACCAGCTCCTGCACTCCTAGACCAGAGATCTCTGCCAGGTGTTGTGCTGTACAATGCACCATGTACGTGGTGTGTGGACATGTCCTCTGGCAGCAAGCAAAATCTGATTCTGTCTTTATTTTTTCACTTTTTTTTTTTCTTGAGACACCATGATAACTGGATACAGTATTTCTAATAGATGGAATGCCAGTGACTCATCCACATAACTTTGTAATCTGCTGGGGTTTTCCTTCTGTTCTTCAAAGGTTTGTTTTGTTTCTGTCCTACCTGATGCCTCACAATGAGGAAAAAGTTCCTTGACTTGTCAGTAACACTTGTGTCTCCAAAGTGCTACAGTTGGTTTGAACAAGTCAACTTGTATGAATAGCTCAGATCATTCTGTCAAATATGCATTGCTCCACATTTATCTCTAAGTGTGCTATGGCCCTTGCTGAGTATTTTTAGGTCCTTCTGGAATTCCTCACAGTCCTCTCTGGTCTCAGCTGACCTTCCCTGCTCTGATGAATAATAATAGGAAACCTTAGGTTGCAGTCTGTAACTTAACCTGTAAGAATTAAAAGACACATGTTCAGAGACTGGTGAAACTGGTTGATAGCAAGAACCAGAAATGGTTTTATCTCAATGGAAGACATGAAATCTCTTATTTGTCAAGACAGATTTTGCATAATCTGAAATGCAAAGAACGTCACCTTTTCTTTAGGTATATCTGATATCTTTGTTGGTGTATATCTGGTGTATCTCTGGGTACTTTTCCATGCTTCTCTATCTGTGTTGAAAATGGTCTGTTTCCTCCTACTTTCAGTTCCAGTAATTGCGACAGGTTAGATGTACTGACTATTGGATCCCTGCTTTAGAATGAGATGAGTCACCCTCAGCAGGTGTCTGTTTATCTCTGACTGTAGTGAAGCATAGGGTGATGATCTCAGATGCAAATCTCATGCTTTCAACTGCCTGAGCTAGAGCGAATTCATCATGCTTTGTCTCAAATCCTTGGCAACTTTGTCCATGTGCAATGTGTACTTTGTTCCAGTCTTGTCTCTTGCTTGGGATGTGAGAATCTGTGAAGAGAAGAATTACAGGACTGTAGTGATATGGGGCATCAAGGAGTAGCTATAGATCCTCTAGTTCAGGATATAGCAGACTGACAACTGACAAGTTTTTGGGATTTCTAAATTGATGGAGGTAATTAAATGTTCTGGTTTTGGTTGGTTTGTTTGTTTGAAAGGAGTAGGACAGAAAGAAATGAAAACTTAATGACTGAATTACTAGCTTGGGCCAAAATGTTCAGCTGGACAAATTTCCTGTCTGTCAGATGCCAGTAATTCATGATTAGGGAAGGTGTAGCAGAACAGGACAAACACAGTTATCCCTCCCCCATTATCTTCTCACAGAAAGTACAGATTTCTCCTGGAAGCAATGTTTTTCCTAAGCAGGAAGTTGTATCCTCATCATTTTTTTGTTGCTGCTGTTTAACTCCTGAAGATTACACACACACACTGTAAATTTGTCTAACTCTTTTTCAAACATACATGTGTTTCGGTGTCTGCATCATCCTGTGGTGATAACTTCTGCTGCACAGTGTGGAAAAAGTGCTTTGTCGTTCTTGACTTTTAAATCTATGACCTGATGATTTTGTGTGTTGCCTCCCATTTCTTGTGCCGTGAGAAATAACAGAGTTTTTCTAATGTCACTGTATCTGTACTGAAGCCTCTCCAATACTGAAAAAGGAGAATAATTGTTTTACACATTATGTTCTTAGCCCTATTGTTGTAAGACAATAAAATACATCCCATGCTCTCACACATCAACTTCTATAGAAACAGTGCTGCTTATCCCTATGTTGGTATACACAGTGGCTGCCTCAGATTCTCCATGTGGTCCCCTTCTCCTCTGTACTGTCGCCTGGCACATTGTTCTTGTTTTGCATTTGGATTTTTTTTTTTGTTTGTGAATGTAGCGTTTTTTACACTTGCTTTGACTGAATCCCCACTTTGGTCTTTTTTCCATCTCATTGAGAATATTTGAGTTACTTCCATGAGGGGCCTAGAAATGTCAGGAGGTGACGCCTGTAGCAATTCTGGCAGGTACTGCTCTTTCCCCCAGCAGCTGCAGGATGCCCGGTGGATTTCCGGGTGCTGGGCAGAACATGGTGGGGGGAGATCTGCCCTTTGATTTCTTCTAGGCCATTCTCAACAGTGACACAGATGCTCATGAAAGGCAGGGGAAATGGCCTCTAGGCCTTCCCTTTGCCTTTGCTAGATCTATGTAAGCTTAAGGCATCCCTGGCTTCAAGGCTCTGCAGCTGAGTAACTTGGTTTGAACTGTCATCTTGCAGAAAAATTCATTGCTTGCATTTCCTCCTCTTCCTACTGCTCCTCCTCTCTGCACGCTGTGGCTGTGGTCTGTGACTCAGTGTGTGGATTCCTTTGCTAGGTATGCAGAAGAACTGGCTACTACCAGAGTCCTCAAACACAGCTCCGAGTCTGCTAATGGGAAATGTGGAGAAAACCTAGCGTGGGCATCCTATGACCAACCAGGTAAGCTTTCTTCTCCTGTTGTCCCACAGTCACTGCATGAATGGCTTGTCTCACGTACTTTGGGCTCAGAGCATCTGGTTGCCAGTGTACTGTGAGCATTTACTCTGCTTTGAAAATGTGTCCACCACAGCCCAGCCCAGGCTCCATGGGGACTGGATGGTGGTTTGCAGTCATCTACGTGTACTGAGAGCAAGGAGCACACGTAGGCATGGAGGGGGTAAGGGACTGTGATAGTGTGCTATGTCCCTGGGGAGGTAGGACTTGGCAGCTAGGCTGCTCCATACATCCTAGCTGTGGAGCTGTCTTGAGTGCTACTTGTATGTCCATAAGAGGAGAGAAGGAGGCCATCAATGCCCTGTACTTCACCTTTATCCTTAGTTGGTCCCAGCCAAAGAGAGGGCTGACCACAGGCCACCTGTGGTGAGCAAAGTGGAAAAATGGCCATTGCATGCTTCACAGCAGTTCCTGTTTGTGGGGACAAAAACAGGAGGCTGGACACCAAAGTGACAGAGGCTAATGTGTTAGACATCTAGTCTCTTTTGCTCTGTCAGCAAAGAGGCTTTAAGTCCTTTTCCATGCCTTCACTTTTGAAGACAAAAATACTCCATATATTTTCTGATCATAAATGTAACATGTTACTGGCAGCCTTTGGTTTGGATGCCCAAGAAGCTGAATTTTGGCCAGGCTGACAGCCTGCGGTGAGCTTGTCATGGTTTAGCCCCAGCCAGCCACTCAGCGCCATGCAGCCACTCGCCCGCTTCACCCCGGTGGGGTGTGGGAGAGAATCAGAAGAGCAAAAGTGAGAAAACTCATGGGTTGAGATAAAGACAGTTTAACAGGTAAAGCACAAGCCGTGCACACAAGCAAAGCAAAACAAGGAATTTATTCACGGCTTCCCATGGGCAGGCAGGTGGTTCAGCCATCTCCAGGAAAGCAGGGCTCCATCACGCCTAATGGTTACTTGGGAAGACAAATGCTATTGCTCTGAACATCCCCCCCTTCCTTCTTCTTCCCTCAGCTCTATATACTGAGCATGACGTCACATGGTATGGGATATCCCTTTGGTCAGCTGTGGCCAGCTGTCCCAGCTGTGTCCCTTCCCAGATTCTTGTGCCCCCCCAAGCCTGATCACCGGTGGGGTGGTGTGAGAAGCAGAAAAGGCCTTGACTCTGTGAAAGCACTGCTCAGCAGTAACTAAAACATCCTTGCGCTACTAACACTGTTTCCAGCACAAATCCAAAACACAGCCCCATACTAGCTACTGTGAAGAAAGTAATTAACTATATCCCAGCCAAAACCAGCACAGAGCTGTCAGTCAGAGTGATGTTCAGCAGGCTCTTCCTTTCTACCTCCTCCAGTGGGCAGGGCTCATGCCTCAGCCTGCTGAGACAGCAGGTGGGATGTATTAAAAGTGACCACTTGCTTTCTTTATTCCCATCTTCCCCTCAAATTTCCAGCAGTCTCGGGGAGACAGAAGCACATGTCTGCAGGCTGGAGGCCCTGTTGGAAGGACCTGGAAATTTTAGTAGGTAAATTTTAGACCCAGGGACGCTGCTTGGTTGCTCTGCAAATGCCAACGCTAGTCTCTAATGGGTACTTTTTCATGTTGAAAAGAAACCCGGGGTGGAAAAATACAATTTGATCTACTCATATTTGGCATTCTGTCCATTGCAAGGGTCTGAGGCAAGGGTTCAGAGCAGCATGGGAAAACACAGATGTATGGCAAAGTTTGCATAGTGGCTATGACTCACTGGCTGAGCTTATTTCTTCCTTCTTGTTTGTGTTCATGATCCGTGCTCCTTCCCCCAAGGTTAAAGTCACAGAATTCCCATTTAGAGAGCTGGAAACAAAATACTAATGCCTATCTTTTTCTGGATCCCATTTGTTGTCTTCAGTGCACTGTTTCCATACATAACTTGCCAGATTTGAGCAATTTTGTTGCTATTTTTTTATCCACAGGATTGAATGTCTTGCTGAGAAAATTAAGCTACATCCTCTTTTGTTCTGTAAAATACTTCTACAGGATCATTCAAAGTACCAGAATGAGAAAACTAGTTCTTCAAAGAAAGTTATTCTTTCATCTGGGCTTAGTCTTCATCTCTGTGGAGCTGGTTCATTCTTCCTCTTTTTCTCATATAGTTCCCTTTGGATAGTTAATTTGTACCCTGCTCAATGAGGCTGAAATTTGTATTAAGGCATCCATTCAAGGGCTTAACAAAGGCAGGCAGTGTCTTCTGGTTTCTTAACCAGATAAAGCAAAACTCAATAAACCTCAAGTATACTCTGTATTCTCTCTAAAAAAGTAACGCTGTTGTTTATTTTGGCTCTTACTGAGTTCTGTAATAATGCCAGAAGATGTATTTCTTGTTTCAGAGGAGATTTAAGCTTTCAACTGTAGGAGCCTTCTAGTTTGACCCCTCTCCTGGTGCAAGAATACCTTGACTTGTATTCAGGATTTTAGAGTTACATAGCTTAAAGCTGTCACTGGAAATATGTTTATCCCTGTAATCCAAGAAATAGTTGTCAGCTGTTTCCTCCCTCCAGTCCTGCAGGAATTGCTCTGTGGCAGACTTCTCTTTGTCTGCGTTCGAATAAGTAAGCTGTCATCTGCCACTAATGTGAGAGACTGCAGCCTGCCTTGGCAGCTGTAGTATGTCAGGCTTCTCAGGATGCCTCATCTCATTTCTCATGTGTTGGGAGGCTGAAGGCAAGCACTGGATGACTAAATTCTGGTTGGGACGGCCAGTGTGGTCATGAAGAACGTGCCATGTTGCCTGTGAAAACCCTGCAGCTTATGAACTCTAGGGAGTCTGTAAGAGAAATCACTGTATGTTATCACCCAAATCTGTTATGGGAGGAACCTAGGTCTGCCTGCAAATCTTGACTAGCGGGCAGAGCAGCACAGACACCGTCTGCCCCAGGCCTGGAGGAGCACGCTCTGACTGATGCATCTCTTGCTGTCTAACAGCAGGCTTTTACTGTTTGTTTAACAGTACTGTATTACAAAGCAAAAATAAAATAAGGACCTGCATGAGGAGCACTGGAAGTAGAGGATTACTTCCTTAAAACCATTAGTATGACTTCAGTCTAGGTAGATATTTTATTTCTGAGGCAAATTTAAGTCTACCTCTACCTTCTTTCCCCTCAGACTGGTGGAAGGAAGGTTGTGATAGCAAAAGCTGGAAACTTTGAGGAAAATTCTGAGGTTTGGGGTACCTAGTTTTTAAGTAGATCACCATGGTGCATCCTTGCACAGAAATATGTCCTGTGTGATGTTATTGGAATGCTTTTAGCAACTTACTCAGTGGGGTTACTTGAAGATTTAAGGATTCTTTAGTATAAGGAGTATATAGTAAGGCTGGGCCCAGAGAAATTAAATGTAAGGGGTGCCGAATATAGTAGTAGGGCTGCCACAGCTTTGTGCCCCCAGTAGTGAGGCTGAGAGTGTATTCCCAAGCTTGGGCGCGTGCACACACACGTATACATATATACAGCTTGCACATGTGTATATATGCAGGTTGCCACACAGATCAGCCCAGACAGATGCAGTTAGCATTCACATAAACAGCACCAGTCACCTCATACTGTTCCCCTCTCTGGCTGATCACAATGAAGTCTGTTATTGCAATATGTATAAATAATACAACATATACATATAAAATATATTTTCCCAGTAATTTATTCATATATATGTATGCATATTTTTGTAACACAAAATAATATATCTAATGTAGACATTTCAGTAATGGAAGTAAAATTCCAGTGTGGGTCCCTGGAGCAGCTGGGCTCAGACACTCAGTCTGCTGGGTAGCTGCCTCTGCATCCCAGTCTCCCCAGCTGCTGGCACCTGGGTGTACAAACCCCTGAGGGTGCACTTCCACTCCAGTTGCTGGTACAGCGCATCTCGCAGATGCACACATGCAGCTCCCTGGCCATCGGCCAGGACCCCCCTTGTCCCTCTGGTGGCCGTACCCTTCTGGAGTGACTCCTCCCAGACCGCACTGCCTGCTCACCAGCTAGTCCAGCCTGCGCTTTGCTAGTGCTCACACACTCACACCTGCACTAGTGTTCCAGTTGCTGGTACCACAGGTGCCCAGGTCCCTGCAACCCGTGGTCTGGTATCAGTCACTTGGCACTCAGATCCCCCCACACATCCACACAGAACAGAGCTCCTCACGCAGGAGAATAGTTAGAAATGAAATTTAATGAGACAACAGGACAACTGCTGAGAGGCAGGGCATGGCCAGGCAAGAGTACTGACACCTGTTTACGTGCAGTGGTCCCCTTTTACTTCTCTACCCTTCAGAGACTTGTATCAGCAGAAGAACTTTACACCAGAACTGTTAGTCCTATGTATGGACTAACCTCATATGGTCAATCCTCTGACCATATGAGGCAGCTTGAGGCACAGTCAGTGTGGCTGTGTTACTAGCTCATAGCTTGGGTAAATAAAATAAAGTCACTATGCTGATCCTGGACCTAGTCTTGGGCAGAACTATACTTGGGTACGAATTCAAGGATTGTTTTACCAAGTTTTTGTGTGATGTAAATTATGTCCAGAAAGTCGTGGTACTGATGGAACTCATTAAAGGAAAATCTAGCCTGTTCCAAAATGAATGTCTAGTAAGTCTAACCAAGCAGGTCATCAGTTAGCTGTCGCTAGAAGGGTGGAGTCAAACTATGTTTCCATAGAGAAAATGTTGAAACTGTGAATGTGGTTTACAGCAATGCAAACAGGAAGGATGTTTAAAAAAAAAAAAAGGCAATCTACTAATTGTTGCTGCAAAGGGAGCAAGAGAAGAGAAGCTGCAGCGCTGACTGTAGGACAGATCTGCATGCTTTTTGATTGAAGTAAACTTCAATCATTTCTGCTATAATCAGAAATGGGGGGTGGGAGTGAGATTTCTTTTCTTCCTATTGAAATGCATTTGAACAATAAGCAACCCCTGTTTTGGAGGGGGCTTTTAGGGGAGTGGGAACTGTTTTCAATCAAACATTCAAATGCAAGGGAAAGAGACACTAAATATAACTGCAACACCTATTCCATAGTAATTTGAAATGGAAATACTGTGGTCAGTTCTCTGAACCAGCAACTCTGAGCATGCAAGTTGCTGCTGAAGCAGCTGGGCTCAGTGCTGTGCTGGCCCCTCTGCTGTTCTCTCTTGGGTCATTTTCTGGAGGTCCTGGAGGCCCAGGGGTCACTGGGCTCAGAACAGACTTTTCCCTTAGTCCTCTGTGTATCAGCTGTCACTTTCAGTGCTGGTTTGGCTTGTGTCCCACCACTGCATTGCTTACTGCTCCCCAAGGGGCAAAGAATCAGAAGGAAAATATTTCAGGGGAAAGAGAGTGTGTTTAAACGCTAGGTACCTACGTGTCTTCTCGCATGGTGAAAACTTCCTCATAGGAACCCCCTCATCTCCTGCAGCGTATGACAGATACAATTCATTCCCTTCACTTCCAGGACACTTTTTTGACATGATTTGAAGACAGAGTCTGTCAAAAGTTGCCTTGTCCTTTGGTCACCTTCTATTTTGCCAGGAACAAGTCGGTCTTCAATTTCTCGCAGCCTATGATGCAATGACTCTTTTAATTCAAGGAGGATGACAGCAATGCCATGTAATAATAACCCGATCCTGCACTTGAATAAATGGAGCATAGCTACCAGCTTCTAGGCTTTCACCACCTGGCTGCAACAAGTTGCAAGCTTTCATCCCTGAAGGCTTGGAATTAACACACCATAGATTGTGCTACCCAGCCATGCCTGTTGTCTTTCATGTACAGGATTGAGGTATGCTTACCTGATGCCATTGCCATCTCCCTTGAGTTAAAGTGTTATGAAATTTTTATATGATGGTATTCTTTAAATTTAAAAAAAAATGAAGAGATGCTATGTTTGTCAAAACTTCCACGTCTTGCAACATTCCCGTTATGGAGATTTAAAGTTCTTGTCACGTGGAGCCTAGGTATACTTCTTAAAGCTATAGTAAGCAGAGCACGGATAACTTTCTCTCGAACTGCTCTTTATGCTATGTCACACTGATATATTAATGGAGGGAATGAAGTGCTGGCAGCAGAGGGAATGCAGTCCTACATCTGTAAAAATACTACTTACATAGTATAGACACTTAAGCACTTCTACACACAAAATACATGTGCTTCATAAGATCTACATGTCTGCAGTCTCATTCTGTACTTCTGTTCCACCCAGTTTGCCACAAACACATCTAAATCCTTCATAGCTTTGAAGTCGAGGGTGGGACAGGATGATGTTTGGGTTTTTCTTTTTTTACTATGTGCTTTTTCTTTTCCCCTTGAATGTCATAAACATTGCTCTTTGCACATTTTTCAGTCTTCATTTTAGCTTTAGGGTGAATAACAAACGAACAGATATTTTATTTGCGTTACAGACTTCAGCCATAAAACAGGCCTACTGGGTTTGTTGTTTGGCACAGGGAGAGCAGGGAAAGAAGGAACCTATTGTTATTCCTGAAACATTTACTTTGAGAAGCAAGAGATATTTTGCTACCTTTTTATGTCGAAAATGTAAATGATTCTCCTAAGAGAGCACCATTCCTAACACCCAGTGTGGCATAGATAAGTTCATAGTACTTTCAGTTCACAAACCTTGCAAAAGGTGGCATTTCATTCAATATTTTCTTTTCGGTGACAGCTCTGACGGCTAGCTTGCCAGGCTAACAATGCCATCCTTTTAGCAGACTGCACTCATAAAGCAACTCAAGTTTCAAGGAGTTAACAGCTCAAGGTCTGACTTCTAGAACAGTGCAAGTTTAAGCCTTTTTGCTGCAAAATAGCAAAACATGAGTCATTGCTGTTCTGCAGCCAACAGTCCACCAGGGACCAGCGTTCTTCATGACGGTAGGCTTAACAGCGCTGGCAGCTTGCTGTGAAATCAACTGGCCTTGCGTTATACTTCCTGGAATGCTAAACAGAAATTTCATTATTGATGTAGCTCAAGGAAAATCCTGCCCCCTTTCCCCCACCCAGTGTTTGACACAAGAATTTCCTAACAACCAGTAATGGAAAAGAAGTCACATTTGACTTTTGAGTATATAGCATCTGCAAGTTCTGGTCTGAGCTCCTGCCCTCTGTGGTGCCTGTTCCACCAGATCCATTGCAGGTTATCAGAATCTCCTCCTTCTATCCGGTTCCTTAACCAGCCAACAGAAAACAAGGAAGGATTATTTCTTTGGCAAACATCAAGCCTAGAGACCCACAGGCATGTAGTGCTACATCACTGGCCATAGTCATAGCCCCTACACAGCTTAAGTCAGTGAAGGCCTTTGGTGAATGTGCTGGACACAAGGACTTCTGCAGAGCAGCTCCTTGGCATGTATATTTGAGGTGTCTGACTGTAGTACTCTGAGTTAGATCGCCTCAAAGTGGACATCCACAATGGCTCAAGCGCTAAGTAAGAACCCCTAAAAATAAACGCACTCAGAAATTTGAAGTATTAAATGCTGATGAGAACATGGAAAACTGGAGGATGTCAGAAGTGTCATTTTTCTTTGGTTTGCTTGGAGCTGTAAGGGGATATGTTCATACACCTGCATCCACAGGTGGGAGGCCTCCCTGTAGAAAAGGTCCCTGTGCCCTTTGCTCAGAAAATCTGGCAAGGCTCGCTTAAGTCTTTTCAAACAGATTTCAAGAGGGAGGAGCTGCTGAAAGCTCTATGTAAAAGCCTAATGACAGGAGCACTCATTCAAGGCGAGGGAGATGTCTTCTCACTACCTTCCAGGCTAAAGGTTACAGAAGGTTGTGGGCAGAAAAAAATGTAAACTCAATGTATTAAATTGCCAGATGATTTCTTTGAGGACTAAAGGGATTTCTGCCCCAGCTCAATCCAAATAGTGTGCCACACAGACCTCTCTTGTCCAAAGTTTCTTCTACTTCAAAATTATAAAGTATTAACCGCAGGTGAAAATTGGTGGGTGGTCCTTTTTCCTGATCTGTTGGTGATAGTATAGCACTCTTCATCACCTCTGTCCTACCACACACGCACCTTGCTGCAGAGATCTTCCCTGAACGGAATGAACTCTACCTGGTTCTACAGCTGGTTTGTGGGTTGCCTGCCCAGGCTTTGAGCCAGGCCACACAGTCCCTGGCACTCTGGTGGAGGAACTGATGGGCTGTGTTTGCACTGAGCAGAGCTCAAGTCATTGATGGCATTGATGGCATGAGATGCTTAACAAAAAGCATCGAACTAATTAGTAACTGAGAAGGAACAGCTATTGCAAAACAGTAAATATGTGGTAAGTTACATGTACTTTGGTCACAACAACCCAATGCAACGCTCCAGGCTTGGGGAGGAGTGGCTGGAGAGCTGCCCGGTAGAGAAGGACCTGGGGGTGTTGGTTGACAGCCGGCTGAACGTGAGCCGGCAGTGTGCCCAGCTGGGCAAGAAGGCCAAAAGCATCCCAGCTTGTATCAGGAATAGTGTGGCCAGCAGGAGCAGGGAGGTGATCGTGCCCCTGTACTCGGCACTGGTGAGGCCACACCTCAAATGTCGTGTTCAGTTTTGGGCCCCTCACTACAAGCAGGACATTGAGTTCCTGGAGCGTGACCAGAGAAGGGCAACAAAGCTGGTGAAGGGTCTGGAGAGCAGGTCTCGTGAGGAGCGGTTGAGGGAATTGGGGTTGTTTAGCCTGGAGAAGAGGAGGCTGAGGGGAGACCTTATTGCTCCCTGTAACTACCTGAAAGGAGGTTGTAGTGAGATGGGTGTTGGTCTCTTCTCCCAAGTGAGAAGCGACAGGACGAGAGGAAATGGCCTCAAGCTGTGCCAGGGGAGGTTTAGATTGGATATTAGGAAATATGTCTTTACTGAAAGGGTGGTCAGGCATTGGAACAGGCTGCCCAGGGAGGTGGTGGAGTCACCATCCCTGGAGGTGTTCAAAAAATGTGTAGACATGGCACTTCAGGGCATGGTTCAGGAGGCATGGGGGTGTTGGGTTGACGGTTGGGCTTGATGATCCTAGAGGTCTTTTCCAACCTTAATGATTCTATAATTCTACACTACCAAGTTACCTACATTTCAAAAACCCTTTTCAGTAGAAAGGCTGTTTCTCCATGTTTCTAGAAGTTCTTGCCAGTTAGTAACGGAAGACCTTGCTGGCCAGGCTATAAGTGAGCTACGCTTCCTGTTTTTATGTCATGATTCCAGAGCAGACTGCTTTTGTCTTTCAGGAAAGGATGTGGCTGACAGATGGTACAGTGAAATAAAAAATTACAGCTTTCAAAACCCAGGGTTTTCTTCTGGGACAGGTAAGTTCAGACTCGGCACTGTTTCTTCAACAACACAGCTTTTATTTTAAGAAATTGGCTAGCCAACTGTTTTGGTATTTTTCAGAAAAATACCTTTATTTCTCAGGAAAAAAATAGAGGGAAAACATAGTAGAATTTCCTCAAAGTTTTGTTATCAACTCACAAAAGCATAAGAGGAAACTGAGAAATGAGGAAGTAAGCAAAATATGTGGGGTTTTTTTGATATTGTGTTTTTCCTCTGACTCCAAAGTTTTGAGAAGGCAACTTATTTTTAAGGGAAATTAATATGTTAGAAAATACTAAATTGAAATCATATAGGTGTCTTACTAAATATACTGTGCTGTTGTTTACATTGACGTGTGTCTTCTACCGAGTTATGTCACTCCAATCACAGAGATAACTTCAGATTTAATTTGGAGATCAGCCAGAGGCTATTGACTGCATATTGACAATCTGGTGTTGAATGAACAAAAGAACATTGTTCCTTGAATAATGCACAAGCAAGAGATGTACCCAAACTTGTTTCAGATTAAGAAAATAATGTTTTTCTCCCATGCAGTCTGTCTATGCATAGAGGGTACAACTGACGGAGAAGCGTAATGCAAGGGCATCTATTCCAACTAGACAGAAGAAGCCACAAAAACAGTGTTATTTTGAATAGTTGCACATGCAGACACATGGAGTATGAGATGGTGAAACCAAATGAATAATCATAACTCTCAGAATTGCTATTCACACTGCAAGGAGTGAAGACCACAATTTCTTTGTCAAATTTTATATTAGATACTCGTCAAACTACTCCTTTCGTGATTGTCTTACTGAGTGTTCTTATTTGGTTATAGGACATGGAAATGGGAATAGTAGCATGGAACCAGATCAGATCAGGCTTTTTCAAGACAAAATGCTAGATGTAGTTTTCTTTCCATGTCCTTAGCTAGCTCTTCTGCTAGATAAAGAAACAGTATTTTACTGTTCTTTCTCCCTGCCTCAACCCTGCCACATGTTAGAGGGAATGCTATAGGTTCAGTACCCAAAACGAACGCAAATATTTATCTCTCTTTCTTCAGGTCACTTCACAGCAATGGTTTGGAAGAACACAAAAAAGATGGGAGTCGGAAAAGCATCTGCTAGTGATGGCTCAACATTTGTGGTAGCTAGATATGATCCAGCTGGAAATGTAGTAAATCCAGGCTATTATGAAGAAAATGTCCTTCCTCCAAGAAAATAACTTTTTTTTTTTTAAGGTAGTCTGATTGCTTAATGACAAGTGAACCTGGGTTTGGACTTAACAGTGTTTGATACGAAGTATGATTCAGTGAAATTTCCTGTTTGATACTACAGTTCACTTCTCATTACAGAGGAAGCAATTACATGTTGCTTGAACCAATCTGCACTAGGTCCCTGTTGTTTCTGAGGGGGCCTCAGTTTATTTGAGGATGAAGTATATGCAGCATTTCTGAAGGATAAGATTTAAAAGGATTTTTCTTAATAGTTTGCATGAACTCCGTGTCAGCATGTGAGTAAGCACATGTTGGATGTCTCTTTTTGAATGAGCAGATTTATAGCTTTCTGTAAACTGAAGATACCAGCTTGTAATTATATCACATACTCCCAGTGTTCCAGTATTTTTTAATAACTGTAACTTCTTTGCTCTATCTATACCTCCTGCTACTGTGGGACCTGCTCTCTGCAGAGGGAACATATGCAAAACTTCTTGTATGAACCATACATGTGTAAAATGCAGTGGCATTCAGACTTCAATGTTTTTATTAAGAGGATCTCACAGAACACTAAAATATTGCTGGCAAAATTGTGTCCATCAAGCAAGCTATAACTAATACGTGACCTGAAAGTTAGTAAAAATTTTTAAATCCTAGTGTTACATTTTAGGTGCTAATATTTAAAGTCTATTGGAGATGAGTGTATTTCAAGTTGAATCCCCATTTTACAGTTTACAGTTTGTACATTGTCGTATAATAAAATTGTTTACTTCTGTTACAGGAAAGCAAGATACTGCCTTTTCCCTTAGATACTTATGCACAAAGAAAGTTGGATATTATTTCTCAATAACTTATTTTTCTTTCCTAGGGAAAATCTTCTGCAGGCATCGTGCTATACAGACAAAAACATTTCTTGTCTCCTTTCTTGTCTCCTTTCATAATGTTATAGTAGGAGGTATTCACATGGTTATAATTAAGAGATGTTTACTCTTTGTTCATGTCATTCAATAATAGTAAAAATATTCAATGTAATGGATTGATGCCTTAGAAAAATTCAGATTGAATTTCCTTGAAAGCAAGCAAAACTTCTGAGCACGCTTTTTTCTCTTACGGAATGTGGATTGGTCCATTTTGGCCAGGTTCATATACTGTGCTTCAGTTTGGGGTTTTCTTTTCTTTGTAAATGTTTCTTTTGACTTCTGCTGAGATTCTGTATGCCAGAAATTTGTTCATGAAGAGTGCCATTATAGAAATACTTATTTTTGTTTACACAGTTGTAATAAACTGCACTGTTACAGCTTGATTATATGCCACTGTGATGCTGTATGTTACAATCTTTTTGCTGTAGCCAAGAACTTAACACGTATAACGAACATCTGAAAAGTAAATATTTTTGACTATGAACTACTTAAGCGTTTGCTGTCACCTGAGTCTTTGTTGAATAACCTTCAAATTTTATTTCCTGGACATTAACTTATGACATTATTACTTTTGCAACATGGAGCAAAAAAAGCAGCAAGTATTCTAGTCCAGGAAAGAAAGAAGCGACCTTCCAAGAAACGATAAATCATCACCTTTATACAAAGATTGAGCTAACACTTGAATCCGAAGCTGCAGAGGCGTACCTCTTCCTCTGTTGAACTCCTGCTTTGATTCTCATTCCATTTCTGCTGCTCCCTCTCTCGCTTGACAGGTTCTCAGTAAAGAATACCCACTCCACTCCCACTCAGACATGCATGTTTTAGTAAGTGCAGTCTTGGGGCCTTCCCCTCAGCTGACAAATGTTGCACCTCCAAATAGGCTGTTGTTTTATGTGCAGCACATTATCATCCCTGAGAATGAAAACAGGACTTTCTGAAAAAAAAAATAGGCATGCTGCAACTGACATCAAGGTAAAAGCTGATGTTAAATAAATTCATGGTATTAAAATACTCTGTTTTTTCCTAATGGCATTGCTGCTGTTGGTCCTATAATTCCTTGCATGGTTGGTGTAAAACTGTATATATTCTAGTGAGGGAATGAAGTCAATTTTTCTTTGCTGCTGCCTATTTTGACATTAGAGAGAGCTGGGAAGGTAGGTAAGGACAGGATAAACAAAAACAAAATGTCGTTATCTTTATTTACATTGATAGTGGCAAGTGAACTTCCAGAGCTTTTCTGATAGAGCATTTTGAGGGAGGGTGAGAGATAATCAGGCATGGAAGAAGCACAAAGCCACTCAAATAGACCCAATGCATGTTTCATGCACTCCACATAGCATCCATGTGAGTAAGTATGATTGTAATAATTAAAACCCCAATTTAGTTCTTCATGACCCAAGATCATGATGTTGATGCCTTCTGCAAATGACCTCTGGCTGCACAGTAAACCGTGGCGTACGTAGGAGTCCAAGTGCGAAAGGAAGGGTAACATTGCTAATGTGACTCACCCAGAAGCCATGTGATTTTTGGAAAGTGTACACTGCAACCTGACTTACCAGTCATCTGTATTAAAAGTCTCGGTGTAGGTGTATTGCTCCACTCCCCACCACATCTTGAAGAGTTGTGGAGACTGGGATGTGGCAAAGAAGGTTTATCTTGTGCCATGTTGCAGCTGAGCAAGGTGTTCCAAGAGCTTCCTCAGCCAGGGTTGTACACACAGAAGTCATGTTTGCCCTGGGAATAAAGAAAAGGCTGATCTGACAGCTCTGATACCAGAGAAAAATACCTATCTTTAGAGGCCTACAGATGGCTTTGAAGGTCTTTTTGCAGCAGCAGCAGGAGGAGGAGGAGGAATTCTAGCTGGTCTGAGGCTTTGTTTCCAATCTTCTGGGTCAAATAATAACAAAACACAGAGGAACTGGGACTGATCTTAAAAAAGTGCTAAAAAGGGAAGCCTGCGTTAACACATTTTAATTTGCCAACTTCCCTCCTTTATCTTCCCAAAAAGACAAAACACAGGCAATTCTTCCTCCAAAAAGTGGAAGATGACATTGAGAAGTGGTAGAAGTACTGTTCAACCACAGATCAAACAGAAAGCCACATCACATGAACAGTAACAATGATAAGCCCATGGGCAACAAAGATGTGAGCACTTCACCGAAGTCTTGCAAATTACACTTGGAAGTGATTTGAGTTTTGGGTGCTCAGCCACCCTACTTGTCTCCAGCTTTAATTTTTCAGGTGGATTTGCCTCCAACAAGGTAGTTGACTTGATGGGGTAGACTGCAGAGGAGTCATGTTAGACTGGTGGACTGCTGACCCACAGGCTTTTGCAGAGTGTCACAGGTGCCTTAAGAATGTTTTAGCTTTTGTGGGCAACTCTGACTTTGATAGCCTTTTTTTTCTCTGTCTTATTCAATATTTAAAGGCACTTCTCCATGTGACTGGTTTTAATGCTAATGTGAGCTGTCTTTTCAGCATCTGCTTTCTTACCTTCCTACGATATCCAAGCAGCTGACTGCATCAAAGCCAGGTATGACTTCAGCTGAGGTAGTGAACATCTTAAGCTTAAGAAAATAAAGCTTTTAAGAAGGCAAAATGCTCACTGTCAGTTCCTTTACCCCAGGGTGTGATAGTTGTTTTGATCTGTGTTAGAAAGTCCAGAACGGTAATGTGAACAAAGCTACAAACCATCCCGGTCTGTTGATTACAAACACCAATGCTGCTGGCCTTGAGGTCGCAGTACACGCCAGTGCCACATTTTCTCTCCCCCAGAGGCTTTGTGAGGGAAGGGCTATGTGTAAGATGGCAACTGGAAGCTGTTTGACCCCAAGCAGAGTGGAAAAGGGGCTTGAGATGGCACAAAGAAAGCTAGTGAGCCAGTGAGCTGAAGCCACCTCCTTCCCTTGTTGAACCTGGCACTAGAAATCTCAGAAACTGCATTTCTAGGGAGAACACAGGAAAAAAGTCAGGGGTTAGGCCGCTCCAGTTATTACACAGTAGGAAAGTGAAATTTGAAAATTACATCATTATTTCTGTCTCGTTCATGCAACCTAAAGAACAAAAACCTGTCTGCGTGTCCAGCTCCACAGTATGGTTTTGCATCCTTACATCACCTTTCCAAAACTATAGCAGAAGAAGATGGTGGGACTGAGTTTTAGTGTCTTTTATCTCTCTCTTTGCCTCTCTGGGGGACATCACAGGTTAATTTCTGCTCCCCAAAGCTCTACACACCTGACCATGGGTGAAGATTCCACTTGTGCCAGAAACACAAAACAGGAGTTGCACTAGGCCTGGGCTTTCCTATACGATCAGCCTGAAGCAAGTCACAAGCCAGAAAATAATCTGCTTCTTTAAGTTGCTGAAGCAGCCCTTTGTGACATATTAAATGCTGAAAACCAAGGAGGGCCTGAGAGTCCTCCAGCAATGCCTGGGTTTAGCTTCTCCCCTTCCCCTCTCTGGAGGCATGCTCTGATGGTGGGTGCCCCTGCCACCCTCCTGGGAGGAGTGCCATCCCCATGCACCCATTTGCCCCAAACAACGGTCTGGGGGCCCATCGCCCCCTTCTCTGCTGCACTCCTTCCCATACACTTCATAGTTCCTCTGCTCCTTCACAGAGAGTAGGGGCTTCTAGGCAAGCTTACCCTTGTTTGACCTAGCAGCCACTGTAAATTTACCCAGCAAGGTGGTTCTTTGTGAGCTGGTTTACTTGCTTGAGCAGTGCTGTCAGGGTCCTCCACATCCTCTAATAAGAGGTTTTAAGTTCTCTCCTTTTGCTCAAAAACTAATTCCTCTGGCTCTCCTGTCTAGGAGAGTGCTGAGAAGACATAGCATTGCAAGAATCTTGTAATCGATGCAATGAAATGCAGTTGACTTTTGGTTATACCAGGTGAACTGTAAAGAACACAGAAAAAGCAAACGTGGATTGCATGGACAACATGCAGACTAGCATGTGAGACCTTATTTATCAGCAACCTAGGAAAAGCTGTAGAGGTCTGTGGGGAGCAAGAGCACATTAAAGCATGGCCAGGATGCAGAGCCTGCTAATCTGCAATAGCTGGGGGCAGGCTGCCTGGGCAAAGCTGTACTCAGAGGTCATAAAAATCCAGGCTAGGGTTCATATCCCAAATGGCTGTGAACTTTCAGCACAACTTCTCCCCTATCCATCAGCTCTGGGGTGCTCACTGATGTATCAGGCAGGAAGTCTAGCTGGTTGTCCATTTTTTCGGAGACAGCCATGAAGGCCCCTTTGCCCTTAGCTGTCTCTGTAGGGCTGCAGTGTCCCCTTTCCTCCTCCCCCTCTGGTGCCAGGTTAGCAGGGTAGCTGCAGGAAGAGCTGGAGCACTTGGAAACCCAGTCTGTAGTCCCATACCTGATAGTCCTGCTGCAAGGCCCAGGGGCAGGATATTGCAGGCTTACAACCATAAACGCCAAGGCATTAAGTAGCCCCTCTCTCCATTAAGGCAGGCACAGCTGTTAAACATGGTTAATGTGCCATGTGCTAGAAAAGAAGAAATAGTGAACAGCTGCTCCACCATCTTGGAGTGCAGAAAGATGCAGGCAGTGACAGGGCAGTGCTTGGGGCGGGGAGGGGTGTGTGTCTCTGACAGATTTCCCTCAGGGTCTTCCATCCACTTCAGCTTCACCCCAGACGTTACGCCAGAAATGTGATCTGCCTTTTAAATGATTGTCTGCCAAACCCGTACAATCCTTTCCCCAAACCACCCCCACCCGGCCCTTGGGCTTGGTTACAGGCCTTGGGTGGGCCGCCCGCCTCAGGCACCAGGGTTTGGTGGCGGTGGGCGGCAGGTGGCAGCCTCGCTCCGCGCTTAATCCCTCATTGAACACATTTAAAACAATCACAGCGTGGAGTGGAATAACAGCAGGCTGGGTTGGGTGGTGGTTTTTTCTGCATGACTTTGGCTGAAAATGTAATTTGGAAGGGAGTTAGCTGAGTCCGTACAACTATAGCATCAGGTAAAATGGTGGGAACAGCGAGCAGCTTTATATTCTGTCCTGTCCTTTTTTGGTGAGCCCAGAGTCTCCACTGAGAGCTGCATCAAACACCGCAGCTTCAGGGCTGCTGCTCTGTCCATACCTTCAAAGTTCACGTTAAACATTAACTCCCGAAAACAAAGTAATAACAAGGAAATTTATGATGCGAAAAGTTTGCATTTATTAAAGTGTCCTGGCTGATACAGTTCTTAATGTTTTTTTCTGTAGTACTGACTCAATAGTTAAATATCCTCTGTGGCCTTGGGCACAGAGAGAAGCTGCCAGATACCTGTAAGTGCACTGACTGGTGTGTATGCATGTGGTGGGAGTGGAAGAAGACAGAGGAGGTGATCTGTGGCCAGAGCTCCAGGGGGAATCGGGGCTGGAAGGCTGCTCACGAGTGGCTTGGCTGTGTGTGCTCTGGATCTGTATGGCTTGCTCCCATCTGAAAGACAGCAATGTCCTGCCTGGCCACAGAAGGGATGTAGATGGCTTCCCCTCTCCTGCCTCCACTTTTCTTCATTCCCCCACATTTACCAGGCTTTCCGCAAAATAGAGAAGAAATCCCCTGTAACTGTGAGTTGGCTATTAGTGGGGTAGTGCCAAAAAGGGGGTCATGACCATGGCAACTCGCTGTGTACAGCTATCTATCCCATATGTTTCTTCCAAGAAACAAATAGCTTACAGTGCCTTGCGTTCTTTGTGCAAAGGCTGCCTCCTCTGAGAAGTGTCAATACAAAAGCTATGACAGTTTAAGAAATATGGGAGGGGATCTTTTTCCCCCTGTCGTTCCGTCACAGGTACATTACCAAATGCCTCACTCCAGACAGAGTTACACTGTGGAAAATGTGCTTTTACTGAATGTTGCCAATGTTACAGCATCTACACTAGAAAATATAGCGAAAGCTTTGCATGAATTGTTTCTCTGACAAGCAGGCTATTTCTCTTCTATATCTGAAAATTAGTGAAAAATCGTGTCCCTTTTGGCTGCTTGCCTACTTCCCTTGGCAAGTGTGGAGCTTGCATACAAAGCTCCAAGAGTCTCATTCAATTATTTTGGTTTGTCCTCTCTCTCCCTTTCTTGGTTGGGAATTGCTAGCAAACACCGTGCCTTCAGGCTGTAATTTCCTGTTGCATATTTTCTGAAACCATGTGAGGGATTGTTCTTGATGAGCTTTCCAGGAGCCTGCTGCAACTGAACTTGTCTCATTACAGGCCAGATATAGCCTTCAGCTTCTTGCCATCCTTTTTCTCCTGCAGTTCAGGATTATTTTATTTTCTCCTCCTGGGATTTGAATGCTAATATGGGTCATGGAGTCTCTGAAGGTAGGTAGTGCAAGTTCATCTGGGCTAGCACAGAGGAGAGGGCAGGAAGAGAGGGCTCTGAGCACTATGGATGCTTCATAAAGGCTTTATATGGTGCTTATATCCTAGATCAGGGCCTACCAAGCAATGGTCCAGGAGGCAGCAATGACTGCTCATGAGTGTGTACCACCCTTATGCTACTCTCTGTAAACAGATGATTTGGTAGAGAGAAGTTATTGAGAAATTCCTAGGGTTGAAGGTGGATGGTGGCCCAAAGAATATGGGAGGATTGAACAAAAAGTCAGTGAACCTGCAAAGGATCATTCTGTGCATGTCTAGTTCAGGCAGTGGAGCAGACTGAGGAGATTGCCAAGCTGTACCTGAACTGAGTCGAGGACTCTAACTTATGGCCAGAAAGAGGATTCGGCAATACAGAGGTGATTTTGGCAGACTGGTGTACCAATTTCCCGTGCCTACTGCACAGACAGCTGAAAGGTACATCATTTCAGGGACCACAATCATACTTTCTGGAGTCTGCCTTATACCTGAGCAATGCACTGTTCACTGCAGAGTATGCAGGTGTGTTTCCATGAGCTTCTGTCTTAGTGAGCTGCTTATTCTCCCACCCTCCTGGGTGCAGTGCTTCAGATGTTTGTGGGACTATGCTCTAGCCTGTAGAAGCCTTGGTAGGAAGAGTCAGGTGGAATGTGATGTTTTCCTTCTTTTCTGAAGACTAGGTTAGAAAAAGGTAATTTATGACCACGGTTGTGGAGCTGGGCTGCTATTCAAAGGCTGATGGTGAGATCCTTGCCCTAGTTTCATGTGGTGAATGGCCTGGTACGGTCTATAAGAGCTTTGAAATCCTCTCTTCTGACTGCTGAGAGATCCCGTCCCTGAAACTGCAATAGGCACTGTAGCACCATCAGGGTCTGCAGTCAGTCCAGGTAAGAAGAGGTGTTGTCTTGAATTCCCACAGGCACCATGGTCTCCTGGATGCTCTGAGGAAGGCATGGTATTTAGAGCTTTGAAAGATCAGAGGCACCTTGAAAGCTCATAATTCTTTTCCTCAGCTCCTGGACTGCAAGCTTTGTGCTGTAACAAGGCATAGCTTAATATTACTGTGCCTCTACAAGCTAAAAGAGGGTCTGTTCACCAGCATGCTACCTTTCATGCAGCATCTCTGTCCCTCTCCACTTTCAAAGAATAGGATTAATGAGTAGAACTGAGTATTCATGTTTATGTATAAAATCTCCCGTGCATTTATCAAGGATGTGTCAAAGAGCTTTAGAAAAAGAACAAAAAATTTCTTCCTTCTCTCTGTCTTGTAAACTTCTATAAAATTGAATGCAAGGAAAACTCAGTGACTGTTTCCATTTCACTGTAACTTGTGTTTCAGTATGCCACTGTACTCAGAGAAATGTACTATAAATGTTAGTATTTTTTTCTCTATGCCCATCACAATAGTTGAAGAGTTAAAATTGCTAATGATCTTTCCACCAGCCTAGCTATTTTTCAGCAGCTCACTGAGGCCATTAATCAACATACCCAAGACTGCTTGAGCAACATTTACTAGCAATTAACCTATGGTTATGGGAATACTCCAGTCTGCATATCAGATAAAAGATGTAGCATAACACTGCTTTTGCTAATTGAAAAGGCTGGAAAACAAAAGTTCTCAGACCTACATGAACCAGCTTGATATGAGAAAAGAGGGTATCCAATACGGTGGAAATATGTTACATTAAATCCTCTCCCAGACTGCTGAACATTAACTGACCTCTTCCTTTCCACTTGCTCTTCCTAAAACTATATAGGTGATAGAACAGACATCTGAGGTGTGTTGCAGTGAGTTAATGTTTATTTAAAAGGCTTATTGAAAGACTCCCTTGGGAAGAAAAGGAAACGTGTATGTGTTCTCTTGACCTTTACATTACCCCGCTTTTTCTCTATTCTCATTCCTCAAGCACTGAATAGTTGTATCACCTCAATTTTCACCAGCAAGATGCAGGACTGAAGTATTTCTAATGTTACTTCACTGGTGTCAGTGCAGTCACATCTGGGGTAATCTTGACCTCGAATATTTTCTACTGTCTACAAAGTTTATCCGACTGGTAAATATTATTGTGTGGTTGAATAGAGCTTCTTTACATTACAGAAGAAAGGAAGCAGAAAAGTTAGTGAGGAACTGAAGAAACAGTTTGCCTCCAAAATTATGGCAGGGGACTTTTCTGGTTTGTAGGACTTGGCAAGATGGCAAGTAAAAAATGTTGAAAGGAACTAACATACACTGTTAAGCGGTGTTGGTACAGTATCCTAGGTGTGTTGATATGGCTGCATAGGACCAGTACCTCCCATCCCAGTGGACAGCTGGCAGCTCTATATGAAGATGATCTAGAAGCCTTAATGTTGCCTAAAGCTAGAGGAATGCCAAATCCTATAACTGTGATGAGAAACCGCTTAGATAAAGTAGGATGTGCACCAACATCCAGTTTGTACCAGCAAGCCCAGCCTTAGCAAAAAGGCTGAGGCTGGAGCAATGAAAGGAGATTTGTCTATGTGGAAAGGAGTTGTTTTTGTGTGTGCATCCTGCTAGCTATATTTCAGGAGTGCAAGAGGAGAAAGTGCAGTCCTCTAGTATGCCTAGTAGTAGCTTTGCATCCTAGAAGCAAAGGAAGAGCTTCTAAAAGTAACTGATTACCTGTCATACTTTATAGCCTGTTTGCATCACTAATATATACTTTTGTTTGATATAGAAGATAGGAAGACAGTAATAAGCTTATTGGTAAAGTATCAACAGCAGAATTATTTTCTTTTCTTGTGGACCCAAAGTTTCATGTTTGCTGTCCATTTTCCTTCACCCAGACTCTGCAGTGAATGTCTTCATGCTTTGTCTTGGGTTAGACTGAGATTTGGCAATGCTAATTTTTGCAGCATTTGTCATTCAGCCATGCAATTCTAATAGGCAGGACTGTAAGAGAAACCTAAATATAGCAATCATCTTGGCCCCCATTTATGTAAGAGACAATGCCAGTTTCTAGCCCACATCTTTGTGGGGGAAGGAGACTTCAACATGTGACACAAAAGCAAACAAAAAAAGATGTCTCCAAACACACTTAACATAACTCCCTTGCTTTCTTTTGGAGTATGACTCATGAGTTTTAAGTGATCAGTAAAGCCTCAGCTTCATTAAGCCCCCACTCAAAATAGACCTGTTACCGCTGATAAGAGAGGAGGATGTCACTTTATTGAGTGTGGTGGCCCTTCTCATCTAGACTGGAGTGAAAAAGCAGACAAAAAGTGGGCAGGCTCCGCGCGTTGAAAAGGGGCAGTTTAGCACCCTTGTTACATTTGCTGAGCTCATTTAATATCTCTGATTCTGGCAAGTGTGATCTTCAAAAGCATTTGTAACATGGCTGGAGATTTTGGGCTGAGGGGCAGACCTTTCCGAGAGAGTGATACAAGCTGAGTTACAGAAAGAGAAGCTGACACCAGGTCTGAGTGTAATGCAACCTAATTAAAATTAAGAACGGTTGGAAACGTGCTTGGTTATCTTCTGCAGGCAATGAAAGGCTATTTTCCTAAAAATGCTATCTTGATGATTTGCCCCATTTATATTCTTGTCTTTTCATTTATTAGTTATCTAAACCTTATAAAGCAGAGCTTTCTCCATCCTCATGAGGCAGGTATGTATACAAATGGCAGGTACTGATGAAATGTTTACTGAAAAGATTAGCTTGTCAATGAGGCAAAGGATGGATATTGATCCCCCTTCTATGTTTGTCAACCTGTAACCTGTTTAAGAAATGGCCTACAGCAATGAAATCCAATCAAGCACTCTCTGCAGCTCCAGTTTTCTTGTAATATAGGGAGGGGATTCAATCACAATAAAGGAAATGAACCACTTATCATATAAATGAGGGTGAGGCAATTAACAGGTTACAGGTTCCAAGTGAGGAGAGTTCTGACTGCAATACAGGATTAAAAGATGGATATTCTGTACACCTGAGCTTTTCTGTGGTCTTTCTATGGGGAAAGGTTGTTATGTGGCAAAATACGTTACAACACTGGGTTAACAGAACCGAGCGCAGTATGTGCCTCCCCTAACTAAACCTCTGCTTGATAACTTTGTAATGAAAATGTTTTCAAAGAGGTGGCCAAAATAGTTTTCTAAGTAACCAATACCACTCGTTTAGTCCCTAGAGCCACCTGAAAAACAATTTTTCAGTTTTATGAGAGATGTGAGAGATTGTAGAATTTTTATTCGATTCATCATCAGAAGAAAATTGAGCCTTTTCTAATATGATCCCCCTACCCTCGCCTCCCTCCTGTAATATAAGTCTCAGGGTCAAGTTGTGTTTAAGACAGGTGCTGCAAGTGCCAGGCTATAGAAACAGTCTTCGATTGCTTGTCTTGAAACAGTTTTTGTCTGCATAAACGAGTTGGAGGGCAGCTGGACTTAGAGGTAGGCTGATGTGAACCTTCTCTTCTCTCAAGCTGAGTGGATACCCACGTACAACATCCAATTTGTAGGTTCAGATCCCTACCCTAAAACAGAAAACAGCAGCTGATACTGAAGCATTTGCCATATGAGACAAGGGATCAATCCATTTGCTTTCTTAGGTATGAGTTTCCTTCTCCAGAAATACAACCCTGTACCTTGTTGAGAAAATATGAAATCAAATAAATTTTCCATTAAAGGTTTAGGTCTTGGTACTTTTGGTGGGTTGACCTTGGCTGGCTGCCAGGTTCCCACCAAGCCACTCTCTCCCTTTCCCTCCTCAGCAAGACAGGGGGAGAAAATAGGATGAAAAGCTCATGGGTCAAGGTAAGGGCAGGGAGATCACTCACCAGGTACTGTCTTGGGCAAAACAAACTTTAATTGAAGAAATTAATTTATTGCCATATAATAACAGAGAAGGATAGTGAGAAATAAAAACAAAACTAAAAACGCCTTCTCTCCACCTCCCCAATTCCTCCCAGACTCAACCTCACTCCCAACTCCTCCACCTCCCCTCCCCAAGCAGTGCAGGAGGATGGGGAATGGGGGGCTGCAGTCAGTCAGTGACACTTTGCCTCTGTCGCTCCTTCCTCCTCACGCTGTTCCCCTGCTCCAGTGTGGGTTCCTTCCTGCAGGCTGCAGTTTTTCGTGAAGAGCTGCAGTGTGGGTTCTTCCCATGCATCATAGTCCTGGAGGCACTGACAGCTCCGGCATGGGTCCCTTACAGGGCCACAGGTCCTGCCAGCAAACCTGCTCCTGTGTGGCCTCCTTTCCACAGGCTGCAGCTCCTGCCAGGCGTCTGCTCCAGTGCAGGCTCTCTACAGGCTGCAGCTTCCTTCAGGCCACATCCACCTGCTCCAGCATGGGGTCTTCCATGGGCTGCAGGGTGGATATCTGCTCCACCATTAGCCTCCATGGGCTGCAGGGGGGCAGCCTGCCTTACCATGGTCTTCACCATAGGCTGTAGGAGAATCTCTGCTCCAGCACCTGGAGCACCTCCTCCCCCTCCTTCTTTGCTGACCTTGGTGTCTGCAGGGTTGTTTCTCTCACACATTCTCACTCCTTTCAGTTGCTGCCCAGCATTTTTTACCCTGTCTTAAATAAGTTACTGCAGAGTGGTGGTGATGGGCTGATGGGCTCAGCTTTGGCCAGCGTTTGGTCCATCTTGGAGCCAGCTGGAACTGGCTCTGTCCAACACGGAGGCAGCTCCTGGTGTCTTCTCACAGAAGCCACCCTGCAGGCCCCCTGCTACCAGAACCTTGCCATATAAACCCAATACAGTACTTCAGCGTTTTCCAGCTGAAAAAGTGTCACTGCAAACATCTGATCAGTGCTTAACCTAGAGAAGGGAATTTTCTTTTTAATCTTGCATCTCCAATGTATTTTTTTTCCTTTTCTAAATATTATTCATCCTAATGGGTGCCTTTGTTGCTTCAAGTGTGCATTGAAATAAACTTCATTAGTTAAGCAGCCTTCAGATAGGAGATCATTGGAAGATTATGCATGACAGTCAGTAAAAAGTGAGAATTCAGTGAACTCATTGACTTGGGGTAGGCAAGGAGATACACAGCCCTCTATCCCCACTTCCAGTGTGAGCTGGACCACCAGTGACACGGCAGCCTGTCCTGTCTGATGCCTGCCTCATGTACCCGACACGAGTCTCTAAGTTCAACCCAACAGTCTGTACCCATGTTGACCCAAACCTCCTGTTTGGTATGGTGATTTCTGCGCTGAGCTGAGCACCCAAGAACCGAATGGGCATGGAGGCTCCTGTTTCCCCTCAGCTGAAGGTGCAGAGAGACCACAGCTGATCTAAAAGTCTTTCTGAAAATGTGGCTTATGTTGACCTGACTGGGCCACTCGTGCCCAGGGAGCAGACCGTGTTCTTGTGGAGGGTTAGTGTTTTACCTTGCTCAGGTAAATTGTGTTTTAAATGTTAGGAGCTGTTGAAGGTGTACAGATACCATGCCTCTTAGCCGCATCCACCCTTCCAGTAACAGCTGCTGCCACATTTACCCTCTTCCAGGTCCAACCTCATCCATCTCTTTCCAGTGGAGTTGAGAGTCCTGGAACATTGTCTCTTCGTTCAATGCAATTAAATGCAAAATAATAATTTAATTGTTAAAATGAGTAAAATAAATGACTGGAGCTATTTCTCGTGAGCTTGAAACCTTAGTTTTGTGACTTGGGCTGGTTCAGACAACACGAATAGTATCTGAATGAAAAGTAAATTTGAGAAGCTTGAAATAAAGGAAGGGGCTACGTCTTTCATATGCAATAATGTTAAATCTTTCATAAGTAATACAATTACTGTGAAATAAAATGCCGAAATAAATCTGTGACATGGTGGTTCATCTTCCAGACACCTGGAGTACAATAACTATGCAGAAAAATTAGTATAGACATTGAAATACTCAGGGCAGAGTCGAACCCTTGAAGGGTATTATGGCATCATCTTGCTATGTAGATACCTTGCTGGTACCAGTACCATCTGGTCCAACATTCCCAGTTGGAAGTGCCTGCCGCTCATTTGTAGGAACGAGGAGAATCTTACGGCTGGTTCCAATACCACCTCCCCCAGAGACTTGCTGTCTGCTTTGTTAATGATTAAGAACTAACTACAGAAGGGCACGTATCAAGTATGGACATGTTATATTGTGTCAGAATTGAGGAGGAAAGCTCAGGCTTGTGTCCCCTGTGCCTCTCTCCAGTATTAATCTTCTCGGTACATGAAACATTTTTCACCAATACATAACCTCACTTATTACTTCCTGCCATTAAGTGCAGCAAATACTCAGACACTCTTCTGGAACATTTCCAAATGAAATCTCAGAGTCATTACATTAACCTTTTCCATTATAGAGCAGAAAGAAATTAGCTATTGGCACACACAGAAATACATAGAAAGTGGTATGATGTTTCGCATAATTGTATTTTTATACTTTTCTACAACGCAAAGAGTTAAATAAAAATGTTTTAAATCCTGCATGCTTCATTAAAAACTCTCTATTTCTCTATTTTCAGCAAAATAAGCCATCAGTGTTAGATTCTATAATTGACACCATTGCTTAGGGAACAAACCTATGAATCTTATTAGAGACAAATTCATTACTTTAAGTCCACCCTTAGGATGCAGAGCTCATAAAAGAAACCTCTGGAGGGTTCAGCTTAGGGGATGAGATGATTTCAGGCTGCAAATCTACAGATTTGCTGTAATTAACCTGAACTAATTATTGTCAGGCGATGGGTCAGACATCCTGGATAAAAGACCCTGACTGGTTTTGTGGTCCACTGGGTTTTCAGTAAGAGAGCCTCTTGTTAAACAAAGAAAAAGTACTGAAAGCACAACCCTATATATTCTTAAAGTAAAAGAAATCTTTCCACTGGGAGAGTATAGAAGAGTCTATTTAAAATGCACAGTCAATAGGCACAACTGAAGTATATTAATGTTTAATAGCTTTGCTAGGTAGTTCACTACAGGTAACGATCAGTAGCAATGGTCTAAAACAACTCCTGGGCAGGCTAAGCTGGTCACCATACGCAGTGAATGACTGCTTGTCTGCTTTTGCAAATATCACGACAAGGGATCCATTTAAACACTTCCTTATGCACTGGAGGTACACTGTTATAGTCCTGCAATGGATGCCATCCTGTCACCAGTCTTCTACTGCTTACAAGGGGTAAGGGGCTTGCACAGGGGCACCTACAGAAGCTTCTATGGCTCACATGGAGAAGGAGCAAGCTAGCCTGTACAAGATATGCTGACACTCCCATAACACAGCTTAGATAAATTTATTTATCACAGGTTCAAAAAGCAGTGACTTTTTTTACCACTAGTAGAAGAACTGTTTAGCTTTATGGTTTTACACAGAGATTTTTGCATGGGTTTAAACTGCCAAATTCTGTTGAAATCAGTGGCAACGACATGCCTGAAAACATTTCAAGATACCTCTACCCTCTGAGGTTTTCAAGACTCAGCTGGATAAAGTTGACATGATTTAGTGCAGGCAACAGTCCCACTTTAAGTGGTAGATGACCTCCTGAGGTCCCTTCTGGCCAGCATTTCTATGACCCATTGTTAAGAAATGGTGACAAGGACAACTGTCTGCTAAGGTGTTGTCCTTACCCTCTCAGCTAGAGATGCTTATAGCTGCTTGTTACTTAGGTTTTTTTTTCAGTTCAGTCCAGAAATTCACTGCCATTGCTTTTACCCTTGTAAATGTGCATCCTTCCTCCCGTTTCATCTCTTCTTCTCTTTATTCTACTGGTGCTTGTTTGCAGGTGGTCACATATCTTCACTGTACAATTCACTGGTTGTTCTCCGTTTCTTCTGTGTGCCTCCGACGCTGTATGACCGTTTCTGAGAGAGGCCTCTGAACAAGGGAAGCCCGTGTATGAGTGGAAGGGAGCTGCAGCACAACTAGAGCTGATTTTGGTAGGGATCACATATGGACCCTGGAATACACCAGTGGAGGAGCAGAGGGTAAAGAAGCAGGGACAGGCAGTGGTTCTTGACTTGTGAGTGACTTAAAAGGTTATTATGAGCCTCTGTGACTCCCTAGGCAGAGAAAAAAGGTCTGTACTGGTGTCACCAAGGAAGGCCCAGGTTCCTTCCTCTTCTGTGTGGCTATGGACAGCTTCTTCAGTTTCCTCGTGCCCTCAGTTGCTCCCAGATAACATTTTCTGCCTCAGGGTACTGTCACAGGGCTACTGTGAGTGTAAATTAGGCTCACATCTGCTAACCTAATGGAGTTCATTGAACCGCAGAGGTCTTGAAATTGAGAGAAATTGTGACTAGATCCCAGTCCTTTTTTTCTACCTTCTATGTATTTTGTTGATGGGTTTGTTATCAGTTTTCACCCTTTGAGTCATTTTCCCTTTTACATCATTAACTGTTTCCTTGCTCGTATAAAGACATGCTCTAGCAAGCAAAGGGGTCAAAATTACTGTGTAAAAATAGCTGGAAATCTGAATAGTTGAAGGTATGGAGGGGATCAATACTGAGCATAACACCACTTTTAAGTGGATCCAGTACATGAGATCCTCTATGGATCTGAATTTTCTAGGTGAAATGCAGAAGTTGTTGGTTCAAAACTCCAAATTACCTGAAAGGTAGAGTTTAAAATGTACAAATAACAGCATTTTAATCCCACTAACGTTCTGTGGGAAGCAGTCCTTGAAGTACATAAAATTCTCAAGCTTTGTGTTTTGCAAGGACATCCTGCAGACCGAGATTATTAAAATATTCCCCCTCAAATGATTATGAGGGGGTTGGGTTTGTTTGTTTGGTTGGTTTTTTTTTTTTTCCTAGCCCACTTTTCTAACTTAAATGCTTTCATTTTGCTCACCAAATATTCACTCACTCAAGCCTGCATACATGCATACAAGCAGCGAGGTGCACGTATCCATGAGGTGTGGGTAGAAGTCCCTCTGCGTGACCTGGAGGATGAGGGGGTCTGGCTGCAGAGTCCTCACTCTACTCCTGGGGCTAGCAGGGACTGGTTGACGTGAAGTGATTTGCTGGGTGGGTCTGTTTGACCTTCTAAGGATCGGTATTTAGTGCGAGATATAGTTTGTAAATATGAAGCATAGTTTACTTCTTATTAGGAGAGCAGGAGCAATGCCAGGTACAAAGTGCCTTTTTGCCATCCTACCACCTACGTACTCTGCTGAGCTAGCTGTGCGTTGGCCTTAATGAAGCATGGGCTTTTTGATCTTGATGTAAACAACACCTTCTTTGCTGTTTCTGAGCTCACCTGCTGTTGACTGCGCCCTTGTTTACAAATAAAAGCTGATCCTGTAGCCTTTGCTCTGCTGTGTCCTCGGGTTCTTTTCCACTTGCACTTCAGTCATGCTACCTTAATGCTGCTGTTACAAAGTCCCACAGCAGGAGGAAAGCATCTGCAACCCTCATGTCACTGCCCTGATGAGCTGTGACTGCTGTTTCAGGTGTGGCTTGGCCAGGCAATCATACATGACAGCAGAACTGAATTACCTTGTCATCCCAGACGGAACCGCAACATGGGATGGAGGAGGCCAGCTCCTTTCACAGGGATACATTTAATTAGCAAAGTGAGGAGGAAAAATTTTTGAGATTTAAATGATAGTACAGCAGGAGCTGCCACTCCCTTTGTCATTCTGTCCTGCAGTCAGCACAACACCCATCTCCTCTGGCCACCCTTGTTACAATAGGCTCTCCTAAAGAAACCGTGCAGTATTACCAGTCCTGGAGCATAGTAGTTGTAAGAGCATATAATTTTTGCTATTCTGCTGTCTGGGACAAAAGCAAGCAAATCTTTCCTTGTGCATTTGGATCAGTGTGGGACCCTTTGAGAACTGGGCTCACCCTGATCTGTATCAACTTAGGGCAAGAGTATTGCAAGCTTGCTCTGTGCCTGTTTCTGACAGCTATTACAAATAAAAACTGGTTACCAGTGAGTGGAAAGCCCAAACTGTAGCAGGAAAAAGCTGCAGTTATCAAGCATCACCACTGTATGCCACTACAGACTGATTGCTCTAGTGTATCCCAGAGGTGAGGCACTGCTACAGCAGACCCCCAAAAACCACTTAGTTAATATTAAATTGTTATCCTATTACTTTTAGATGTTCTCAGTGCTATTAAACTCACAGTTTCCAGGTCAGCAGTTTAAAAACAGATTGTCTGAAAATCATAAAGCTATTAACCTCTTCATGTGTGTACGTACCATTTTTAAGCACAGGAGCCAACAGGGATCAAAATAATAGATTTCTATTTCCAGTATCTCTTCTTAAGAATACACTGTATGTAATTTAAAACTCGTTAGAAAAGCAACAGCCATGGAACAGAGTATTTTCATAATCTATTTATGCTAAAGATAAAATATGAATAATCAGAAATTAATTATCTCATCCACTGTCTTTTATAAATCCTGTGTTGGATGGTACAAAATTGCCGTCAGATTTATATCCTTGCATCAAAAAGAATAAATAAAATCCACTACAGAAGAATAACCAGTTTTAGATCTTGAAATAGATTTTAGAGTGAATTTAAATCCTAATAAAATTTTTGTTGGAATTTCACTAGTGATATTGCAAAAAATCTTTGCAACACAAAATACCAGGTCCAAGTAAAAACTAACTTCACGATGGCAGCACATGGAGAACTTCATAAGCATTTGTGTGTAAATGCTTAAGTAAGATTATAAGTGTTTATGTAAGCATTTACATGCTTTTTGAACCATAACCTGAATTAGGTCTCAATTTCTATTTCTTTCTCCTACAGGGCTGAAGCCGGCAAGAATATTTTCCTTTTTGGTCTCTTTAAATTTCTCATCATTTTAATTCATTGTTTCTATATCTGGTTATTAATAGATGTCAGCAACTGCTCATTTCTGACTCTCTACTTCTGTTCAGCTTTCTTTAGTTTTTTTTCCGTCTGCAGTTTAAACTTGCTGTAGAAAATTCCTCATAAGAAGGAAGGGAGAGGGAGAATAGCCAGGGCAAGGACTCCCAATGAATAATTATAGAAATTATTACTTTGACAAGGTCATTTATTCCTAGAATTTTTAGCATCTCTTATAGAAATTGCAGGGAATGTCACTTCCATCTCCAGAGCAAAAACCAAGTAACCTGGAGTTGCAGCCTCACCACAAGCAGGCACTGGGATGTTTAAATTCAAAACTTTGTAACAAATTGCTCTTGTAGAGGCTGCATCATCACCTAGCCCAGGGAAACCACAGAGCCTCTTGGATCGCATCCTTTCTATTCCTCAGTCAGTGAGGAAGATGGGTCATGGTACATGCGGAGGGTGTTTCCTTTTACTGCTGGGGTGCCTGCTCATCTTTGAGAAATGACAATAATAAGAGAAAAAGTGAGCAAATCAGAGTTGTCTTTCCTTTTCCTTGGAGCTGTGTGACATTAAATGACTTATTTACAAAATAGATTAATATAGAAAGTGGTACTAAAGAGCAGAAATGGCTGGACAAAAAAAAACAGGAAAAAAAAAAAGAAAGCTTCTCTGTTGAAAGTATACCCTTAGAAGGCTGAGGGCTGTACTTTGTCACTAAAGTAACATCTATGAATTGTTTCAGTGCTGGAGATCTTTTTAGCTGATTTTAGGAGAGCTATTGGTAGAGCTTGATGATCATATTTCTGCAGTAATGCAACAGCAGTTGCATGGAGACGGTACGACTTGATGTATTTTTTCTAAGAACCCTTCCTTGTCCTCTGGGCTTTCTCTAGGCAATATGACCCACAATTGCTACTAGCAAACTGGATCGAATCCAGATATTTAGACCTAGATGCGACTTCAATCACCTACTGAGTTATGTCTGTCTAATAATTAGTAACTATTTGTACATTTGACATTGTGTTTTACACTTCTGCAACAATTCCTATATCTGACTGCAGTGTGATAGTTGAGCTCTGTAAGGGGTTATTCCAATCCCATAAGTGAATGAATCGCTTCCACAACAGTTACCCCCTTAAAATAATTATGGGGAAAAACAAAAGAGTAATCGTTAGTCCAATAATGGCTGTAGCAGAAGGAAACCTAAATTAAGTAATACTGCATTTCTGAAACATTATATTAGGCAAATTAGGCATTTTAATTTTCTTTAAAAACCTAAGTCTATAGTAGGAGTAAAACAGTGCCATGCTGGGTGTGAAAAGGAAATAACTATCAGTCGTGAAATATCTTTGGATTGTTTAGTAACATTACCATTCACAGCCACGGAATACATTATATTTTATTGTAAAGTTTATTCCTTAGAGAATTATAAATCTTCAAAGTGTGTCAATACTTGGCAAAGTAAATCGTCTCTGGAGGCAAAAAATGTTTAAGGCCATCTATCAAGTATAAGAAGTTGATAGCAATTAAAATCAGAGCTGTTTATGTATAAACATAAATTGCAGAGGTAGCTTAAAACTGGCCAGTAAAAATCTTGGCTGCATGGAAATTCCAATTGCAAAAGACTGCAGAAAAGCAACATCTGAATTTTAAGAACTGGTTTTGTACCATACACTATTTTTCCTCAGGGACAATATTTTCTATGCAACTTTATGACATTAAGGGAAATCTATTTATTTATTTATTTATTTCCACATTCAGGCACTCTTTAAAAAAAAAACCCAAACCAAACCATGAGTAAACCCAAGATAGCTTACATAAAATATTGCTTGTATTAGATGAGCACTAAACCGGATTGTATTGCAGTGCTTGCTTTTCCCCTAAAGTGATACAGAGAAAGACGGGCAACTATTTTAAGTTAATTACTGTTATTGTTAATGGTTAACATTTTTATAAGGGAATGTACTTAAAATCTTTTTTATTACTGTGTATTTGAATAGAATTATTAATTGTGTCTCTTAAATGTGTGAGGCCCTATGGAAATGGACCACTGTGGGAAGTCTGCACAATTTGATTGTTTTTCAGTATGGTTACTACACTCAGAACCTCAGCAGAATGAAAGTCCAGAGAAAGACCATTGGGGTCTCCTCTCCAGAAGAGGAAATGAGCTAACCTGCTTAACCCACCTACTGGGTGCCTAGCTGCTGGTTTGAAAGGAATGTGTTGGTCTTGCTCCAGGTAGGCTGTCAGATCTTCTGAGATGTGAAGATCTGCCTTGCACTGTGTCCAGCAGAATAATCCCACCACAGACTGTCCTGCATAATGTTCAGTGCAACTACAAATAAGGACTGTATCAACAAGATGTGCAAATTTCCTATTTTTGGTCTAGTGGACACTCTCATATTGTTGTGATTTGGTCAGTCCTTGGGGACGTGCAAAGAGTGCAGCTAGAACGCTGGTTAATGTGGTGGTGGAAAGGATGGTGTATTGGGCTGTTGGTAGACCCTGCCCCTTCCATCAAGGCTTCCATGACTTTAGGGATCTGTGAATAGGCACCCTGCAGCACCACATCATATGCTAAATGAAGCCAGAAGGGCCACCTCCTTCCTTAAATATGGGCAGGTGTGAGGAGGACACCAACTTCAAACGTGACAGTCCTGAGGAAGCTTGAAGTGTAGGGGTGCTCTGTCTACAGTGAGTTTTGCTGCAGCAGGCAATGAGAAGTGACCCTTCCAGCCAGTGCCACAGATATGGGGAACCTTGCTTGCAGCAGGAACGGTGCCAAGCTGCTGGGCAGAAGGGAGAGGCTGTGCATGGGAACCTGTGAAAGTAATGATTCAAAATCCATACTTGAAAGTGGAATAAATCTGCAAAAAGTGAGGTTGGATGCTGTTAAACAGAGCATAAGGTACAATGTTTAGTTGAAATTAATGATGCTTGCATGCCTTCAAACTGCATTTTAATATTTAAATTGCTGCAAATATAAATTATTAAAATAAAGCAACCATGAATTATCCCTCCCAATCTTCCAAGTTACAGTGCTAGAAAATGAGAAGGAAAGAGTGCCTAGGTTGGCTAAGTAAAGGAAAGACTCTCCCCTTCTCATGTTGAATTTCTTCCACTGTAAGAAAACCTCTTTTCCCTCCTGTTCAGCTTAGAATGGGATCCAAATGAGGAGTTGGTATGCAACTCAGATTTTGGTGTTCTAGGCACGAATACCCACCACTGAGGGGACTGAGTGAACCTCCTCACGAGTGTATTAATTCTGGCAATAGGCAGAGGAGAAACACCCATGAGAGGAGTTTCCTCTCATCTTCCTTACTTTCAGAGGAAGATCTGTCCAGCAACTATTTCGACATCTCCTTCAGAATGGTGAAGGAGAAGAGGGCTTTGTTAAGTGCTGCCAGCTTTCTAGAGGAAAAGAGAGACTGGACTTTCTCCCAGAGTCGCAGCACTCCTGCTGTGTGCACCTGCTGTGATGAAACCATAGCACAAGTCAGACAGTGAGACACCATTTCACGGCAGATAGCTGCTATACTTTGGGTGTCTCCTCTGCTTTGTTGGAGAAGTCCTTGGGCAAGGGACGAGTCTTCATTCGTTGACTTCCAAGGGTAGGGCTACTGATGGGTCCCTTAGTAACACAGGAAGTAAAGGGGAGCCATAGAAAATAAAAGTATTCTAGTGTTCTTAAATTAGACTTTGTCTTACAGTCTTTCCACCAAGAATTCGTGAAAATCTCACAAAATAAGACATGAATGAATCAATAGAGGATACAGCATCTGACCCACAATGCAGGCATTTATTGTCTCCTTGTGCATTAAATTACCCAATTAATGTTTCCTGTTGCCTTAGCCTGTTCTAATAAGGCTTGACTGTCGCTTATCAGCCCCTAATCTTCTAAATGATGAGCAAGAACTGCAGCTGGATTTAGAAGAGCCTTTGGGGCACAATACCGAACTCCCAGAGCGCCAAAGATCCATCCTTCGAATTATGCTTATTAGGGGTTCTCATTCATTACCATTTACTTCACACAGATATCCACTAATAAGATCAGCTCAGCTTTATTATTTATTACTTATTAAGTACTACTAAAATAGATATACTGGACAACCAATCTCTATGTATAACGCATTCCTCAAAAACTAAGCTTTTTCCTGCAGAAAAATGTCATTTCACATACCAATACTCTTTTGAGTCAAATGAGTTTGCCTGCTTTGTGGGCTTATTTTTACTGAAAGCATGACCTATGGTTTAAAATGTTTTGGGGTAAGAAAAATGTTTCTGGAGTAAGTGAAAGTGATTTTTATGGGCTATGTGCATGAGTTAACTAATTAGAATAACAATGTTGGGAAAGAGTTGCAGGTAATGAGCAACTAACAGGGATAAATGATTTTTAATAGACAATGGTAGTGTCTTCAGAATGATAAATACTTTTCTGTTGTATGATAAAAAATAAATAAATCTATTTTGCTAAGAGAGCCTTCTTATGAACTGTGAGGGCAGTGGGGGGGGAGGATTAGATTCATTTAGATAAAATGCTATTAAATTGCCTGTATACTGTCCTGTCAGACAACTATCGACCCCATCCCATGGGAGAAATTGATTTCCGTGCAGAGAGCTATGTGCTTTCTGCAGTGTATTGCTTCAGTGCTATTGCTCCGGTAATCACACACGGCTGCCTCTTTTCCTTTCTCTCTCCCTCTCTCTCTGTCTATTTGCTGTGGAAAGATTGATTGAGAGACATGGGGGATTTAGATTGCCATATTTGTTGTTATTTGACCTTTTCAATTATATTCTGTTAAAAATGTAAATACTTCATTTGGAATAATGTACATATGAATTTGCTTAAGTGGTCTGCGAGTAAGGCTTTCAGGAGGAAGCATTTATCTTTGTTCTCCTGTAGACCTATTAGAGCTGACTCGGTGAAGTGAATGCAAATGCGGCTGAGAATGCTCCCTGCCTCAGTAAAGCTATCTAGGATAGTTCTCAACACAATAAGATCTAAAGATGGGGAAAATAATCCAAACTGGTAATACCAGAATCACATAAGTGCTAAAAAGCGAAAATGATAGGTGATTAAGGATCCTTGCTTTGGTTTGGTTTTCCTCCTTTCAGGCATAAATACCTTTTGTCAGCTCTCACTAATGATAGTCGTTTGTTAACACAACAAAAGCACTTGAGGTCAAGAAATGCCAACATTAAAGTTGAAACCCAGTTTTAAATCTTCCCCTCTACAGGAAAATAAGAAACAAGGTCTTTAATTGCCATTAAATGGGCAAGCGTTGTTTCTCGGATAATACAGCTTCTGTTTACAAAACTGTTTGTCTGATGAGTTATGTATGTGCTTGACTTTTTCTATTTCTTGACATTCTTACATTAGTCTCATTGTTACAACTCACTTAAGCATCTTTATAGCTAAAGCCGGCGGTTGAATGTCTGCTTGTGGGAATCTAGGTCCTTCCTGCTCTCTGGCAGCGTACCTTGGCATTTGCACATGGGGGAATCTCTGAATGGGAAATGGCCATGACAGACCTTCTTGCTGTACCTCCTGCCAGTGCTAAGGCCATAGAAGGGAATAAAGATCTGCTGGTAGATCACAGCTACATTTTAGTAGTCACAGGCTTCTGCATTAGGCCTTGGGAGTAAAGTGTAGGATGGTTAATCACAGCTAGGTATTAGCCCAGACTTGAAGACCACCAAACTGCCGAGTCCATCTTTGCATATATGCACTGAGGTTATGCCAAATATCCAGTTTAAATGCTTTTATTTTTATTATGCTGTATGGACAAGGCTGCAAAAGCAGAACCACTAATGATCTGTAAAAATCAGTAAAGACAGGATGCAGCTTCTCCTTTGCCTTTTACTTGCCCATATCCTTTATTCTGTAGCGAATAGAAATAAAATGCTGTTCAGTCACAATCACATTGCCTTACACTGATGGTATGCTCCCTCCATCCTGCGTAAAGAGATGGCAGAACTGTGATGAAGCAGCCGCGAGCAGAGAACGTTAAGTGCCTTAGAAAAATTCAGCTGTGCTGTCGGCCAACTTTCTCTACCCATACCCCAGCAGCTGTTTGACAAAGCTGCTGCAGCCTTTTTAGAGGTGACATGAGGTCAGAGGGCAGAGCCCAAGCCATCAAAGTGCTTCAACACAGCTCTCGCAGAGGGCGAACCAAGGTGGGAGAGGAAAGTATCAGGACCCTGATGATGTCTGTCGTGGTTTAGCCCCAGTTAGCAACCAAGCACCACGCAGCCGCTTGCTCGCTCCCCCCTGGTGGGATGGGGGAGAGAATCAGAAGAGCAAAAGTGAGGGAACTCATGGCTTGAGATAAAGACAGTTTAATAGGTAAAGCAAAAACTGCGCACGGAAGCAAAGCAACACAAGGAATTCATTCACTGCTTCCCATGGGCAGGCATCTCCAGGAAAGCAGGGCTTCATCATGCATAACCGTTACTTGGGAAGACAAACGCCATTACTCCAAACGTCCCCCCTTCCTTCTTCTTTCCCAGGTTTATATATTGAGCATGATGTCATATGGTATGGGATATCCCTTGGGTCAGTTGGGGTCAGCTGTCCCGGCTGTGTCCCCTCCCAGCTTCTTGTGAACCCGACAGAGCACGGGGAGCTCAAAAAATGTCCCTGACCAGTGTAAGCGCTACTTAGCAACAGCTAAAACATCTCCACTTTATCACCACTGTTTCCAGCAAAAATCCAAAACACAGCCCCATACTAGCTACTACAAAGAAATTTAACTCTATCCCAGCTGAAACCAGGACAATGTTCTGCAGAAGTTCTGAGGTGGCTGCTGTAAAATGGACTCAAGATGACTATGAAACAGGTTTGAAAGTGAGAGAGAAAGGGGACTGCTTAATTGGAGGCTGTCTTGGTGGGGACAGTGGGAAAGCCAGGCCTGTAATAAGCAAGGACAAGCAGAACAGAAGAACCAGACACAAACTTTGTCAGAATAAACCCAGCAACCTCCCTCTTCCTTCCCTCTTCAGGGGTTGGTGACACTGGTTTCCAGATCCTATTGTTCATAACTGGCCAAACTTTTTGCCTTGTGCTTAATGGTACCTGGGGCATGTATGAAAATCATTGTTGCAGAGAGGTGGCTGAGATCTGGAGAGATGCTGGAGGACAATAGAGACAGGCTGGGAGAAATGCTGAAAATTACACTTAAAATACCATTTCAGAGAGCATGCCCCATATTTCTCAGTCATATTTGCAGGCTGGTTGCTGTCTGTTAGTCCTGAATATTTTTTTTTTCTGCATAACTATTTAAATTTGGGTTTGTTTTTTTTTTTTTTTTCATTTCACCCGGTCATGATGTTTTTCATTTCTTGTCTTTATTTGTTACAGAATACAACAGCAATATTACAATTAGATATTTATGGCAGTAGTAACAATTTAACAGTAAATAGCCAACATGCAGACAATGAGCAGGGAAGCTTTCACACGCATGTCAATATGTAAACTACCACTCAAGTCAAGTTAAAAGGTATCTGACCATAAAAAAAACACCCACACATGGTTGTGTTGCTGCAATTCCTTTGCAGTGATATGAAAGTTAACATATAAATATAAGCTACTACTTATGGTTCAAAGAAACCTCTAAATGCGTAATTGTACAGAAAGTATGGGTAGAGAGAAAACAGCCATTCCTGTTGATACGGCACTGTGTGGTTTGTAAATAATGTGTCTGTTCTCAGCAACAGCACTGGGAGGCACTGAGCTCTGCAAAGGGTTTTTCTAGTCCCATCTTCAGCACTTTTAAGCTTAGGTGCGAGTTCAGGAAAGCATATTTACTGGTGGAGCTCTAAAGTGGAGAACTCTAAAATACGTTGTTATTAAGTATGAACTTAATGATCCATTGAAGTAAGTGCAACTTTGCAACAAAGGAAATTCTATTTCAACATATGGAAAAAAATCTCAACTGTGAGAGTGGTGAAACCTTTGTGCAGGTTGCCTAGAGATGCTGTGATGCCTTCACTGAAGATCTGCAAAACCTGACTGGACAAAGCCCCAAGCAAACAATTTTAACATTAAGATTAACCCTGCTTCAAGCAGGAGGTTGGGCTAGAGAACTGTTGTGGATGTTGCCTACCTGGACTTCAGTAAAGCCTTTGACACGGTCTCCCACAGCATCCCCCTAGAGAGGCTGGCGGCTCAGGGCTTGGACGGGTGTACTCTTCACTGGGTAAAAAACTGCCTGGATGGCCAAAGCCCAGAGAGCTGTGGTGAACAGAGCTAAATCCAGTTGGCTGGTCACGAGCAGGGTTCCCCAGGGCTTGGTGTTGGGGCCAGTCTTGTTTAATATCTTTGTCAACGATCTGGATGAGGGGATTGAGTGCGCCCTCATTAAGTTTGCAGGCGACACCAACTTGGGCAGGAGTGTTGATCTGCTCGAGGGTAAGAAGGCTCTGCAGAGGGACCTGGACAGGCTGGATCGATGGGCCAAGGCCAATTGTATGAGGTTTAACAAGGCCAAGGGCTGCATCCTGAACTTTGGTTCTCAACAACCCCATGCAACGCTCCAGGCTTGGGGAGGAGTGGCTGGAGAGCTGCCTGGTGGAGAAGGACCTGGGGGTGTTGGTTGACAGCCGGCTGAACATGAGCCAGCAGTGTGCCCAGCTGGCCAAGGCGGCCAACAGCGTCCTGGCTTGTATCAGGAATAGTGTGGCCAGCAGGAGCAGGGAGGTGATCGTGCCCCTGTACTCGGCACTGGTGAGGCCGCACCTCAAATGCCGTGTTCAGTTTTGGGCCCCTCACTACAAGCAGGACATTGAGTTCCTGGAGCGTGACCAGAGAAGGGCAAGAAAGCTGGTGAAGGGTCTGGAGAGCAGGTCTCGTGAGGAGCGGTTGAGGGAATTGGGGTTGTTTAGCCTGGAGAAGAGGAGGCTGAGGGGAGACCTTATTGCTCCCTGCAACTACCTGAAAGGAGGTTGTAGTGAGATGGGTGTTGGTCTCTTCTCCCAAGTGAGAAGTGATAGGACGAGAGGAAATGGCCTCAAGCTGTGCCAGGGGAGGTTTAGATTGGATATTAGGAAATATGTCTTTACTGAAAGAGTGGTCAGGCATTGGAACAGGCTGCCCAGGGAGGTGGTGGAGTCTCCATCCCTGGAGGTATTCAAAAAATGTGTAGACGTGGCACTTCAGGGCATAGTTTAGGAGACATGGTAGTGTTGGGTTGATGGTACCTCTCAATAAACAGGGACTTGAAATATTAAGGTGAAAGGGACCGTAGAAATAGGAGAGGGATACAAATAGCAGTTGTATCTCTGAGGTATGAAATTTCTTGGGATTTGTTCTCATTTGCTTATACGTATTTTTAATGAAGTAGAATTTCATTTGATACACCATTAGAAGTATATCTGAATGGAACTGCTGGATGCCCCTTAACAAGTGTTTCTATGCTTCTCTTTCACAACAGGGTGACTTTTGCTCCGTGATCACTTTTTGTAAAATAAACAAAGCAAGCTACCAGTGCCCAGGATTTTTGTAAGACACCCTTGCAGTCCAAGGTACCTTAGCTTCCATTTATTGGCTTGTGTTTGTGTGTGCCTGTGCTTCAGAGAATGTTTAACCAAGGAAGAAACCACCCCTCATCCCCATCACCATTAATTTAACACAAGAATCCATCATTTTATTAGAAGCTTTGTGCGTGTGAAAAAAGCTTTGCCTTTCATGTCATTGACAGGGAGAGCAAAGAAGGGGAGAAGTTGTCAAATGACTGTAAAGGATCAACTGCTTGCAGAGCTCACTTTTGGACTGATGTTTTTCTTCTATTCAGTGCCTTCCTCCTTTGCCACCCATTGCTAAGGACAAATACAAAGAAATGTGAGAACAACTTAAAGCAAAGCTGCAGTATGGAGAAACATACAAAATATCTGAGCATTTGTAACAAATGTTCCCAGGTCAGAGACCAAAGGTCTGTGTTACATTTTGAATGATGCTTTCTGAAATTAAGAACTTCTACCCTGTCTCCAACTGTCTTCCAAACTCCATAGGATCCCACTACCATAATTAGCATCCTTACTGATGCATATAGACTATATATATATATATAGACTATGCCTATAGACTAGGCTCCTCAGACCTTGGTTTGATTTATCTAGCTGTGGGCTGCATTAACTTGGCAGGTTGATGAGGGAAACTTTTGCTGTTCTCTGCTTTGAGCTGGTAAGTGCAGGTAGAACCCTCTGCATTTGACCCAACAAATTTCCTTCAAAGGAAAGAAAGCTAAGCTGTTCTAAAAGGCCATAAGAAGTGGACTAATGATTCCTGTCTGTCAGCCTGATAACTCCATTCCCGTGTTTCACTGTTTCCTCCCATTGAATCTGTTTTGTATGTTCAATGTGAAGCTCTTGGTTTGGTCCTGAATTTGCTTTTGAAAAATATTTAATGAACTTCCACTGTGGTGCTGATGAAAGCATAACCTAAACTTCTACTGGCCTTTTTTCTGTCACTGTGTGTTTCAGATTTCTGTCTCTTCTATCCATCCATATCTTTCCAAATTTATGGCATAGATATTTCTACTAATTCCCTTGTTTCAGCTTCCCACCAAGTATAAGGCAACAAACAGGAGAAATCTTGCTTCAAGTACAATGAAGCCGCTTCTCTTGTTTACATTCCTTCATCTAGTAAATGTATGCTTGAGCTGAAATACTGACTTCTGAAATTCTGACTCTCACAAGTCATTTGTTATTTCATCTTTATCGGGAGGATTCTCACTTACAGATGGACTGGACAGTGGAAGTTGTACCACCCCTGGGAGTTCCACCTCCGTGGGATCTGGCCTCCTGGGACATCATCTGGGAGCCCTGGGATCCATGGGAGATCCCGCTACTGGTAAAGCCTGATGAGTGGGTTGAGCCTCTGGCACCTGGAACAGTTACAAAGGAGATGATATTATGCTTTCCTGACTGGAAGGAACCTTATGGGTTAATTATAAACAACTGTGTTTTTTAAAAAATTCAAGGCTAGCAAATGTATCAAAAGACAAGGAAACTGCTGGTTAATTGACTTGTTCCATCAGGATACTGCTTTTTAGCTGCCACCTTAGGGAAAGAACATTTGCAGTGTTTTGTGGATATTCCCAGAACACAAAGAAAACCTACAACTCTTGCAGAGGCTGTTTTTGATAAATTTGGATCTCCAAAACAGTTTTAGCACAGTTGTCTCTGCTGAAATCGCAGTTTTCTGAGGAGCTGCCCTAGGACTGTAGTACAAACCCCTGCAGGAACTAAGGACTGTTGCAGACCTCACCACTTACTGTTGCAGGTGATGGATATGTTCCTTTCACTTCACTTTCCATAGCATAAACCTATACATAATAGATACCCGTAGAATTCAAGCACAGCAAGCTGTGGTAGCACTGGCCAATTTATATGTATGTTTCCACCTCATTACAAATATGCCCCAAGCAAAGTATTCCATTGCAAATTCCTCTTCTCCTGGGAGAGCAGTAAAGCATTAGTAATGACAAATGTTAGTGATAATGCTTAAAGTATTCCTGGAGGATGCTCAAATATTTTGGTGATGAGCTTGTTAGAACACCTTCTGTAAAGTGATACTGAACAATACTCATGCCCTGATGCAGAATCAGACACTCCTTTGAGCATGTTTGTTCTGCAGGGAGGAGGGGTTACGTTCTGAATGAAAAGGTTAAGAAGATGCGTTTGAAGAGCAAGAGATTTCAGTGAGCACCTGCGGAAATGAAATCAGGCCCTTCTAGCTCTCAATCAGGCAACGAATGTGTGGCAATCTCTCCTACTGCAGGGAGCCAAAGCTCACACCTGCCTTGGCAATGTTACAGAGCTAGCATTTTTCACATGGATAAAAGCTCTTTTGGAGTATCTTCTGCAGGCATAGCTAAGGTTTCCTTGAGTCAGGCAGACTTCTCTTCACCAAAAAAAGTGGTTTTCATAAAAGTGTATAGTTGATACTGACATGGAAAGAATAAAACTAAGCATTGTTAAATGTTGATATTGCTTCTCTCTTTTCTGAAGATTCTCAGGACATGGAAGGCTACAAGTCTTTAGTCTTTTATTTTAGAAACCGCCGCTTCCTGCTTTCTGTAGGGCATCACCACTGAAGAGTTTGCCACTGGTTATGGGTGTGCTCACTACCGCTGCACCACCCTTATCTGTAACAGAAGGCAAGATTTTGCAGCTGACTCTGCTCTAGTCTACGATTAGATTAAGTAACTGGCATCTCCTGAGTACGAGGATCTCTGCTGCTAATGCAGCACGGTGCCTGAGAATGGCTCTTCCTGCTCTTCACTCTCAGTCCTCCTCGTCTCCTGACTCTTACGTGTTTTTTCCCTCTGCTGCTGCCATCCCTTAAGCTCTTTGCTATTGAATATTCAGTAAACAGTAACGTAAACTCACTGATTAAATCATACAGAGTAAAAATTAAAAAATGCCTCGTAGGAGTCACACACAGTATCTCTTTAAATGACTCTTATGCTATTCCCGCACTATGTAGAGAGCCTCATGCTATGAGTAATATTGGAAGCAATGTAAATAATATATTAAAAAAACCCAACCCTTACTTCCTCTCAGTCAGGCTTATTGCACATTTTACTGTTAAAAGATGCCTCAGATCTGGACCCTGGTCAGCTCACCTGGCCAACCACCCATTGTATGGCTAGAAGAGTTAGATTCATCTCCATTCCTCAGTAGACTTCTAGCTGCTTACTATGAAAGGAGTAGACCAGCAGCTGACCAATAGATCAGAGAGCCCCACCTGTAACCAGCCTGCTGCTCAGCATGACCCTGACACGTGGGAGATGTGGGTCTAAGACCCCTAAGGGATTTGAAGCCTTTATCCAAGGTCAGCCTGCTAACTACTGTGCTGCTGGGTAAAGCATGATTACATGGGGCACTCTCTTCTGTGGGGTTACAAGGCTGCCTGCTGAATCAGGTCACACAGGTAGGACTGGCAGGGAGAATACCTTGTGCACGAATCCCACAGGAGCTGGGGTTAAACAAGTGCCAAGCTGCTTAGAGTCGTCAGGTCACGGATTGCTCTGTGCATGCAAAGGAAAAGCAAGCACCTGCAGGGTTAGCTCATGTGAAAGCCAGCTATGCCTAATTTTAGTGCTAGATACATGCTGTCAAGGATGTGTATATATTCCCTTCATGAATTCAGCTGTTGGACTGCAGCTAATTTCCCTCTGCTATAGCATTTACATAAGGTTTTATGAGTTCTCCCTGTATGAATGTGTGTGAGTAAAGAGCAAGGGCAATCTGATAATTTATATGAAATGTAGGTACACAGATCATGTTCTTGCATAAGGGTATCATTGCTTATTTCTACCATGACTTTCTATATTATTGATGATTCCTAGCAGAATGGAGAGATAGCACAAACTTCAAATAGGCGTTATCCTGAATCTCACGAATACCACATATGTATGTGTACATTCATGCATATGTACATACACAGAAAACACCCTTAACAGCATCCCACTCATAACATGCAGTTAAATATAGGAGTCTTTTGTCTTCAATGAAATACAGGAATGTAGGAGAGAAGAGATTACTTGGCAAGCTTATTTTCAAGGGAAAAAAATTGTTTGGCCCTGTGCACTAAACCACAAAACCAGACGCACAGAATTGCTCATACCCATTTCTTGGAGAGTAGAAGTAGGGCCTCCAGAATGCACGCCTCCCCCAGATGCTCTTGCTTCCTGGGACATCATTGATGAAGCCAGTGATCCTTCTTTGATCCCAGAGGAAGTGAAACCAGCATTGTGGACGTTTTGGTCAGACATTTCTCTTGCTGATGGTGTGGAACCCACTGAAGCATTGCAAGGCTCAGCCAACCTTTTTAAACACTGCCTAGCTAACAGCAAAGAAATGAAACTACTACCACAATCAGACAGAAAGAAAACTGAAACTTATCCAGGAAACGAAACTGACCCTTGTGAGCATGCCTTTTTATTGCTGTTGTCAGATCTAGGTTCAGGCAAACCAACTAATTCCCTTTTATGATGCTAAAACACAGTAGTAGCACATGAATCATTGACTGGCAACTGATGTGGCTGAGAACTTTGCTTCTTTGTTCTTTTGCATTGCACTCTTGTACTGAATTGCACCTGCAGAAGATAGCCCCTTGTTTTAATAATTAATACAACTCTGAGTAAATAAAATAGATCAAAAGGCAGTAAAGTGGTGGTCAAGTCAAAGCTGCAACTTGAGTTGGTTATAGCACCCAGAGTTCAGCTGTGGTACAGCCACCCCTGAAGAAACTGGTTTACAGAGGGCTGGAAATCAGAACTCAACAATGGATGCTGGAAATTAATTTCTTTATGGAAGGAACGGTTAGGGGACCTTATGAGCAGATTGACACAGATGTTTTGTTCTTCCTCATGCAAATCCTGCTAAAGCAGGGCCTCCATCTTTAATGAACAGGCCTTTGCAATTAGCACACACTCCTTTATTGCAGTTTTTCTTAGCCAGTAGTTTAAATAAGGCTGTTTTGAAATCCATAGGTCTCCTCCCGTATGTAAAGAGGAATATCTGATTAGGTCACAATACCACAGGTGTGGCTTTCAAAGTAGAAACATACAGAATTAAAATATGGCGTTTTCATGGTTGCATAATATCCATATCTTGTACACGGTGGGTTATAGAACAAAGGATACAAAGTCTGTTCCTCTCTTCTTGTATGTGCTGTTTATCTGAGCAGTGGGACATCAGGCAGCATGGCTCTTTTAACCTTTTTTTAAATTCAATTATTCTTTAATTCATATATGTTAGTTTTCTTCATTCTAATGCTTGCTATTTTGATTTTCTGCTCTGCTTGCATTATGACTTCTTTAATTATGATGCATCTTTATCCCCATAATGTCTCCAGTCTCTCATTTATCATTTTGAATTACTTAATGTTATAAAATATCTAAAGTTGCAGCTTAAATGCAAGTAAAATTCCATGTAAGAATAGGACAATTAATGCTATAGGCCCTCTTCAAAGTGACAATAAACCCCAAAATGTCACTTTCTTTGTACGTATTGCTACAGATACTTCCTTCAAAACTGCTAAAATCTTTTGGTGTTTTGTTAATATCATTTACTTAATACTCCAAAGAGCCCATCAGGAAATGATGATAAAGTCTGGCAAAGCTGCGGGGAATGAAGGCTTCACAAAGTTGCAGAGACTCTGTATGTGATGACCTTTTACTCAGTCCTAAAACACAATTCATAATGGATACACACAAAGTTGTTCAACTAAAAATAGTTAGAATTAGATAAAAGTGTTATTGCAAACAAAGTGCCTCAAAGCAATTTATGATTGGCAGATACATCAGTGAATAGGTGGGGAAAGGAGAAAATAAGAGTAGTCTCATAAAAACAAGGCGAAGAAACTCAATGTGATGAGAGGGAAGCCACTGAAGGTATTCAAGGGAAGCCTGTGTTTACAAGCGTGCCATGGACCTAGTCAGCAAGGAGGTGGCTCTAAAATCTGCCATGTGGTTGCAGTGAGTTGGATGAGGAACATGTGAATAGGCACAGATGACATGGTGTTAAAAACAGCTGAGCTCTGCCTACCTTCAGGCTCTTGTTACTGTAGTGGTACAGCAAATATAAGTTATGGAGAAGTTCTGACCTGGAAGGGGTTTTCTTTTACTTGTTTTCAGCTTATTATGAAAACTTGGGACAATCTCTTGTATGAAGATGCATGAAAACAAGGTCAATCTCTTATACCTCTGTCAGGGCTGAGTCTGCTATTGGGTCTTAACAGCCCTGGCCAGCCTCTGCTGGGCCTTCAGTCCCTGCCTGAGAGATGCCATAGGTGGACCTCTCCACAGCTCCATCACAGGCATACGTCATTGATCCAGACTGAGCTGCAGCCTGTCTTCATGCCTTGACCTTTGACCTGCCCAGTTAGCAAGGATAGACTTGACCAGCTATGATTGGACTGTGACTGACCCTGGCTACCATCACCAGACCGGGAACTGATATGTTGACTCATGTTTCTGGCTTGACCTTGGAGTTGCCTCATCACTACAAACTTGCCTGATGATTTGGACTCTTGGTTCAACCTGCTTATCATCCCTGTATCTGCTGTGCTCACCTTGCTTGGGGTGGTGGGACAGGGACTCACTGTTCCCTGGCAACTTGTGACAGGACTAACATCACAGCCTCCAGATTAAAAAGACTCAGTGAGACTGCTGAAGTGGGATTGGGAACAAGAACTCAGTCCCTGAGCCTGCAGCGTCCAGAGGTCCTCTCCCTCCACAGATTCATCCAGAAAGACATGCTTCTTCTCTCACCTGGCAGCTTTGTGTGAGATGTTTTCCTAAATGGTCCCCTACCTTGTTTTGTTTTGTTTTACTGGTATTTCTGGTTAGAAAGTGTAACTTCCAAGATGTTAGGCAAGTGTAGTTGATGTCCAGCTGAGTTCACAGAGAGCCTGTCACAGAAGCACTAAGGCAGTTGTAAGTCTTTGTGGACAGTGATAATTTAAGAGCCAAACTGATGCAACTTCTACTTCAAGTATGGAAGGAAAGAGAAAACAACTCATTTGTATCACTGAGCCTGACATTATAACAGTAAATTTGATCTGGGAAGTATCTGAGTAATTTCCCAGCTCCAGAAGCTAAAAATCTGAGGAGAGGAGGGTGTGAGCTGACCTGAAAAACATCCAGTGGCACTTCTAAGCCTCAGAGAACAGAGAGTCAAAGCCATGAATACCAAGAGTACGACTGCCTTTATTTTCAGTGTCACTACAATTTCAGTAGCCTTAGGTGCTGAAGCATTTGTAGATGAGGATAACATAGTTTGATGTTTAACTCTCTGCGTTTCAGGTTCAAATGAAATCCTTAAGTGCCAAAAACAGTCTAGACTGTGTGCTTTTTGAAAGGAATTGGAAAACCAGAGGCTTGATTGGAAGTACTTTGGAAATTTGAGCCGTGGGCATCCTTCCCTTCTTCAGTTAAAAAAAAAAAAAAGTGTGCTAAGCTGAGAAAACCAAACAAACCAATACAACCAGATGTACACACAACTCTTCTATATTTTGCTCAGGAATGACCTTACTCATCTGTGTCTGTGGATATAAAGTGTTGTGCCTCTTCAGTATGTTTTCCTTGAAGTCCTCACTAGTGTGCCACTTAGAGATATTTTCCTCACAGTGAAGCTGGGCAGCTGATCACAGACATTAATCTCTGCGTAGCCTCCTTTCGGTAGTCACCTTTTTCATTCCAATAACATGTTCATTGAAGTCACTTTTTCATAAACATTTTCCCATAAACCTCTGTTTCAAAAGAGATTATTCAAAAAGCTTTTAAACAATTACTCTTTTGAAGGGTCTAATTGAAGGAAATAAACCTGTAGAGAATCTGACTGAACCAAAGATCTTCAGCATCCAAGATTATCTATCTGTCACCCTGTGACCTATTTCCTTCACACTATTTTTTAATTTTTGTAGCAATTATAGTGTATATGGATAATACCTATTAGCATATTTATGGTCATTGCTTCATATTTATTGTCTGCACAACTCATTAATCTTCATCTAGTGTGTGAGGCTGACAGCTCAATCTATTTTGCAATCTCTGGGCAGCAGCCATATCCAAAAAGCTTTTGTTTCCCTGTAAATAAACTGTGTTCAGGACCAGAGGACAATGGTACATCATGCAGTGATTGACATAAGCCATGGCTGCTAATCAAAAGTAGATTTTATTACCAGCTGAGTCAAGTGCATTATGGGGCCATTGTTCTAGTGCTGTCAGGGCAAGAGCATACGTAGTCAGTCACCTTCTCAAGATGGGTTGATTGTTCTCCAAGATTAGACAGAGTTGCCTTATTATCCATCCCAGACAACAAGGCATCTCACCCAAACAGACGCCTTTACAGAAACTGCCTGTACATTGAATTGATTTGAATTGCTAATGCATAATCTGTCCAGCACAGATGTGCAATGAATATTTGGATGTTGTTTTGCATGTCAGTTGAGAAGGCTGAATGATGAGGTGATGATCATTCAGTGATGGGTACTGGACATTTGCCAACAATTGAGTTTGAGCACTTTCCCTGACAGTAATCAGATCAGCTTCCAAAACGTCTTTTCTTCAATTCACTGACAATTTATGTTAGAAGATAATGCAGCTCTCTTACAGTTAACACAGTTGGCAGCAATTTGCATTTTTTTCATATAATTAAATTTTTCATTTCATCCAGGAAGAAATACATACAAGCCGCATATAACTGATACATATATTCCAAGACACTTCCAAAGTAACTCCACTTGACTTATCCATCTAGATAGTGAAAAACACTGAAACACTCCACAATACAGGTGGCACTAGTTTTATTAGTTATAAAGCTACATTTGCTGTGAAAAATTAGAAGCCTTGTTATCAAGCTGTATTAGGTAAGGTCTCCAAAAAAAGCAATTAACATAAAAAGCATTTAACACATGACCATGGTCATGCTTAGAGTAGGTCAGCAAACACACTGTTCTCATTTTAAAAATTTCAGTTTCTGTCAGGATTGACATAGTATAAAATAGGAACAGAAATGAACCCCACGAGACTTCAAGGAACTGATATGAGCTCACACAGTGACATCACATGATTTATGTGAATGTGAAGGAGGTCTTTATGTAGTCATAATCATAGAACCATACAAAACTTTAGGTTGGAATGAAGCTCTGGATCTCATCTGGTCTGGCCAGGGAGTTACTCTGTTACTTGCTCAGAGACACATTCAGTTGAGTTCTAAGTTATCTCCAAGGATGGAGATTCCACGTCATCTCTGGGCAACTTTCCCCAGTATTTGACCACTCTTATAATGATTTTTACCCATGTATATCTAATCAGAATTCTGCAACTTATGTCTGTTGTCCTTTCTCGGTGCACCTCAGGGGAGATTCTCCATCTTCTTTATATTCCTCATTACTTCAGATCTAAAAAGCACAGTTAAAACCCCACCTTTAGGACGTAGGTAGCTAAAATGCTGTTGATAGCTTAGAAAACCAGGGGTTCATGGGGACACTTCTGATACCTAAAAAAATTTACGTTCTAACTTTATTTAGGTATGTGTCTAGCATATCTCTAATTGTATAGTGAATCACTTTCCCTCAGAAATAAATAATAATGCTTCTCAAGAACTTCTAGAGTTCTTTTTAGAATACACATTAATTAATGCAGGTTTGTTATCTCTCTTTCTAAGAAAAAGATGAGTACTCATGAGTGTGTGGTAGGTACTTCCTTTAACTTGCCAGTCTTCCTACTAGTGAAATGTCCTATACCTAGGAAAAGAGTGGGAAGTGATTGAGCCAGAAGTTTTACAACCAAGGTCAGAAAGGAGTTTACAGGTAAGTCTGATTTTTCCATATGTCAGCCTTGTTCAGGGTTAGGCTAAGTGGATCTCATTTGGATTTTTATTATCATGTTCATCTGTCAAAGAAAGAGATCATTATCCCTGCATTACAGATTAAACAAATCACAGAGTTGCACTGGTGGCTTTTGGGGGGAAGAAAATTCCAACTTTGGATGCTTTAGTTTTACGTGCTATTAAAAAGAGAACTATAAACACGTGTAACATCTGTACGCTCTGCATACTCATATCAGCTGAAATTCCATGGGTTTTCAGCTACAAATTCAGAAACAAAGCCTTTGAGTAAGTTGCCTGAGAAGACAAAGTTTAGACCTTGAATGGAGTCAGATGGCAAAATCTTACTGGATGTCTGTTTCACACATCTGAATTGCAGCCTGTACTCCTCAGAGCTCCCCGCACCTGGATCCTACCCAACACTGGCACCTCCGCTTTTGACCTTAATACTATGTTGGTGAGCATAGTCAGTCTTGATGTTGTAGCTTATGCCAGGACTTTGCTCTATAATCCAAATATATTAGATGAGGCTCTGCTCAAAACAGACTCTGCAAAAGAGGGAGCAGTCGTGCCCTGAATGCTCAAGCTCAGAGGATTCACCCAGATCAGGACGCAGCCCTTTAAGACCCACACCATAGGAACCTGGAGTAGAAGCACCACTCAGCCATGGACTCATGTTCCCATTTGTTCTCTGTCTCCAAGGAAGCCTTCATTATTTCATTGGGCTTCCTGCTGATGCTTTCATTTCCCATCCTGAGCTATCACATGCTTCTGAGACACTGAAATGAAAGCCTAGGCATCATTCTCAAGGCTGCTAGTTTCTGCTGCAAGGAGAGTGGTACTTGAAAGATGTCATGAAATAGCCAGCACTTAATGTTCTTAGTGAAGTAATTTTTTATCCCAAAGACATTTAACACAAGCCATTATTCCTGCACTGAAAGATCTTTTCCTTACGGCTAAAAGTCTTATTTTCCAAACCATGGAAAGTTACTTCAGCTGACAAATAAATGTCAGCACCTTAGTCTTTTATTTTTTGACCCTGAAAATGGACATAAAGACAAATTGTTCACATATATATTATTCTGGTAAAGAAACACATAGATAAGTGCTAAAACTGTGTCATCTGCTGCGTAAAAGTTCCATTTGACCTTGAGATTGCAGTCTTCTCATGTACAGTTGTATTAACAGAACCCTAGAACACAGGAATACAGACTATTCTAGACTGTAGGAAGGAAAAGAGTATTAATAAGTTCATGTGGTCTTCAAGATGTATAGACATGAGGGAAAACTGTAAGTCTTTCTGGAACCTAGAAAGTAGATTCATGAAAGCAACGGACCTAGTGTATAAGCCACTAATTGCTTGTACCTCTCCCTTAAGGGAATATAAGGGGCTTTTTTCCTGAAAGAAATGTGGTGAAAACAAAAATAAAACGTGAAGAAATGGAATTAATGGTCAAAGTGCTATTTTAAACAACACTGAGCTCCCACTGCTATTCAAATGTAATCAAAACTGCTCGCTTAACAAAGGCATTTCAAAATACACCACCTACAAATTTAAGTAAGCATATGTAAGCACAGGAACCTTTTCTAGTTCATAGGCACCACGTGGACAAGTTCATGGTAGAGTTTGTGCTCCAGCATAAGTGCTGAGCAGTTCAGAATGGCTCAGGTCCCTCAGGGCAGCTGCTCTCTCAGCCAGGGAACCTGATCCAGTGGATGCCCATGGGCAAGCCTGGTGGGTCCAGTTCCAGATAGAAGCATCTGGCAGAAAAGGAGACTGTGATGCCTCCCATCTACAGCCTCAGTTAGAGGACACGAGTTCACTTGCTGTCTCTGCTATGGGGGTTGTCAGCTCTCTTCCTCACCTCCCATACTGCAGCTTCTGCATCCAAGGAGTGCACTCTAACCATGTGTATCTGTGATCAGCGTTGCAGGGTCCAAGGGACTACAATGAAGTCCTGTTTTCAGAAATGAAAGGGCAAGTCTTGTCAGAAGATGAAAGCTGAGCACAGAGAGCTTAAAACATATGGACCTCTCCGTGCCTGTAAGTTGAACATAATTTTATTTTTCCTATTCCCAGGAGATTTCTGAGGCCACATATATTATGTTACACAGATATTATGGTAATAAGCATAGTATAAACATTTAATGTAAATAAAGAGGTTTGAATGCTGATACAAGCGAGTATCTATGAAAGTGTAAGTTGTGGAAGTGCCTTTATGAGTGCTTTGAAAAGCTATTAATGATGAAGCGGCTAATCTGTTGCATGGGCAAGGGGTCTGAAGACCAGATGGCCTGATTTACTTCTCAGCTCCAGCTGCAAGATGTGTGGATAGGTTTCAGGCCATGCTTACAAAGGACAGGGGTTTCCTTGGAAGAGCAGTAAGAGTGGCTGATTCTTTTAGAATCTTCTAGGCCCTAATAGAGTGTTTCAATGAGGGGAAACCTCTTATGTTTCTGTGTAAGTTTTTGCATCTGAAGGATGTTCAGATTTGGCATTAGTCTTTTCTGTTTTGAGAATGCAGGCTACATCTTTATATGACTTACACTGTTATGCTGGAGATTGTAATCTGATTGAAGGCTGTGAGTCTGCTTACAGTCATTGTTACAGATAAATGCAATACAGCAACTGAGATATTGTAAAGGGTAGACAATTATAGCAGCATGAGTAAGGATGAAGTACAGTGAAAAAAGCACACAGTGAAAGCCCTCCCTGGAAAGGTCATGGAGCATGTCCTCTTTGTATCCATACCTGAGCATGTGACGGATAAGAAAGCAATCGGCAGTACCCAGCGTGGATTTGCCAAGGGTATACTGTGTGCGGCCAACCTGACTGCCCTCTGTGCCAAAATGCCTGGTATCCCCTCAAGAGCAGTGGAAGCTTTCATAACAGAAAGAAATCAAAATTTCTCAGAAAAAGCTGTTTGTAAAGGAGTTTGCAACTGTAAACAAAAGAAACAACTTCCTCGCCTCGACAGTATTTAGGGAAACATGGCTGCCCGTGAAGGCTGGACATTAATAGATGCCTTGAAGCAAAAGTGCCTCCAGCAATTAGGTAACTTTCCTCAAGACAGAGATGGCTGTAAACTTCTGAACATCACCCATTTATGACAACAGAATGCAACCCTTACAAAAAGGTTCATCAAGCAGATCTGAATCCTTGTGGCTAGTTCTTAAGTGAGAAAGAAAGTGCTTCTTTATTTATAATGCTAAAGCTGCTGGGCAAGACACAGCAGAAGACTTAAATTAAATGTCAGCTCATGAGGTACTAACAATAAATAATGGAGAGATTTCTGTTGCCTTTGGTGGCTGCAGATAAGCCACTGCATAAACTATTTACTGCAGGTAGGTTGTGCAGTCCTAGATGGATCATTCTGTCCTAGATGGATCGTCTATGTGTTTTGTTACTTGGATGAGAGAGCAGGCTGGTGTGAGCCTGTGCTGCCCACATCTCAGGGCCTTTATGGTCCCAAGCCCTGTCTGTACAGTAAAGTAGTTGGGAATGTACCAAAGCTTCAAGAGCAATCCTCTCTCATTTCTTCTTCTTATGCAATATACACCCATCTAGTGTACTAGCCTTCCCTGCTTGCCTGCAGTGTGTACAAGCTGTGGCGGTGGCAGCGTGCTCTGCAGATGGACGTGTTTTTGCAGGATGTCTAGTAGGAAGGGATGCTGATCCATGATCCAGCAGGATGTTACGAGACAGAGAGGGGATATGAGATGACTTAGAGGCACTGATGTGGTCCATTCACAGTGCCCACACGTCTTCCTGCAGGAACTAACTGCTAATCTGCCTCCTGGGGGATACTGACACTTTAAATATTTGGCTACCCTTCTGCATCACGGTACTGAGGCTGCCGGACCCCCTGGGATGTGTAGCCACAGTCAGAGGGTGTTCAGGGGTCTCAGTAAGGCCCTGAACTCCTGCAAAAGAGTTCCCAAACTTTCTGTCAGCTTGTCATTTGTGCACACCTCCTGAGCCTGCTCTGATGGAGCAAAGAGACAGGCTCACCCCGTCTCATTCTGTTGTCCTGAGATGCTCCACTCCTTGGTAAATCTGATAATCCGTGCTGAAGCCTGTCCTGAGGAAGGCTGTGCCTGGTTTGGGGTAGCTATCAGAGCATGGTTAGATATGTGGAGAAACCTTTCTTGGAAAAGGGTGACTGAGCAGAAGGCACCTTTCACCTTCACACGAGGAGCAGGGCATGGACAGGCACAACATGGACACTTGTGTAACACTTCCCAAGAAGTAATAACTGCAGTCCTTGCAGGTTATGGTGGTTCTGCTTTCTGAGACTGTCTCCCCCACTGCCTCAGTCACACTCAGTTTGCAGACCTAGTGCCTGTCATAAAACCCGGGCTGAGTGACAGTGAGAGCTGTCAGAAGACAATACCCATGGCCGCAGTTGCAGGCACAGTGACTGGTTATGAGAAAGCCACTCTGTGATGTGGTTTCTCTATGCAGCAGCACCAGGTAGACACTATTCTGGAAAAAAGTAGGCTGTAGGACCTGATTACTTGCAAGAGTTCACAATATCCTCTGGTGTATTCTTATTACATGACTTTAAGGGGGAAGAAGCTGCTGGAAATTTCCCCCTGTTTGCACCTGGACACCATGATCTAGTGATACCTAAATCTGTTTCTTACCAGTATCTGTGCTTTGTGCCCAGGTCCACATTTGTTGGTCTGTTCCATTAAGACACTGGTGTGTGGATGAGACCATTGGAAAAGGGGATGAGAGATGTTCTGGCCTGTGAAGAAAATAATTCCTTGGTCTCCCAGTCAACACAAGGGGCTCCTTCTTGGACTCAAGAATCTACAAGAACCCCCAATCCTGATGGCAGAGCATCCAGTAACTCTTTATTCGTCACAGTAGAGTGATATTTAGAAAGGTGTCCCACCCCAATGGGAAAGCCATGAAAAATTCTGTTTAAATATCAGGAGCTATTCTAAGTAAAAGTGTGAATTGGACATACTTATAGACTGCCAATGAAGCTGCTGAGAGGAGTTAGTGCCATGGGAAGAAGCAGGATAAATGTGTAATATTTGCTGGCTCTTCTTTGGTACGGAGGGGTAGGACTTGAAATCTTATTTGTTCAGCAAGATTTTGACACTTGTCAGTTCCTGCCATGGTTATGTCACAACTCATGTGAAAGTGAGTTACATCAGTTTAAATGACATGTCATCTGAAAGTCTATGGATAACTTCCTGGCTGTAGGCCCACCTCCATCCATTTCTCCTGCTCTTTCCCTCTGTAGGGGTTGGAATATTCTTTGTAATCAGCAAAAGGAGTCTGTTACTGGGAGATTGAAAACAACATTGCAAAGGGGAAAAACTGTTTTTATCCTCCCTGTCCACCAAGACCAGCACCAGGCAGTCTAGTGGGAAATTTGAATATTTGGCTGAGGTGAGAGTTTCAAATCTGAACTTAGTTACTTCGCTCAGCTTGTAAAGACCTGGCATGAGTGTGGAGTAGCCTGTCATTTTGCAAGCACCTTAGCAATCAATTAGTTGGCCTTCTGTGTATTAATTCTTAACAGCACAGATCTAGGGTGGACTTGGAGCCTAGAATCACTATCGTGGACGAAACATGTAGAGTCCTATGAAAAGGAAACACTTGCCTTGAAACCCACTGTGGGAGTCTATTGACATGAGTAGATCCTGCCTGAGTTTCATCTATTTAATTATCTTAAAGTTTTTTTAACTCACTGAAACTACAGCCTTTGTTGTTTGTTCTAATCAACTTTCTATTGCCATTGTAAATGAGCTTGTTCTTTGCCCGGGTGAGAGAATCTGATATAAAGGGGTTCTAAAGAAAGAAGGTGGAAACTAGAAGTAGTCCTGCAGGCAAGAGAAAGGAGATTTGAATTAACTTCTAAAAGGAGTTGATTTTCTTGCCTGTTTATCATCTGCTTATTATCCAGAGGAGTCTCCATCCAAGCAGCTGCAATATCGCAGTGACTGTGTACTGCTCTCTGAGCACCAGGGATCTTTTTTCCCACATTCATACCATGGTCATTGGAAGAAGTCTCACAGATCCCAGTGTGTTGTAGATTTAATCTTTCTTTTACTCTTCTACATGGTTTTAACATTCTCCTAAGAGAATAGCATCTTTGTGCCACATACAACTACATGAAACGTTAATCACAGTAGGCAGCAACATCTGCTCCTTTCTTCCTGCGTGTGGTGACTGTGCAGGCCGTTCTAGGATGAAACTGTCTGAGATGAGAACACCTTCCTGAGTATTTTGTAATAAGAAGGTGCCTCTTGTATCATAGTAATAAAGAGATAAAGAGATAGAGGAAATGAAATCTGATAAAAGCAAACAGTAAGTATACTGTGGGGGGGCAGGAGGGAGAGGGGGAGGGAGAGAGAGCGAACACAGGGTATCGATGCCAATATAACCACTGCTTATCACAGTGTGTCTCTGGATTTGAGGTGTGGCTTCTTGCAACATGACACAGCTTGTTTTCAGTGTGCTTCTTCCTCTCTTCTGGACCACTCTTCAACAGGCACACAGCACTTACAGTGTTGCTCACACATAAAAATGATCTCATGGTTGGCAACCCAAAGTGATGTTATATCAGGCTCTAGACTAAGATATGAAGAATATTACTGTACTCAGCTGAGTTCATAAGAAGGTCTTATATTAAATATTTTCCTAAATAAGAATATATTTATACACTTCGAATTTAGGTGAAGGGTCTGTGCCTTCCTCCAGTTTGTTAAAATAAATCAAATATATGCATTTGATTTATTTATACACATATATACTTATATAAATTCTGATTCCTATTACTGTAAAGAAAATTATATGTAAATCGTCCTACTCACTGCTGTTACTTCAAGTTTGTTCTTCAAGAAATGCATGTAGGTAGGACCTATTTTATGTCTGACTGAAAAAAATGCCCTTCAGGAGACTGGTTTAAGGAGGAAGCTACCTACTCTGGAGAAAAGCACATTTCTTGCTGAAAATCCTGCTGTTGTTATGATCTCCTGTGGAAGTCTTGGTTTCTCCTGAATCTCAGTTTGAAGACGATCCTGGCACAGAGTGTTTTATCTCAGGTTACTCCATACCTTTCCAATCCTTTTTATTAACCATTTAATACTTTCTGTGATAGATTTGTGCTCAGTAGATCTCCTTCTTCAAAACTGATCTTTCTTCTTCAAAATTTGCTGCTCTTCTCTGTCTGGTGGTCAGACATGTCCTGAGTCCTCAGAGGCCATCCTGACTGGTCTCAGGATTCACTTTCTCTTGTCTTTTTATACGGATTAGCAGAACAATGAATCGTTTCTTGGTAACTGCGAGATCTGGAGCATATGAAACAATCTCCTTTGCTCACCTACAGGATTTTGCTTTAAGTTACTTTTGGGGAAAATATCCATGCTTGGAATCAGACAAAAATCAAGGAATCTTCTACAAATTCTTCTACCAGCTTCTTCACACCTTGAAGGAAAGAATGTTAATGCTTAATCATTCCTATCAGATTGGTGCATGTTCTCTAATCCTTCTCGATTGCTGTCTACCACTCTTTTAAAAACCTCCCTCTACAATCCTTGTTGAGGTGCTTTGTTTGAGATGACCACAGTAGATATTTTTCAAATTATATTTCAAATTATATTTTAGGGAGCCTGTTCACCTACATAAGTCAGAGTTTGTTTTGCCCAATTTTATGTTAAACTAGTACATAGTCAAAATCTCTTTCCTTTGTCAAATATAGAAGTCTGTTAGAGCTGTAGGGTTAGACTATCATGTTAGTTTAATTCAACAAGAGCGAGTGCAAGGTCCTGCACCTGGGGAGGAACAACCCCATGCACCAGTACAGGCTGGGGGCTGAACTGCTGGAAAGCGGCTCTGCTGAGAAGGACCTGGGAGTGCTGGTGGGCAGCAAGTTGACCCTGAGCCAGCACTGTGCCCTTGTGGCCAAGAAGGCCAACAGTATCATGGGGTGCATTAAAAGGAGTGTGGCCAGCAGATCAAGAGAGGTTATTCTCCTCCCTCTACTCTGCCCTAGCGAGGCCACATTTGGAGTACTGTGTCCAGTTTGGGCCCCCCAATTTAAGAAGGACAGGGAACTGCTCAAACAAGCCCAGAGGAGAGCTATGAAGATGATCAGGGGACTGGAGCATCTCCCTTATGAGGAAAGGCTGACAGACCTGCATTTGTTCATCCTGGAGAAGAGAAGACTGAGCAGGGATCTCATCAAAACCTGTAAATATCTGAAGGGTGGGTGTCAAGAGGATGGGGCCAGACTATTTTCAGTTGTGTCCAATGACAGGACAAGGGGCAATGGGCACAAGTTGGAACACAGGAAGCTCCACTTAAATATGAGAAAAAAACTTCTTTCCTCTGAGGATGACAGAGCAGTGGAAGAGGCTGCCCAGGGAAGTTGTGGAGTCTCCTTCCCTGGAGACATTCAAAACCCACCTGGATGTGCTCCTGTGCCCCCTGCTCTAGGTGTGCCTGCTCAAGTGGAGGGGTTGGACAAGATGATCTCCAGAGGTCCCTTCCAACCCCTACAATTCTGTGATTCTGTGAAATACCCTTATTCACTGCAGATAGTATTTTAAATTTAATTCTAGTTAATATCTGCTTCAGTGTCTAGAAATATAGTCTCACTAATGACCCCATAACCTCCAAGTTCTAGGAACTAACTTTCCTTTAACAACACATAGGTAGAAATAAAACTTACATGAGCATTTTTATCACTATGGGGGACAGCCTGGACCAGACCTCTCTCACTCAGAAGATCAGATCTCCATAGTGGGTTTGTATATACACAAAGTATTTTGAGACTTGAGCATCCCAGATTATTTAAGAAATATAGCAGGAACGCAAGCTGGGGGAATTTACCCTGTCACCTATCATGAACTTTCGTATAGCTTCAGTGGTCAAAAATTCATAGATGATGTTTTGCAATACTGTTAACTTTGTTCACAGTAAATCACAGCATAATTTAAAAGTGCCAATTTCTTGTCTTGAATTTATGCTGAAGTGTTAGAAGAATACTCCTCTGCAGAAAATTAGGTGCTGCTGAAATAGGTGACAAAGCATCCTCTCCTTTAAGTATTATTAAAGCAGAGACTAGCGTGGGATGAATTAAACATCCCCTCTCAGCAGAATTCTCTCAGTCTATTGCTGTTTATGACAATGCATAGATTTTCTTGGGACAGAAACAGTTTCAGGAAGGGGTTTGTCTATTTTCATGTCCTTTAAGCACTACATGTGCTCTTTGGGTGCCTTTTTTGATCCATTTTTACATGGTTTGGGATATTTAGGGATAAAGAGGTTCTGCCTACGAACAGAATAAGTCTGAATACAGATCAAAGATCAGATTGGATTTATAGTCTGTTTTCAGAAGTGTCTGAAAGCAGATGCTTATGTCTAGTACTATTTGTGTGTTATCTAATACAGTTTCCAGCTCCTAATCACCAGTTATCGATAGGACAAGGGGCGATGGGCACAAGCTGGAACACAGGAAGTTCCAGCTAAACATGAGAAAAAAACTTCTTTACTGTGAGGGTGACAGAGCAGTGGAACAGGCTGCCCAGAGAGATTGTGGGGTCTCCTTCCCTGGAGACATTCAAAACCCACCTGGATGCCGTCCTGTGCCCCCTGCTCTGGGTGTGCCTGCTCAAGCAGGGGGGTTGGACAAGATGATCTCCAGAGGTCCCTTGCAACCCCTGCCATTCTGTGCTTCTATGACTTTCTAAGCAATAACTGTATTTTGACCATCTCTTTTTAACTCAACCTATGTGCCTAATTCTTTTTTAAATCTATTTTTGGCTTTTAACGTTATTTTAGCACTAAAAAAATAGAGTTCCCACAATGTAACTGTGCTGTGAGGAAAAAAACAATGTTATGTTTTTGGTTTTACCCTGCAGTAAGCCTGTAGAACCTGCAGTCTAGTGCTAATGTTAAACCAGTGTCATTATGCTGAGGACAAAGTAGCATAATCAACAGAACCAGAAAAAATATTTTGTATTTTCCTATTTAGTGCTTTTCTGCTTCTAGGTATCTGCACAAACACAAGTTCAACACAGGAGCGTGACACTTGGTTTGCTACATCTAGAGCTAAGGAACAGATTGAAACCAGGGAAGCAGTAGCAAATAATTTCCATTCATACAGTGACATCCAGTGGGTCCCTCCAGAGTCTTTCTTCACATTTTGCTCTCATCCTTTGAGCAGGAATAAATAGCCCTGTTAGTATCATTTTCAGATCACTATTTCAGACCACCGGAACTTCTCACAGTGTCAGAATATAGCCCTCATAGATAAGTGGAATTAACTGATTGCTCAATAGCTGTGGACACTGCACACAGAAGAGGCTGTTCAGTTTGTTTTTTTTTAAATTCACCAGACAGCTTCTTCCAAGCCAGTCAGCCCCCAGCCGGGTACTGCTCCTTGGGATTATTCTGTCCCAAGTGCAGGGCTTTACATTTACCTTTGCTATCTTCAATTCATGTTGGCTCAGTCTTCCAGACTGTCCAGACTTCTGTGTGTGATGGTTCTACTTCCCAGCATGTATATCTCTCCTCCCAGCCTGCTGTCATGTACAAACTTGGTGATGGCGCTTTCGATACCATCATCCAGATTGTTCACAAAGACATTGAATACTGTTGGACCCAATAGTGACTTCTGAAGTACTCCGCTCATGCTTTCTGGCCATGGTCCAACCTCCTGCTCAAAGCAGGATCAGGCTGCTCAAGATTTTGTTGAGTCAGGTCATGAAAACCTCCAAGGATGGAGACTGTGCTACCTGTCGGGGAAGCCGGTTTCATGACTTGTTTGTCCTCATGGTGACCAGACATTTTTCCTTATACCCAGTTGGAACCTCTCTTGTTTTGATATATGCCCTTTGTCTCGTCATCCTACTAGGCACCAGCGTGAAGAAGCTTGCTCCTTCTTTCCAGTAACACCTTACAAGAACTGGAAGGCTGCTATTAACAAGCCCGCTTCACTCAGCCTCCCCCAATAGGGCACATGCTGCTCTCTGACCAGGTTCTTTTACATATTCCATGCATGCAGGATTCAATGTTTAACACCAAACCTACTGGTTTTTAAAGTTATCTTATGTTACAGGGGATTTTGATCTATCAGAGTGATAATGCAATGTTAAATCACAATACAGGTACAAATCATACTTAGGACTGAGTATCGCGACTGTAATATGCAGTTGAGTCACAATACAAACATGATTTCCACTACTAATCCCTATAATATATTCACCATCATGATGCTGTGTGTTCCCAGCCTCCGGGAAGGAATATGTGCGTTGAAACCCACTCAAGCCCATAGCTTTCTTCAGTGTTCTTCCTGTTTGTTTTTTGAATTTTATATTCTACATTGGGCTGAGCCATGCTGGTATATTTGCATTCTTTTCACTAACTTGGGGACCAGCAGCTACACAGCCAGTTTATTCAGCCAGCTGATACAGCCATTTGCCTAGAGCAAAGGCTATCTTCTGGTTCCCTTTCTGCTGAGGGAAGTTCACCGCTGTCCAACAGCTATGCTTGGTAATTCACACATGCTCCCATCCCCAAGCCTGCCCTGCTCACCTTGCCAGCATACTACGGGATGCCCATCTCCTTTTTACACACTGCTTTTGGGTCCCTGCCCCTTAGTGACAAAATGGCCCTTGCTGCTCCCTGGCAGTCTAACTCTATCCTGACTGGATCTGGACAGCTGGTAAAAGAAAGGATTGACTGGAGAGAAACTGAGGTAGTTGGGGATTGAGGTGGTCCTGGATTTCCTTCTGGCCTATTTGAGTACCATTTCCTTTGTTAGCACCAAAGATGGCTTAATTCTTCCTGACCACTGATAAGCCCCCAATAGGACATCAGGCATCTTAATTCAGCTGCTGCATTACTTGCGCTGATCCTGTAGGAGCTCTGCTTGGACCTCTCTCACATTGCTGGAGGGTCAAATGCCCTGCTAGGCTCCAGTCACTAGGTCCCTCTGAGCAGCCCTTTGCCATATTAATCTTCTTAGGCTTCACTTTGTTAAGAAAAGGTTTTTTAAAAAGGAGGATGCCAGAGCCAAATGGTCTGTGTCACGTGCCAGGTGCTAGAAGAGGGGTGCCAATGAGAGATACAATCCTACTAGGTTTTATGCTTCCATAGTCCTCTGTCCTCTTGTCTTGTGTTCCCAGAGGAGGTGATGCTCAGGATCTCTTCCTGCAATCAATCATTACAAGGTTTAATGTTTGTTACTACACATAGCACCTTGTTCAGCTGTAGGTTTGATTACAGGGCTAATCCTAGGCCAGGATCAAGATTGAAAAAGAGTAAATCAGACAAGGTGCAATGCTTCTACGATTTGTTTTACACACTTGGAAATATTTAGAGACACAAGATTATGCCCCCACTTTATTTTTTTCCACTTCTGCCTGGGAATAACTGAAGACGGCTTCTTAATTTTTTGTCTTTTAAAAATCTTGCTATACTGTGCTGGAGTTCTGTGTTTAATTGTGAGCGGGGAAGTTCATTAAATTAAAAGATGGTATGTGCCTGTAGTTGTAATGTAGGTGGTTTGAAGCCTAACTTCCCATTGATTGATTATCTTATGTAAGGTTTTTAAAACTTAGCAACTCTTGCTCCCTTTCTCCATGTAAAACAACTCCAAATGATTTCTGTTTTCGTTTTCTCAATTGTTACATTTTTCTTCTTTTTCAGTGCACAGGAATTGGAGTCATAAACATACCATAAGGTTAATAGATTTGTCTCAGAGTTCATGAGGTCAAACTTGTTGGTCTTCCCATATGACTAACAGTGCAAAAATCTGGAAGCAACTCAGTTAATCTTGGGCATAAAATAACCAGCACTGAAGAACTGCATGTCCATAAATCAATAGAGACTAACCTCTGATTTATTTCTTTTTGGGTCACATGTTCTACTTTCATCATAAAAGCAGATAAAGGTAACTATAACTAAAATGTCTATTTCCTTGTCTACCATTTGTGTTAACATTCATGCTATTGAATACACCCCTTTCATAATACTATATTTTTTCAGTATTCTACAGTTATTGTTTCATTAAAAATACCCCTGTGATATTAACTGTATAATAAATTACAATTCAAAATAAAATACCAGCCATTTCATCCATGAGAGAGAATAATAAAGCCATAATAAAAAGGAATAAAGTTTAGCAATATGATAATGTGGCATGAGGGTTTTATAGACTCCACGTAAATGTTAAAATCTATAAATTTTTTATATTGTGTAAAATTGTAAAAAATAGTAATGAAGAAGGTGGAGAGAGAGAGAGGAAAAAAGCAACATTAGCAGGTTGGTTTAATCCTGAAATTGCTGCTATTCCAATTTCTTTTTATAATCTTAAAAAGAGTGTATAAAAATTACATGTATTAAATAATTTGTTTGTGATTTATCTGATTTACTGTAGGTATTAAAGCTAAATTGAAGAAGGAAGATTTTGGGTTTCCACTTTCCAGTCCACAGTATTGGTAAGTGAAGAAGCTTTAAAGCCTAATCACCTCTCTTCTTGCCTTCCTTTTTTTCACAGCTAGTATCCCTGTAGGTACTCTGCCTTTATTTTTCCAACTATGCTTAAAATACCCCTGTGTTTGGCTTCTTTTTATATATTTGGGTTCTAACCAAAGGTAGAAGGCTGTGCATATTTGGAAGGAGAAGATAGGACATGAATTCTTCCTCACAACAATTTTCTTCTTGTTGCATCCTCCTTCAGACCAAGGCAATTTATACAGATGTAATGTTATTCTTCAAGCTGCAATCAATCCACTCAGGGTTACTGAGGATTACTGAACCTAAACCACAAAGAGCCATAGAGGAGTTGATCTGTGCCTTCCCTCTCAAGAGGTAACCTAGTGCAGATTAATTACACAAGAAAAAACCTGATCATCTTTATATCTCGTGCCTTATCCCATGCCAAGGAGGTGGGCTCTGGGGGAGGCAGCATACAGTACCCCTCCAGCAAGGGGAAGTGAGAATTGATTGCAAAGAGGGAGGCCTCTGCAACTATACTGCAGTTATGAATGGTGTGGAGAAGATGGATAGGGTTTAGTTGTTCACTGTCTCCTAAAGGAAAAATTAGGAGGGTTAAAATGAAGAAAGCAGGAGGTAGATTCAAAGCAGTCTGAAGAAGGTGGTCTTCATGCAATGGGGAGTTAAACTGTGGAAGTCCTCATAGTTGGGTGTTATGAATATAAAGATTTCAATGAATTTCAAAAGGGAAGTAGAAAAAGTGATGGAGGAGAAATCCACCTGAAGAACACAAAGAAACCACAACCAGCTCAAGAATTCCCTCAGCTGTCAGGGAGCTGCAAGATTGAGGGTGCTCCACAAGGGCACATAAGTCAGGAGCTGGGGGTTATCCCAGCACACGGGGCAGTGACTGCCACAGCTCTGCTGTACACAAGCAGCTTGGTGGCTGTGCGAGGGTGTCTCAACAGTCCAGCAATCATTAAACCAAGAGGCTTTACCAGCCCTGACCAGCCCCACCTGGGGCCCCCACCCACACCCACTGCTGATGGGTGCAGGGGCTCCATTTACGCTCAGGCCATGGCCTTCAGTTTCTGTGTGAGCTGTGTTGTAGCTGCACCTCTTTTTAGTCCTGCCCTTGAGTTGTTTCGCTTTCCTGGTTTGAACCTGGATCTGACATGTTACCTTGTTTCTGCCTGACGATCACTGAACTGTTGATAGGACTTCCTTTTGACACCACCCCTTCTCCGGTTGCCCAGTTCAAGAGCTGTGGGACTGCACCTTCTCATTGATCATTAAGACCATTGCCCAGCCTTTGTTGTGGCCATCCTTGGCTCCTGGCTTGTTCTCTGCTGTGGAAAAGCCTTGTTCTTGCTGCACCCTGGTAGTTATCTCAGGCCTTCTCAAGCTCTGAGCTGAGTACCATAGAGCCTGGCCTTCAGACTAAGCCAGGCCTTGCCCCCATAGCCTCCCTGCACCTAGGTGTCATAAGACTTTACCCCATGGCCACCCTACAGTTTCTGTTTTGACCGCAAGCACTGCAGGGAACTGTGATCAGTATGCAAAGGCAGATCACAGCCCTCTAGGCTTCTCTAACCTCCCTTGCACCCACCTTGACACCCCCTGCCCACCAACTCCTTTAATGCCTTTTGGGAGCATCTAGACTGTCATGCTCCAACACAGCAGCCCTCAAGGACCATTTCAAGGACAATCTGGTATGTGGGTTGATCTGTCCCTCTACCTCCATTGCCAGTGCCCCATATTTTTTGTCAAAAAGAACTATGGGGGTTCCTGACCCTTCATAGAAGGAGCCTGCCAACTTAAGATAGCTTCAGCCTACCTTGGATCCACATGCCAGCAGTTGGTGTCCACCAGATACCCCAGGAACTCCACCCTGTGCTGTTGAAAAGAGCAAATCTCTGGGGTTTGACATGGAGCCACTACTGTGCAAGTGACTCAGCACCTCCCTGGCATGATGCCTGCTGAGCATCAGAGAACACGAAGATGACAAGAATGCTACTACATAGTTATCAAGCAGGCTGTGCAGGACATCACTTACAAAACGATGGGAGGTGGTCAGAGTGTAGAAGAGACCAAATGGTATCGCAAGATCTGCTCAGTGTCTGTATCTGGTTCAGCAAGCAGTTTTCCACTCCTTCCCCTCTAGCATGCAGGGACTGCAGAGTTTCTTAGAATCTGCCAACTTCTTTTGATGACTTTTAACAGGGTTTTCCAGTATGATGGCTTCTACAGCAGCACCTACTTGGAAGGGGCTTCACTTTCTATGGGCATAAGAAGCTCACGCAGCTTCTGAGGAACCAAAACAGGCATTCACCACATCCTGCCTCACAGTCCTGCCCAGGCCATGGCTGGCATTTCATTGCAGAAGCAGATGCTTCTGTGCCATAGGGCCCATACTCTCCCTGAAGCTGGCCCGAAGCAGGACCCAGGACCCTATGTCTATTTCTCTAGGCAGCTCACCCGCACTGACAGGAATTATGATGTCTGGAACAAGCAGCACCAGGAAATCAAAGCTGCCTCTGGGGAGTGGTAACACATTCTTAAGGTAGCAGAAGAACCTGCCGCCAGAACCTGGAATACAATTGAGGGATGAGTTGCTTCTCTCCCCACCTCGTCTGCCAGGCTTCTCTCTCTCTCCACTTTGTTAACTGTCCATTTGTCACTAACTTTTATTTTTGACCCAAAAGTCTGCCTGCCACACCAGCTACCTGACATGTACCTGAAGCAAGTGACTATCAGAGCAGGCAGTTTGTTGGTGCAACTGACAACACAGTTACCATTTCTACCGCAGTAAAAGCAATCCCCTTTTCTCCTCTCATTCTTGGGATGAGGGGTGAGGTAGATGGTGCCTATGTCCACTGGCTCTTCCTCTGGGGATAGTAAAGGAAGATGGAGCAAAACACGGCGGAGGTCTGCATATGATCTTCCTGGCAGAACCAGCTGCTTCCCCAGTGAAGGGCCTGTCTGGCAGGCTGCCCAGGCTCTGGGGTAGGCCAGTCCTAGCCAACTAATTTTTGAGGGCCTCAGTCAGCCCTAGACTTAAAAGGGCAACAGGGCTTGCCCTTCACGGTCAGTTTCCACAATAAACACCTTGAATTGAATTGCATAGTTAGTGGCCCACTAATTCCCTTACTGGAGCTCCAGCAAGACAGCCTTAGCTGCTGCACAGTTGCGGTCCCCCCAGATTGGCTCCAAATCAATGAATAAGTCATCAGGTTTTGGAGCATAGGGCCATTGTCTTCCATATGGTCCAAACCCACTCTTGGGTTGCCCTGAGAGCTGGGAGATTATTATTACTGAGCATCTAATGTTTCTTGGGATATACGTCCCCTGGATAGGCTATAAAGGTTAGCCACATCTGACTAAGAAATCCTGATACCATTGTCCAAGTCCCTACTGAATGGTTCTAGCAGTTGGGGAGCAAGAGATGCTGGAGCAGCCTGAAAGGCTGTGTCATGCCTCTCCATGCTGACCACAGCTTCCTGCAGGATTCTGAGGTTAACCTGCAGCTGATGGGCTCCATGACAGTCAGCTCAGGGCCTGAGATGACCGAAGCCACCTGTTAGGAAACACCAAGACTGGGGCTGTTCTGCAAGGGATGACAGTCAGAACCTCAGGGAGACCATATGACAGTGGGACAGTGATCTCACTGACCAGGGCAGAGCACCCAAGCAGAGCAGCCTGGTGACAGTAACAGATTCTGTTGACAGTCCAGTGATCACCTGGTAAACGTGAGACGGCAGGTCAAGTCCAAGTGCAATTCATGAAACCCAGTGAGCAGGAGCTGCAGGGCACAGGCCTACACGCACGCCTGCCATCAACACAGCTCAGGAAAGGGCTGGAGGCCAAGGTTAGAGCATAAACAGAGCTGCCCCCCCCACAGCTATGCTGGCAAATGTGCACTGGCACGTACCTTAGGCTCCAGGTTATCCCCAATGCAGTCTGGAGGGGAGAATGTAACATAAACTAACCAGCCACAGGAATCTTCTCCAACCGTCTTGCACCTTCTAACTGGAGCTTAAAACACAGGCCAAATATATCTTGAAGGTGCTAACATCAATGACCACAGATTATCTTCACACTTTCTCTCTCCAGGCCCTTCAGTCACTCATTGCTACACCCATCCTGAAACCACTGCACAAAGATTTAGCAAAACTTTTATGTGGTGGGGAAGGAGCACAAATGCTGGAACAGGAAAGAGAGATGATATTCAGGCTTGCCATTTCTTCTGATGTGAACAGCATGTTGGAAATGGGGCCTGTGAGACCACCCACTCCCAATCCACAATGACTAACCATTAGTGCATCCCAGCTTCCCGATTAAAGACAAGGACAGGCTTTGTTTGTGGATTTTTGTTTGTTTTACTTTAAATAAAAGCCTCATACTGAGACCTAGGTTGCAGTCCTAAGCAACAGAGAGACTGGTATCTGTTGTAAAGTACTAAAAGTGAAAATGCCTGAAACTTTATCTTAAATACAAATTGCAGAATTTGGACTACAACATTGTATTTTGTAGATAAGACTGGATTTCAAAGAATGAGGAAATTGTAGTTACTCAATCTATTTTCAGACTTAAAATTCAACTGTATGGGTCCTGTGTTACTGGAAACCAAACAGAACCACCAATAAAGATGGGCTAAAAAGAGAGGTAGGTAAAAAAATCAGATACTCCTTGACCAAAATCAGGTATTACACCCAGAAAAAGTCAAATTACTGTCACACGTGCAGTCACTGCATTAGGAGAAAAGTATCCCCCAGCTAAACTATTCAGAGAAATTATACCTAAAGTTACCACTAGAACGGGCAAAGTAAAATCTTTTTTTATTGCCTGTTCCAGATTACTTTTTCAAGTGTGCTGTCATTCAGAATGAAACGTTAATTAAAGGAGACATCATCCAAGTCTCTACAAACCAGAAACTCTCAAAGTAGTATTACATCCTTAAGCACTGCAGGTATCTGCAATGACATAGTATTCAGTACTAACATTTTTGCCCGAGGTAGTCCTGTGTCCTTGGTCTTATTACTCTAGTCTCAGCTTCCTCCTGCTCACACACCTGTACACTTGTTTATGACACCCAGTGTGACTACATGATGCAATTTAAGGAGAGGAATACAGTAAAAGGTCAATCATTTTGAACCACGCCATTTGGTGTGATTTTTTCAAACACGCAGTTGGTCAGACTGTGTAATTCTCTCCACACTTCAGCTGAGATAGCTCTTTTACTTAAAAATTACTGATGAACATTTAAAATAAAGCTGCAATTCTTATCTGTACAAATACACATTTTGTAAATTGAATCAGCCATGCTGTACATTATTCCAAATAAATGTGCAATAATTTCCTAGTAAGTTACTGCCATTTAACTATGCAATTTTCCAAGGCACAGTACTCAAAAGAACACCTACAATGGCAGACCAGCCTACCACGTGAAAATTTTAACCTTCTAAGGAGACAGTGGGACATGTTTTGCTCATTCTTTGTATTGAACAACATAAGGCAGCACAAGAAGCGTAGGAAAGAAATTCAGATGTCCAGGGTTCTTCATCACAGTCACAATTAATACTGGTCCACTATACAAATGAGAGATACAAAGCTGTAAAATATACTATGGGAAGATAATTTTATTGGGTTAATCTGCATATATATTGATACAGCTGTTCTGTGAATGTTTCTGAGGAAAATTTTTCCATAACTCTGGCTCTCCCAGCTGCTCCCATTGTATCCTTTAAGAGAGGATCTCTCACAATTTTTTCCATGGCCTCTGAGAATTGTGTTGGCAGAGGATCACACAAAAATCCTGTAACATTATGCAAGATTGACTCTAACGGACCGCCTGAATTAACCGCTACAACCGGACATCTCATATACATTGCCTCCAGAGGAACAATGCCAAAGTGTTCGTTGCTTGGTGTATAAAGCACACATACAGAGTTACTCAGAAGAGAGATCTTCTGTTCATCTGAGAACGATCTCAGAAAAGTGACATGGTCATTAACATTCAGCTTAGCTGCAAGTCTCCTCAGCTCTTCGTAATGCTCCACATTCTCCAGAACTCGCTTATCATATCCACCTGCCATAACCAGGTGAACTTCATTCCAGCCATGAGAATCCAGTCTTCCTCGAAGCTCATGCAAAGCTTTGAGAGCCAGCGCCAGGTTCTTTTTTCTCTCATATCTATTAATGGAAAGAAACAAGAACTTTTTCTTTTTGGGTATGAGGTCAGCTATGTCCGCTGGAACTATGGTTTCAAAGCTACTGATATTGAGTGATGGGTAGAGGACGTCAGGGTCTATGTGAGATAAGGACTTAAACGTGTCTTTGAACACACTGGCGGTGAACTTGCTGTTCACGACAATACAGTCTGCCATGCCAGTCGTGTACTCTTCCAGCCAGTCGAGCGGTAATCTGTAGATGCGCTTTAGGAGAGACTCTCTCTTGGTCAGAAGCTGATCAGGAAAGTGACAGTAAAACAAAACCTTCTTACGGGTTCTGGCCAGTCTAAGTACAGGAATACAAGCAGACACCTAGTCCAACCAGGGGAGACAAGACAAGAGGAGACATTTGTTTTAGCGCTGCTGGCACGTACGTGTCATTTCAAAGCCAGTGCTAGGAGTCTAGGCTAAGAGTCTAAGAGCCAATCCTCTGCAAGCCAAGTGCCTTCTCCCTCTTCCCTCCACAAGCTACATTCCCTCCTCCAGGAGCTCTTGCTACACCTCTGGGTTCCTCCCTCACCTCTGCCTGCGAGGTCACCCAGACCCCTTCTCTGCCAAGCCCCCTTCCCGGCCCAGGCTCCACCTAGCCGCGCGACGCCCCCTCCTGCCAAGGCCACCCACCGAGAGGAGCCCAAGCGGCTGCGGCCTCCTATCCTCTCCCCGCCGCTGCCCCGCAGCCCGCCGGCACCCCGGCCGCCCCGCACCTGGTCGCAGACGAAGACGTCCACCCGCTCGTCGCTGAGCAACAGGATGTAGAGCGCCAGGAAGGCCATGCGCAGGGCGGCGCAGCAGGCGTGCCCGCGGCCCCACAGGCTGCGCGGCAGCCACCCGCCGGCCCGCCGCACCGACAGCCCGCGCGTCTCCGCGAAGCAGCGCTCCGCGTCGTAGTGCGCCGTCCAGATCTGCACCCGGCAGCCCTGCGCCTGCAGCGCCAGCGCCGCGTCCACCACCAGCCGCTCCGCACCACCCAGCCCCAGGTCCGGGTGCAGGAACAGCACAGACGGGCCCTCCCCGTCCGCCGCCGCCGCCGCCATGGCTGCCACGGCGGGAACGGCAGGCCGCCCACCGTGCACCAACCGAGCGGCGGCACACATGCGCAGCACGGAGCCGCCCCCCGTTCCCTAGGACACGTCAGCCTTCCTCCCGGGCCTTCCCGCCTGCCCCACCCGCCGGGCGGCCCCGGGCGCTGCCTGGCGTATGGCCCCGCCGCCGAACCGGCTGGGCCGCCGCGGCAGGCCGGCCGCTGGTGAGGGAGCGGGCGCGACTGGAGTCGCCCGCTCGGAGAGCGGCCGCTGAGGGAAGGCGGGAGGGAAAAGGGGCTGGCGGCTCTCAGGCATTACTGCGGGCAGCCTGGCGGCGCGGCGCGGGGCGGGGCCTGCTGCAGTCGGGGACGTGGCCGGAGCGGCCGGAGGGGAGCGAGTGCCAGGCCCTGCGGACCCTGAGCCAGCGCTGCTCTCGCCATGGTGAGGCTCTGCCCGCGGCAAGGGGTGGCCCAGGCGCCCCCTCCACTCCCGGCCGCCTCTCACCCCCTCCCGCTTCTCTCTTCTCTCCGCAGCCCGGGCCCAGCCCCAGCGCCACCGGTGTCGGCTCTGCCGGCCGCTCCCCCAGCAAGGCCGTGGCTCCCCGCGCGGCAGGATCCACAGTGAGGCAGAGGTAGGTGCCCGCGGCGACTTCGGTGTAGGGGCAGCCCTTTGCCCCGCCACTGGCCTTTGCGCTCTGTGGCTGAGCAGCCCCAGTGGCGGGCAGAGGGGCGGCGGAGACGGGCCGGGCTGTGGGCTTCCCTGGGGTGTGTGGGCAGGGCTCCGGTGGGCCCAGCTCGTCGGGCCGGGCTGCTCGTGGCTGCAGCCCCAGGCGGTGCTGCGCCAGCCGTCGTGCCTTTCGCTCGCCCGGCGGCACAAGCTGCTGGCCTTTGGCTTACCTTGCCATATAGGCTGATGCACGTGTCTTGCTTCTGCAGGGTCACTTGGGGTGCTTAGTGCTGGAAGCTGGCAGACTGCGAGTGTGTTTTGATCTTTGTTTCATTCTGTTATCCCCTAAAGGAAGAATGCCAGCTGTGGGACAAGAAGTGCAGGCCGTGCCACTTCCACGGGTACTGGTGGGATGTGGCGGTTCTACACTGAGGACTCTCCAGGGCTCAAAGTGTAAGTCGATATATGGGTGTTGGTAGGCCTGGGGGCTCTATATTTCACTTGCTTATGTGATCTGATCAGTCTTTGAATTGAGAGATCAATGTTCTGGTTTACATGGGAAAACATGCTCAGTTGATGGCTGCTTAGATAGATTTGGGGCAAAAGATTTGTATTTGATCTGTAGACCTGGAGATGTAGTTTTTAAAGTTATACTGGCTTAAAAAAGGTAGGTACAAGTTGTATTTTGTAATTGCCTAGACTTCCCATAAGTGGTCTTTGAGGACTGCAAGCAATCCATTTGAAGTTGGAAAGGGTTACTTGTCACAGTGAATTTAGGCATCTACCTGCATGTTTTTGTTCTCTTTAATTAAAACTTTGGCCTTTTCTTTATTAATAGGTATGTTGTGATCCTGTGACTCACACACACCCCCTTCCCCCCCTTGAAAACATAAAGTAACTGATAAGTCACATGCTTGCAGAATCTCAGGTGGTTTTATTAAAAAGCTGAGAATAAATTATTTTAGCTAAGCTTGTAAAGCAAATAGCATTCTGATACCTTGTATATCCCTGTTTTTACAAGGTGAGTATTCTAAGGTTATGGTCAAATATCTGGTGGTAGTGTCCCATAAGCTGTAAAGAGAGACTAAGTTTTTCCTTTTTGGCCAGTGTGAGTTATTTAGATCAGTTTCCCAAACAAGCTTTGGAGCCTAATACTTGGGTAGCAAAGGTGGCAGGTGTATTTCAGCTGATGGGTGTGTGCAAAGTTGTAGCCTGAGTGGAGTTTGTGCTTCTTGTAGACTTCTGCTTCATGGCATCTTGCTCTTACTAGTTTGAAGAGACTCAAGGCACCCAGGGATGTCCCTGTTGCTTCTTTTTTTCTATAATCTGTTAGTATTTATTTTGGAGCCCTTCAAGAGGGCTGCTTCTGGCTGCACAAACAGGATATTTGGGGAAGGGCTGGTGATTGTTCCATAAGTAGTCCTTTCTGTGAAGTTGTCTAATGTGTATTCATATGTGCTTGACACTTCAAAAGATCAAAACTATACAGCAAACCATCAAAGTAGTGGTGTTCTACTACTGCAGGTCTTGCTTTCTCCATTCTGAGTCCAGAGAGGAGACAAAGCAAAGAAAAGAAAAAGACAGTGAGCAACAGTAGTGTAGTAGTGTTCTAGAGCAAATCTATGCAGATAGGCAAGCAACTGTCTTCTGTGTTGTCTGGTCTACTAAAGCTCAATTTAACAAAATGAATAAAACAAAACTGAAAAAACAGAAGTGTCTACCATTATGTAGATTTTTTTTTTTCCAATAAACTCATGATACGAGCTGTCAAAGAAGCTTTACCAATTTCATTAAGTTTTCTTGTGAATCCTTTGGTTTCACTTTTGATGTTGAATGGCCACACAGTTGTTCTAATCTTCAAACAAGCAGGTCAATAGATATATTTTCCCCCTTCTATTTATGTTGCAACACAGTGGTTCCCAATTTTAAGGTTTTGGAACACTGGGAGTGGTTTTATTGCCAACTATGACAGCTAGCTGTATGGTCAGGCTTTTAATGGAAGAAACAAATCTGTAAAATGATTTGGTTTTACAAATCGCCTACACGCTGCCTAGATACAAATTTTCTGAACCATGGCTTGGGAGCAACTTTCTTGCTTACAGCATTCTGTGTATTTTTCTATGTGTTTTTTTCCATAGCAACCAATTGTTATGATCTCTGTCCTATTCAGTAGGCTTAAAAATGAAAATGGGTTATAGAGGGGTTGTGGTTGCCTCAGTAAAGTGCTTCAGTTGAAGTTGCTTTTAAAAATGATTGTAATAACTAGTGTGTGAAAGCTTAGCCTGGTGCTGGTTTTTTTGTGTGTTTTTACATGTTGTTTAAATTATGAGCTCTTAAAATTACTGTGAAGAAATATATTAAAACACCTGACAGTAGGTAACTTTGTGCTAGCTATGATCAGGAGAATTCTGCTCTAGATCAGAAGTTTTATATTGTGTATAATTATACTTCTGCTTCAGGTATTTAGTATCTGTAGTCAACATCAGAAATAATAGGTGTGTTGAATAAGCAAGTTTGACTAACCTCAAGAAAGTACATTTATCTGTAGTACAGAATGCTACAAAATATGTCTTTAAAAACAGTATTAGCAAAAGGGAGGTGTGGGGCTTCTGGCTGAGAGTGGGATATGATATTTTTCTCTTTAAAACTCAGATCAAGCATAGCATACTTTGAAGAGAAGACTAAACCCAAACATGTTGCTCTTCCTGTTGCATTTGGTGCCTGTATCTTGTCTTGAGCTTTCTTGCTTAAAGAGCTATAGGCAGTGTTTTCTGTGGAGCCATAACAGAGAATCAAATTGGGCTTGTGGTATAATAAGCAGCCGTAGGAAAGACGTTCTGAGAATGCATGGTACCAAATCTTCAGAGGTGCCTGAATCTGTTTAAACTGCGTGGTGGGCTGAGAAGATTCAGGTGTATGGAGAAGAACTGCAGGGTTTCAGCAGGTTGTCTTTGGGACTGGAGGAAATGAGATATACATGTCAGTATTGGAAAGCTGATTATTCTGTAGGGGGGATCAATGTCACCTGCATTTAAAAAAAAAAAAAAGACGACCAAACACACAAATAATCCCCCCTGTTTATTTCCATGTTGGTCTGTTCTGGTTAGTGGTGCTGCTCTATCCCTGCGTGCCTTCGGCAGAGAGTAGCTTGCATAATACTACTACTAAAGGCTCAAATGAATTATAAAGTAATTCTGATACGGTGTAGGGACGTTGTGCACCTGGTTTTGTTACGATTTATATTATGTAGGACATAAACGTCAATTATGTATAAAACACTGGGGACTGAGAAGTACATTCTGTTGCTTAGTGAAAGATGTCCCTTGATACGGGTTGCTTCTGTGGTTGCTGAGTGTGCGGACATTTATTTTGCACGTTTTGTCATTGGTTTATTTGCTAAATCCTTTTCTTTCTGTGTTCTCCATACCCAAATAAGACTGAGTATGATTAATAGATAATAATTGAGTTTTAACGCTCAATGTAAGATTATATTTATGAACATTCAAAGTACATGGACTATGATCTCATAGAAAAACATGTTAGTGAATTGTTTCAATCCATTTTCAGTTTCTTTTTTACTTTGTATTTAAGTAACGTTTACCTGCTTATACACAGTAACCTGGAGGGTAATCTAGGCTGGATAACAGAATTCATGGTGTTTCTCCCAATAGCAGGTTGAAAATCAGAAATGAGATTATATGAAGTGAGTGGTATGAAGCAGTGTTGTGTGTGATTGTGTAATAGGGCATGTAATTGTTGTGTCTCAGAACAGCATGAAACAGCTGATTTGGTCTCTCAACATGCACCCTAAGATTAAACTGTTTTTTAAAAACATCCCTATACAATTTCTAAACAATGTATAAAAGTGTGAAAGAAAAAAGTTAAGAAATTTGTTAATTTATACATTTTAGGTAGTGATTTATTGATGGTGTTAACTTAGACATTCTGTGTATCTTTTTCAAGAAAACAGAAGTCCCCATCTCTCACCCACTGCTGCCATTGTTTTCAAACGAAATAAAACCTCTGAAAAAAACAGCTAATGTGAATTTTATGCCAAAATTTTATTAGCCGCTAGAGGACTCTGTTGGTTTTTGTATCTGACTGAATCTCTGCTCAGATGGCTATCTGAGTAGTAAATACAGATTCTAATTTTCCGGAGATTGTTTTCATAATGATGAGTAATAATGAATCACTAATTACTTTTTAAATAAGTAGGGGTTTTTTTGGTTATTATATTGTACTTTATAGTTATTTAACATTTAGGGCATGTAAAACTACCTTTAAAAACACTGGGGCAGCAGCAGTTTTTTATAAAAGGTGGCTATGTAATTTCTGTGTACTTTAAGGTATTTTTATGGGGAGGAATAAGAGTTTTCTCACACAGTTGCTTATGAACTGATGAGTTTACTTGACTGATAATGACTGGCCTTTGGACAAAGCAGACTTTTTTTAAAATGTTAATGCATTTTTTTTTCTTTATTTTTAGTGGGCCTGTTCCAGTTTTGGTCATGAGTCTTCTTTTTATTGCTTCTGTATTTATGCTGCACATCTGGGGTAAATACACTCGTTCATAGACTCAGCTGCCAACCTAAAGCATACATCTTGGACCAAAAATATGGTGGATCCTGGTTGCTCTTGGAGGGAGACTGGGGCAGCTTCCTATCACCTGGTGAAGTCCTGTCAGCTTTGGCTCTAATACAGAATTAATTCCTCAGTTCGCTATTTGGGCAGGTTTAAAGTCTGTCATGAGTCTTTTTATATTTGTATCTGTACTCTTAGAATACAAGTATTGCAATAAAAGTTGTATATGGAAATAGAAACAGCTTTAACTGTATTTCTTCCTCCTATTCCAACATGCCACAACTAAAACATTATGCTTGTGGTTTTCATATATAACCATATTTCTGAGTAAATGCCATTTGACAGTTCAAACCAGATTCTTCTGTACTGTAAATTGCTGTATAATTTTATGCCAGAACACCTTTTTTTTGTGAATGGGAGAGGCAAAATCAGGCACACAAACATACGAAGGTATCAAATGTGTTTGTTGAAATAAAATTGAGGTATGCTACCTGAGCTGAGCTGGTCATGTTCTTCTGTTAGCTCCAGAAAAACAGCTGGATTTATTTCATTTATTTCCTAAATGCAAGTTAAAGTTTACTCAGTGTTCATTATACATTAGAGTATATAAGTATGCTTGTTTTTCAAACTGCACTTGAAGAACAACATGAGCTGGTATCTAACTGATTTTGAAAAGAATAATTGCATTGCTGTCAAAGACATGTTTCTTCTGCAGGCCCAGAGTCTTTGAAAGAGTCTTAGGGAAGAAAATGGAATGGGAGGACTGGAAAAGCAATGGCTGCTTTTTAAATGACAGGACATGGAAACAACCTGAGATACAGCTAAGTGGCTCTTCAGATAATCACTCCAGTTTCCTTCTGGGTGGTGTTCTTTATTTTCCTTTTGAACAGTCAGGCAGCTCTTCCTTCTCTTTTTAAAGGTATATACGTATTGGTACATTACTGTTTCAATTGTTTCTCAGTGCCGATGTGGTCTTGAGATTCAGTTAATCAAATCAGGCCTTTTCAATCAGTTGGATAGAATTATTTTATACTGTTGTTCACGTTATGATTCCTGTTGGAATATCAGCTTGTAACAGGAAAACAATAGTCTTGGTTACACAGCCTTGATAGAAGTGTTGACTGCTGACATGTTGTAGAAGCAGCCTCTCTTACGCACCACCTTCCTTTACAGCAATTCTTAAAGTAGCATACTTCTGAAAAGAAGAAACAGTTCGGAACAGCAAGAAGAATAAGGAATGTGGTGTCAGGCTATAAGGATAATTGGTTTGAGCTGTGCTTATGCCGTAATATAGTGTAAATGTAGAGGGAAAGATAGAAGGCTCGGAGCAGAAACGGAAAATTGTCTTATAAAATGTAATGGTAGGAGGGTTATGTTTTCAGAGGGTTGAAACTGAGCAACAGGGAATTCTGGTGACTCGGAGGCAGCAGGGTAGGTTATACACTAAAGCCGTGGAAGCTGATCCAAATAAATCATATATCAAAGGGAAAAGGATCCACAAATCACTTACCGCTGTGCATATGGAAGGAAAATGAAAACACAAGGGAAAAATAAACAAATAGGGGGATTAGCTCACTACTTCAAAAGGCAGAGGTAACGATCTCTTATTTAAATGCTTTGCCTAGCAAGAAAATAAAATAGGTACAGTGAGTGATTTCATTTTAAGGCAAGAAAGAAAATGCTAAGGAAAGACCAAATGTAAGTCAGTTGTTCTACTGACCACTTGGGCAGACTGTGCTGCTGATCTCTTTGTTGTACTCAAATGGAAAGGAATAATGTACACTAAATTAGTGTAAGGAAAAAGAATAATGGATAACAGTAACATCTAAGTAGGTAACCTCTTCTTTACTCTTTGAAATACTTACGTCCCTAAAAGCTGTCTTGCCACATCAAATAATTTCATTTAAAGCCTTCCATTTTTTTGCTTGTCTAGTATGAGCTACGAACTCAGAAAAAGAAAAGGGATGGGGGAAAGGCCTGCTGCTCTAGAGACTACATTTAATTCCGCTGAGTATAGAAATGTTGACTCCTTTGATAGTGCTGTCCTTGATTAAATCGTTTGCTTTCTAGAATGGCCTTATATATATTTGCATGCACTGTCAAGGAGTCCAATATCTCTAGTTTTGCACAAGTTATTTCCCATCCTTTCTTGGCTTTATATTTTGGAAGTGTGAGCTTTCCTATGGTTTAAAAAGCCTTGCTGCTTTAATTCATGAAAGAAGTGATACTTTAGTTGAGTGCAGCTGGCTGAAACATCCATAGCTTTGTCTGATGTCCCTTCTACATAATAAAAAGAAATTTCTCTATATGTTTTCAATTTATGATTATTTTAGTGATTAGAATTAGTGTTAGATATTTCTGCTCATATTTTTTAGCATTTAATGTACATGAGCTGTAGTGGATTCTTGCAGTCAATTATTATCCAAACTCCAGCTTTACAGAAGTATAGATAAAGAAATGCAAGTAGCAAAGACTTACTAGAAGTTTGGCTAATAATGAGTGTGAAATTCTGCTTGCCGTGTGTGAGTAAATTATGGCCATGCTGATAAACAGTAGCTAATCTGTAATACAGAAAGCTAGTCTTTCAGTAGTAGGTGGAAAAAAGGAGAGGATGGTTGTTTGCAAAGCTTTGTATCAGACAACTAGGAATTAGTAAGACTTTGGATTTTTATCCCTACCATATGTGATTGTAACACAAATTTGGCTGAGCTGGATGTTAGAATTTGTAAGCAGCTTTATAGTTTACTTAAGTGCTACAGAAAGCTCTAAGTTCACAAAGATCTTGACTTTGTGTCCTTAACGGTAGAGGTTCAGGAAATCAGAAAGAACTTACATTTCCATAGAAGATATGATTAAGTACTAGAATCTTCTATTCTTGACTTAAAAAGAAATATTTGCACCCTCAGACTCCATTATTTCTCAAGTGAAGAAACGGGTTTTACAAGGAAATGCTTCTATTGTACACGAGTACATCTGTGTCACTTAAGCCCTCCCTCCCTCCTCCAGCAATAGATCTGAGCCAACTTCAGCCTGACTTAGCAGAGGAGTAGAAGCTGAAAGACACTATTCTTGAGGGGTGGGCAGAATAGGTAGCTGGTGGAAGAGGGAGGATGTAGAAGTTCCCTCTGAGCAAGAGACTCTCACTTTTAACTTGTTACCTAGGGAGAATAGGGGGAGAGTAGACTTCTTCAATGCATTTATGATAGAAAAGCTTTAATCTTCGCTTGTGGACCTTTTTGCACATTGAAGTCAATCACCCACAAGCTACGGATCTGTAGGTATGTGGCCTTCATTAGTTCTGATGTTTCAGAACTACTTCTTACTTTTGCTGTCTGTGTAGAAGCCAGCTGTATTACACAAAACCAATCTTGCCCCCCTCCCCCTCCCCGCCTCCCCAGGCTTCACTATTTACTGGTGTCCGGTTGGTTTCATCCAGGCCAGCCTTTCCTGTAGAGTGCATATAGCACGTGAGCTCCTCCCATCTTTTGTCATCATGTCACGATAGATACTGTGCCTCTGACAATCGCTTGCAATGTTTCTCATTCTTGAAGGGACCAAAGGGAAGAGCAGTTGTTCAAGTGCGTATTTCATGACTGTCCCATACATACACAGCTCTTTTGCAGCAGAAGGTTTTTTCCTTTTATCACATCAAACTCTGAATTTACCCTCCAAACAGGAACTGTCAGCTCTTCCCAATGTCTCATCTGTCTCCAGCTGTTAAGCTCTCTGAGCCTATCAGACAAAACATAAACTAGTGTAAGCTCTCTTCAGTACTGTTCACAGTAAGCTATAATGCCTTTACTACAGGCATATTTATATATCTGTAAAGATACATGCATGCACGTATGTATGGTCGCTTTATCAGTTCAGAAATGCAAATGGATGTGTCTCTGAAGATGTAAGATAGTACGCCCTTATTAGACTGCACTGTGACAGCACCGCAAAAAAGCAGACGGAACAGCTTGTGTTCTCTTCCTCAGCTGTGGTAGCTAGAGACGAGTGGATGCTATGCTGAGATCATGTGGTGAAGGGGCTAAATGGTTTTATAAATAAATTAATGGATTCTGTGAGGGGCTTGGTAGAAAAGTTTTTTTTTTTTTTTCCTCTCTGGAGAAAGAGATGCCTCTTGTTTCTTCAAAGGCTAACTTGTTACGTACTTCCAGCTTTGATAATAAGGCTGTGTTGACATGCTTGTATAAGCTGTTTATACAAATGTGTTTCATAGAATCCTATGTTTTGTAGACTTGGCGTGATTAGTAATATATTAAGTGTATTAATGATTCTTAACTTGGGATGTGAGCTGTAAGAAGGGACTGTCTGCCTTTTGGTTTTTTTTTAATTGAAGGATAAATTGTATAAGCATTTATGATTTCTGCTTTGATTTCAGAAGTTGGTGAAAAAAAAGGCAGGCAAAGCAAGAGCAGGTGTGTGAAGTTACTGAGTACATCTCATCCCTGCCATGTATTGTGACTGTGTCTTCTTCCTGCTATATTCTAGTTGTCTCTTTCTATGGAGGCTGCCGATTATACTGAATTGTGCCACCTAGTAGGCTGATACTCTGGTGCAGAGATGTGGCAGGTAGTAACAATAGTGAACAGAACAGATCCATTTTACTTTTGACAAAATCCAAATTCAGATGTGGATCACCACAGATTTGACACCTTTATCTCACATTGGGATGCACGTTGAATATAATTATCCCTGATTCTTATTTTGAAGGATTTTTCACACAGCTGCCTTCCAGAATAGTGTGTGATTTGTGACCAACCAGAAATGGAGGAATTCTTTGAAGTTACATCAGCGTTTCGTGAAACAGAACTAAGCAAAACTCTTCATGCGCGGCCTCCTTCAAAGGGCTTTTTGTTTTAATATTAACAAAGTGAAATTCTAGTTAGTTTAGTATGATTGTGGTTTTTTTAGTTCAAGCATTTATCACTTAGTAAATACACTGACCTGTTTTCCTCCTCTGATACTACAGGGAGATATCAAATAACTTTACAAATGCTGCAGAGGTAAGACATTATCTCAGTGAAATGCTTTCAAAATAAAATCAGAACTAAATTTACAGTTTGTATGCTCCGGTTTCAAAGGGGCTGCACCCCCAACATCTGTGAGTTATCAAACACCATTCTGTGAGACCTTCCAAGTTTATTAGCTAATCTGATTGTTCTTCTGGTAAGGTAATATGAAAAGAACCTAAAGCAACATTGCCTTACAAACCCAAGATTGGCTGGCAAGTAACGTTACTCCTTTCTTATATAAAAGTACCACGCAGTTAGAGTACACTATATGTTATAATCATTGGAGGAGAGCATATGTGTTCCTCACCTCAAGATGATATCTGTGAGAGGAAAAACCATGACAGCATGATGCAAACTGCTGAGAAGTTTGCGAAGGACCAAACTATTGTAATGGAGTGTGAATCTGAACCTGATGCAGTTGTGGGGCTCAGTATGATACCGTAAGTCAGCAAAAATAAGAACCCTCTAAAACTCAATTCGTAGTTTTAGAAAGCAGGCATTCTTTATTGTGACACTGGGCACACAGGGGATCGCTCCACCTGGTGCGCGCACTGCATTGCTGTACTACAGGAGTTACATGCAATCAAAATATACCTATTTGTTAGATTTCTAGGAAATTATTATCATATTCATACTATTCTTGGAACTCATTAATATATGGAAATGTCCGTAACGCATGCACATTTATGTTCATTGGTGGTCTTCCAGGGTCCTCTGGTGGTTGTTTATAGTCTTCCTCACCGTGTCCACTGGTTGAACTCAGTCTTTGAGCATGCTCAGTTTGTTTTTGGCTCAGCTACACAATTCTTAACTGATACTAAACTAGCTTATTCTAGTACATTTCCCTATTTATTCTACTCAAGGATACAGTGTCTCCAGACTCCCTTCCATCTAATCACATATAGCAAACTCTAAGACTATCTGTTCACAAAGTATTCCAAGTATTTCAAACTTAGCTATGTTGCTCCAATTAGAAGGGACCATATGTTCTTTTTGAAGTTGGTATCAGGTAGACATAACTTTCTAATTTTGTTCCACTGTTGTTCCCATGCTCCTTGCTGAAAAGCTTTTTTTTAATCACCTTTTATGGTATTTGGGCATGATTTAAAAAACAAACGAACAAGAACCTTAAAGAAGGTTGAAAACTCATGCATTGAGGAATAAGAGCCTTTCTCTCCTCTGTTCCAGGTGGAATTAAAGAACACTAATCTCCCTGGCGTCTGCATGCAAAATTACCTAATGATAGAGTGAAGTCATTACCTAATGACTGAATGAAAGAGTTTGTGGAGTGAGATTTTTCTCCCTGTTTCTGAACAGAGAAAGAACCTCATAACACCTGTGGGAAGAAGAAAAATGGTTTTGCTAGTTCTGCTTCCAAGAATGTTTTCCACCTCCAAGCTGAAACTATTTCTAAACACTTTCTGGCCCGTGGCAAACTCAAGAACAGAAGAGCATCAGACAGGGTCTCTTGTGTTGGACCACTGCATGAATATTGACCACGTTGAGGGGAAGCTTTCTCAGTAAAATGGTTTCTTGCAGCAAACCTTGTATCTCAGCTGTTTAGGCTGTGGTGGCTATGGCAGTGTAGCTTCTCTTAAAGAGCATCTATGTTCCGTAGAAAGCAGAGAGGTCTTTTATTTGTCCTGGTGTCCAGGCAAGGTAGTTTACCTGCAGCTGTTCCTGATATTTAAGGAATGCCACTACTTCATTCAGTGATAGCCCTTTCTTTCCACTTTTTCCTGGCTTTTCTTGAGGATGGGTAACTTGATGAACTCCTTTTCTTTGTGTGAATGACAGAAATCTCGCTTCTCTAAAGTGAGATTTAATTTCAGATTAGTTAACTCTTGATTTCTACAATGTCGCTACTCATAGTTGTCGGCCTTTTGTAGTCACTGCATTTCTGGGGCTTAGTTCTGCTAACCTGTTTTACTGTCAAGTGAAAAGGTGCTGTGTCGGTGCCTGTTGCTCCAGGCAGTTGAAGAACTGTGGACAGCAACTGACCTTTAACTTAATTTTCGTGATGAAATAATCTGAGACTGTGCAGTGGTGATGAAACCCAAAAACCTCGTGAAGTCGTACTTGATAGGTCACGGTCATCAACAAAGACTTTCCAAAGAGCAAAAATTTTAGCAGCGCTATGATCCTTAAAGAAAAAATAATTGGCAATTCAGGAAAGCACTTTAAATAGACAATAGGTCAGTAAATGCTGCTGGAGCATGTTTTTTCTGTGTGGGCATCACTGAACCATTTCATTTTAACTTGCTTCAAGCTGGTTGTGCCAACACAGGGTTAGAGTCTATCTGCTAGTGCCTTGCCATCACTGGGCAGCATTTTGTGCTACGTATGGCAACTGAGTCAGCCCTATGCAGTGGGAAAAAAACCAAATTGAATGGATATAAATTTTGACTAATTTTAGTCTTCTCTCAAAATAATTGTGTAACCAATGAAGAATAAAAATAGAACCTCTTAGGGAAATGTTAGCAAACTTTTTGTGTGTGTGTGATGGGCTTGACTGCCTCATAGTGAAGCTAATGTGAGAGCTGCTAAGACTCTTTGTGAGGCAGATGTGGGTTTGTGTCAAAAAGGAAATGTAATGCTTTTACTGTTAACTTTCTAAGCTTGCTCTTTTCTGTAAGCCTGAAATGAATACCCAGGAGCTATACTGATTATTAAATTCAATTAGATTAGAAAAATAGACCCTCCTTGTACCTTATGGTAAGGAACGAGCTGTAAAACAATGTGCTTCCTCCAAAAGATTGCCTTTTTAATTTTTTATTTTTTTATATTTGGAGCATTACAGAGACCATGAACAATAATGTATTTGGTTGAAGTTGTAGGCAGACTGTGACAGAGTTTATGGTATGTGTGGTCTGAATTCTGTAATACTGTCAAAGCTGGGTCCCTGACAAAATTGTGATTCTACACTTTTGAAATATGCCACAAATGACTGATAGAAAGGTTCACTTCAGAAGTTAGATGATGCTTGTACCTGATGATATCAGAAAGTTTTTAGAAATGTGAGTGTGTTGGGAGCCTAAGACGCAGTCTTGACATTCAGAAATATTGGAGTATTTTTGAACATCTCACAGCCTTTCTTAGCATGTCATGTGATGTTTTCAGTTGTTTTCTTCTGTAGCTTGCCTGTGGGGTGGACTTCTGCCCAAATACCAGAGGTGGGTGAGTAGAGCACAGGTCACTAGGGGTGGCCATGCATTGAAAGGGTAGGCAGTGCACCTTTGGGTGGGTGTGCTGGCAACCCTGTGGGATGGAAGGAAGAGGAAGTTAAATGACGGAAGCATAAATCACTGCTCCACCTCCTCCATCCCCCATTGATAGTAGAGATGTTCTTTGTATGCTTTTGTTGTTAGCAGACTTCAGCAAACATATCCAGCACACCCCGAGGACAAATCCAAGTAGTCCTGTTCTAGAAACTCAGCACTGGTTTCTTCTGACCAAATGTACTAGCATTTTGATTCTTTAGTTAGCTGGGTTAGAATATATGTATGCATATCTGTCTGTATGGCATTAGACTATTTGAGGAACTAGTCAATTCTGTAACTAGGAGATTCCTGTCACCTCCAGATACCAGCAGGAGGAGGAAATTGTGAACACCGCCGATTTGCTCCTGTGCAGCAGGTCAAAACCTGCTCTGTTAAATCAGCTTAAGTACTGTCTTCAGTGAAGCTGGTGTTTCGGCACTATGACCTCTTCTTTAGCTCAGACCCTGCAGCCCTTCTTCTGCAGCTGTGGAAGAACTGGGTTCCAGCTTAATTTTGTGCTTTGGAGCAATGGATCTTGAGACTTAAATGGAGCAACGGCCATTAGCCGTGGTGCATCACACCAGATCTAGCTGCAGTGCAGTGTGGCTCCCTCCTTAACCTCTGAGGTCTGCCAGCGAGGCAACAGAACAAGCTCTGCAGACCTCAAGAACTGTTTTGGTGAAACCAGGCAGCCTTCAGAAGTCACTTGGCGGGAAAAGAAAGATGGCCATAGATGTCCCTTTCTGCTTTCTGATGGTATAAATAAAAGCTGATAGTTGGGGTTATTTTAACCTCTCCCTACCCCTTCTAACCTCTGGAATCTGCTTTTCTTCTGCATTAGAAATTAAGGCCTCTTGAGGCAGGCCTTTTCACTGGAGAAGTAGAGGAATTGTGAAATCACAAAGTGTTAAGGGAAAATGAAGGAGTTCTGTTAAAAAGGATGACTAGAAGATGTTTTCTTCCTTAAAAAAAGCTATTTAAATCAACAGCTAATTAACACCTTGATGAAGGATGTTTTCATGTTCAAGAGCCTCAGCTTTTCATGTCTCTACTACACTCTCAATGAATAGCCATGAAAAGATAGAAGGTAGTTTGCTGCAACTTACAGTATATGGTAGATTGAAATAAAATAAGCCATATATTCCCCCCGAGCATGTTCATGTACAAAAAATAAAAGCCTTTCTCCTAAACAACCAAGTTAGCATTTATGAGGATCTGATGCTATTATAAATTCATTATCTTTTCAAAAAGTAATCTATGAATAAAAATAATTAATATTAAAAATATTTTTAAATCAAGATGCTTAACTTCATAATCTCAAAACATTTATTTTTAAAAATTATTAACTTTTAAAAAATATTTTTGTTTTGGTCAAAATGAAAATGAAAAGTAACCGCCAGATGTCAACGTTTTCCACGGACCAGAAATTCAAATTGGAACCACTTAACACTCCATAGCTATGACAATGTGAAATAATATTGGAAATATGGGTATAGTTCAGAATGAAAGGTGCTTAGGAAGGGACTCGTGGATGTCTCTCATCCCGCTGTTTGCTCACAGCAGGGCAAGCATAAAAGCTTGATCAGGTTGCTGAGGGCCTTGTCCAATTGTATTTTGGAAATCTCCAAGGAGCAAGAATTCAGAGCTTCTCTGGGTAGCCATCCCTGTGCTTAACCCCTGTCTGGTGAAGATTGTTTTCTTATATGCAATTAGAAGTTCCCTTGTTTGACCTTGCAGTGATTGCCTCTTACCCTTTTGCTCTGCATTGCTGAGAGGACTTTGGCTGCATCTACTCTGTAACTTTAGATAGGTGAGGACAACAGCTAGCATTTCCCCCTTAGTCCTATTGAGCTCAACAAATTTGGTTGCCTCTGTCCCTGCATGTTATATGCTCCAGCCCCCAACCATCTAAGTGGCCCTCTCCTAGATTCTCCAGTTTGTTGTTGCTTCTTTTGTACTGGGGGCACAAAACTAGACACAGTATTCCAAATGTGTGTCAAATAAAGGAGTATCTTTAGGATTACTTCCCTTGACATGCTCTTTGTGTATCTTGCTATATTGTTAGCCTCCATCACTGCAAGGGCATGCTGCTTGTCCATGTTCCACTTGTTCACTGGGACACCCAAGTTCTTTTCTGCAGATGCTCACTGGTGAGTTGGGCTGTGTCTTGTTGCATGGCTTTGCTCCATCTAAGATGCAAGACTTAACATTTGTCCTTCCTGAATTTCAAGAGATTATTGTTGGCTCATTTTTCCATACTGCTAAGGTCCCTCAGATTGCAGTGCTGTTCTCCAGCCTAGCTACCAGTTTCTGAAATTCTGTGTCCTCACAAACTCACTGAAGATGCAGATATTGAGACCAATTACCTTCCTGCCACAAGCATGAGGATGAATCTGTATCGCTGCAGGTTTACTCTAAGCTCCTGTCCCTGCTTTTGACCATCCGCATGAAAACCTGACATGTCTGGGCTTCTGTGCAAGGCTGGCATTGAGATACTGGATTTCACATAAGAGCAGGTTCTAGCCCCATGCTCTACTTTGCATGGAGGTTGCAAGTGAAAACTCAGATGTGCCTGAGAGTGCCTTCCCGAAATTCACTAGGCACTGTTCCCAGGCCTTCTGCTTGTTCATTTCTCACTCACCACCTGTGCATTCAGATCTATCTGCTGGCTCATAAACCGATTTATATAAAGTTTTTACTTCTCAGTAGCCTACACCATTTCTGTTATGTGTAGGTCTCACACAGGCCATGCTAGATGGTCTGCAACATGCACTAGGTGGCCAGAGAAACACAGAAAATTAATTTCTGGTATGATTTCAGTAAAAAAGTGTGTTTTTCCTAATTTCCTCTCAGCATTCCCAGTGATCCGAGTAGAAGGAAGAAAACTTCTAAATATATACTCACCTTTCATTCTTTCTTACCTTGAATTAATTCTATGAAAGGAAAACCAGCTCTAGGAATACAACTGTAACCATTCTGCCAATAAAAAAGGGTTCAGTCTCTAGGATATCTCCCTAGAATGAGTTAAAGCCACTACAAGCTGAAATCGGTGTGTCCAGGTGCTCCGTTTGGTGGACAGCTCCTCTTCTGTTTGTCTCCACAGACACAGATTTTTGAATAACTCTACCAGTGGCCCTGTCCCCCATCCCTCTTGCCTGCTCTCTGGCTTAAGAGCATCTGGCAGGCTCATTGTTTGTTGGGATGAAAATCCTGGTTCTTTCTCTTGGGAACGTTTGTCCATCCAGAGTCTTAGGGCTGGGTGGTCTTCTCCCTGTTCTCAAGCAGACAAGATGTTAAAAGCCTTGAGGAAGAACCCTATTCATGTAATCCCAGGTAACTGCCCTTGCTGAGCCAGGTCCCATATAGTGGCTGAAATATGGATGTTTTCCGAAGAGTTTTGGAACAGGTGTCTGGATGTTTACACCTGGCTAATTTTTGCCATATAGACATCAAAGCCTAAAGGGAGAAAACAACACTGATGCCACAAAGTTCAGTTTCCCTGCTTTTGCAGACAGTGCAACATAAAAGCATTTTATGAACTGATCAAACTCTGTGATTTAAGATACATGAACTTCCCAAGTCTTGTCTGAGATGTTACAGTGGGATAAGTGCAGCAGTTAGGTATCTCCTTATGAAAAAGACACCTTTTAGCAGTGAGGTTGTAGGTGTAATCATACCAGGCTTAGTAAAATCTGTAGCTGATTCACAGGCTATGTAAATACGACTGTACTTTAGGTAGATGGTATTGATGTAAGTGTATTGCCTGGCCCTGACAATGCATGAGCATCAGGTAATGAAAAGCTGATATCTTAAAAACCCATCTCATCACCATGTTTTGTAGAAAAGTACTGTGAGACAACATGCTAGGGAGGGATGGAATCCATCTGTCTAAAAGGGGTGAAGGAATCTTCAGCAGTAGGATGGCTAACTTGGTGAGGCGGGCTTTAAACTGAAGGACTTGGGGGGTGGGATCTGTTGCGAAAACGCTCACACCAGCGCGTCCAACAGGGGAGTAAGTCACGCCAAGCACTGTGGTGATAAAGGTTCCTTAGCTGTCTCCCAAGAGGTGAAACACAAGAGTAATCACCTCAAGTGTATGTACACGAATGCACGCAGTCTAGGTAACAAACAGGAGGAACTGGAGCTCCATGCCCACTCAGAAGGGTACGACATCATAGGAGTAACTGAAACATGGTGGGACAACTCAAATGACTGGGGGATCGCAATGGATGGTTACAAGCTCTTTCGTAAGGACAGGCAGGGTAGAAAAGCTGGAGGAGTTGCACTCTACATTAAGGAACATCTTGAATGTATTGAAGTCAACTATGATGATTGCGACTGCTCTATCGAATGCCTCTGGGTTGAAGTCAAAGGGGTCATCTCCAAGCAGGACCTCACAGTGGGCATCTGCTATCGACCTCCTAACCACAATGACGAAGCCGACGAAGTGATATTTGGGGCACTAAAGCAAGCTCCTGGCCAACAGAACCTGGTCCTGATGGGTGACTTCAACTACCCAGGCATCTGCTGGAAGAACAATACGGCAGCTCGCATCCACCAAGTTCCTGGAATGTATAGAGGACTGTTTCCTGACACAAATGCTAGGCGTGCCAACCAGGAAGGAGGCGCTGCTGGACTTGCTGTTCCAAACCGAGAAAGCCTGCTTTGTAATATCTCGGTTAGTGATAGCCTTGGCTGCAGTGACCACAATATTGTGGAGTTCGGGATCCTGCTGAGTGTGCTGAAGGTCAGCTCTAAGACAAGGGTTTTGGATTTTAGAAGAGCAAACTTCAGTTCACTCAGGGCTCATTTGGGAGGGATTCGATGGGAAGCCTCCATGGAAGACAAAGGAGCTAGTGAGTGCTGGGAGTTCTTCAAGAACTCTGTATTGGAAGCACAAAGCCAATTTATCCCCTACAAAGGAAAGGGAAGTAAGCAGAGCAAGAGGCCCCCATGGCTCAACCATGACCTCCTGGGTCTACTCAAATCCAAAAGGGAAGCATACCAGAGATGGAGAAGTGGAGGATTATCCGTCAAGAGCTACAAGGGCATTGCCAGAGTGTGCAGAGATGCAGTTAGGAAAGCAAAACCCCAATTCGAATTGAAACTGGCTGTAGACGTGAAAAATAACAAGAAAGGTTTCTTCAGACATGTCAACCATAAGCAGAAAAAGAAGGAAAACATAGGCCCACTGTTAAACGGAAAAGGACAGTCAGTCACCAATGATGCTGAAAAGGCAGAGGTCCTCAACATCATCTTCACCTCTGTCTTTACCAACACTGTTGGGTCCCAGGCTCTGGGAACGAAACTGCCGGTTGATCCAAACACTGACCCACCATCAGTGAAGGAAAAGTTAGTACATGAATTACTACAGGAGCTTGACCCCTACAAATCAATGGGCCCTGACACCATCCACCCAAGGGTGTTGAGAGAGCGGGCTGACATCATTGCAAGCCCACTCTCCATAATCTTCGAGAAGTCATGGAGAACGGGGGATGTCCCAGAGGACTGGAGAAAGGCAAATGTCACCCCTATCTACAAGAAGGGCTCAAGGGAGGATCCGGGTAACTATAGGCCCATCAGCCTTACTTCAATCCCTGGGAAAGTTATGGAATGAACCCTCCTTGGGGCCATCACAAGTCAAATGAAGCACGAGATTGGGAAAAGCCAACATGGCTTCACTAAAGGCAGATCATGCTTGACAAACCTGGTGGCCTTCTATGACAAAGTGACTTGCCTGGTTGACATGGGGCGGGCAGTGGACATTGTCTACCTGGACTTCTCCAAGGCCTTTGATACGGTCCCCCACAGCCCCCTCCTGGAGCAATTAATGCGTTATGGCCTAGACAAGTGGTCTGTGCAGTGGGTGGGGAACTGGCTGACAGGCCACACCCAAAGGGTGGTGATAAATAGCTCCTTTTCCAAGTGGCAACCTGTCACAAGTGGAGTCCTCCAGGGATCAGTATTGGGCCCAATGTTATTCCATATCTTTATAAGAGATCTGGATAACAGCATCAAGGTAGCCCGATGAAGTTTGCTGTGTGGGGAAGTAGACACTCCAGAAGGGAGACCTGCTTTGCAGGGAGACCTGGATAGGCTGGAAGAGTGGGCCAGCAAGAACCTTATGAAGTTCAACAAGGAGCAGTGTAAGGTCATGCACCTGGGAGAACATAATCCGGGAGTGCAGCACAGACTGGGATCCACCTGGCTGGAGAGCAGCTCTGTGAAAAGGAACCTGGGGGTCCTGGTGGACAGAAAGCTCAACATGAGCATGAACAGTGTGCTGCTGTGGCCAAGAAGGCCAACAGGATGCTGGGTGGCATCAAAAAGGGCATCACCAGCAGAGATAAAGAAGTCATTATCCTGCTCTACTCAGCGCTTCTCAGGCCACACCTGGAGTACTGTGTACAGTTCTGGTCCCCGCTCTACAAAAAGGATGTGGACAGGCTGGAAGGGGTCCAGAGAAGGGCCACCAAGATGATCAAAGGACTGGGAAGCTGCCATACGAGGATAGGCTGGGAGAGCTGGGTTTGTTCAGCCTTGAGAAAAGGAGGGTTAGAGGGGATCTCATCACCATGTACCAAGGGGTAGCTATAAAGAAGATGGAGACTCCCTTTTTACAAGGAGTCACAGGGAGAGGACAAGGGGGAATGGACACAAGTTGCTCTTGGGGAGGTTCCGATTGGACACCAGAGGAAAATTTTTCACAGTGAGGACAGTCAACCACTGGAATAATCTCCCCAGGGAAGTGGTTGACTCAGCCACGTTGGACACTTTCAAGAGTCATCTGGACAGGGTGCTGGGCCATCTTGTCTAGACTATGCCCTTCCTAGAAAGGTTGGACTAGATGATCCCTGAGGTCCCTTCCAACCTGTGATTCTGTGATTCTGTGATTGTATTAATGCTTCAGAACTTGTCCCCCCACCATCTACTATAAGACAGTGGCTTTCGGATAATGCTGAAGTTGGGAACAATACTGTTATTGGTAATTCATGGATCAGATGACAAGGAACCTTGTCATAAAAACTGGCATACACCACCCTATCCTGCCCAAGAGTCTTTGTGGAGTACCCAGCTGTGAAAAAGCTGCAAAGGCAGATTAAAGTGGTAGACTGATGGCACCACAGGTTCTGGCATTCGAGGTGCAACTCGATTGTTTACAATAAAACTGGCAAATGTATGGAGTCAAATCAATACTTTCACATACAAAGTCTCATTTTTTCACTGTGCATTTAACACCATCGGATCCCAGACCTGAAAGCATTATTGTAATGCCTAATTAACATGCCCATGCTAAATATTTCCAGCACCTGCCATGACAGAAGAGCTTTCATGCAGTGCTTCCCTTCTTGCTTTTCACTTCTTACCCTCACTTGATGCTGCCGGGTAAAAACCCTGCAGCACAGTCTCCCTCGAAGACCATGAAGTTGCACCAGAAGACAACAGTCTCTCATTCAGACTAGGAAGTAAATTTAAAATGAAAGCAGACGTACATTTTGTCTTGAAATAAGTTAGTAAAGAAAACATAATACTTTGAGATATTATTAATTCCTAAGAACCACTAATACTTGCTAACTCTTAGTAACAAGCAATACCACCATCATTTATTTATTCTCCTGGTTTGTGGCCTTCAAGTTTTGGCCAGAACAATCCCCCAACTTATTTTCTGCTTTAAACAATCATACGGCTTCTGATCACACCCTTCCCCAATATCCTGACTAGTTGCAGTTGCTACTTTGTAGGAGATACATCATTCATATGTAGCTCAAGTTCATATATGGGATATAGTTCATTGAAGAGCTGGGTCGGTCTTGGTCTTTTTCTTGGTTGTGGTTGATCCTGCACAGGCACTGTCTCCTTTTGCTTGCTGAGAAGGGCAGTAATCACAGGTCCTGTTCCTTGTTGCTGTGTGTGGGATAAAGCCATTTACATCTGAGCAAAGCCAGTGCTTTGCCCCCACTTTCATTTCTGCACTACATCAATGCCACTTCCAGTTTCTTTGTGTATTTTCCCACCTTTCTTTGTTGCCGGAAAGCACTGCTTGGGTTTCTGCTGAGGTCGTCTAGCATCATCCTGCCTTTTTGAGGAAAAATACAGCTTGAGATGAAAGCATTGGGTAGGTCCCACCCTAGCACACCTGCTTCTGCAACTGATCCCAGGGCATTCAGGAATGTGTTCTTTTGTCATGTTAACGAAGAAAGAATACTGTTTGTCTCAAGTCAGACTTCCTGAGTTGGGGTGAACTTCAGTGACACAGGCCGGGTTAGAATTGAGGATTTCTGGAGTCCTTAAGTTACAATATTCCTCTATATAATGCTGTGCACTTGACATAAAAGTATAAAGTCCATCTAATATGAGTTAGCCCATGCATGAGCTGTCAATACTAAGAAATACAGGCAGGCAGCACAACACGTCAATTTACAGAAGAGACTGGCTGAGTCCAGTTCTGAGCACCCTTAATATAAGAAAGACAGTGATAAACTGGAGCAAATCCAGCAGAGGTGATCAGGGGCTGGGGGGAAATGGACCTGCGTAGCCTGGAGAAGGGGGCGCTTAACAGCAGCCTTTCTATACCTACACAGAGGTCATGAAGAAGTTGAAGGCAGGCTTTTCACAGTAGCACATGGCAGGAGGATGAGAAGCCATGGGCATAAGTTGAAACAAGAGAGGTTGGATATACAGAGAAGCCTTTTCACCACAAGGACAGTCAAACATTGGAGCAGGTTGCTCAGAGCGATTGTGCGGTCTCCTCCCTGGGATGTTTTCAAGACCTGGTGGATAAAGCCCTTGTAGGCCTGGTCTGATCCCATAAGTTGAGTATCCCACCTTTAAGTTGTAGGTAATGGGGTTGCACTAGATGACCTTCCAAGGTCTCTTCCGACCTGAATTATCCTTTGATCATATGATTCTTGTGGAGGTGTTGTGACAATGACTTGAATGTCTGTGTCCTCTGAAACAGAATATTTCTCCTGGAGAGCAGTTGAGGTAAAGAGCTGAGGATGAGCAGAACCTCAATAGAAGCTTTCTTCAGATTATCAAAGGTCTTGGAGAGTTGCAGAGAGCAAGAAAATTCTTAGTTTTATCTGTGATTTTATTCAGTCTTTGGAGACTGAATTTTTGATTTACTGAACCGAATAGAGATAGTTCTGTGATATTGGCTAAGAATACAGTATGCACTCCAGATAAATAAATGACATGTTTGCAGAAATCATAAAAACTGTACAGGCCACTCTGTCTGGTGGGGAAATCAATAACAACTTCCAGTGTTTAAAAGGTGGAGACATTCTTCCGTCACAGAGGCAGAGTTTTTCCCATCTGTTTTATATCTGTAAGCAAGTGTCCTTGTGTTTGCAATACTTACACTACAGAAGACAGACAGGAAATCTTAACTTGTTCAATGGATTTTGGTTTCTGAAAAATTCTGCAGGTATAATTACTTTACTATTTTCTGTCCTGTTCCCTTTGTTTCAAGGTGAGTAGGCCAAATCAATGTGGTTGATGGGTTGCAAACAGAAGACAGTCCTGAAAAATTTGGCCTCCTCTTTTCTATACATTGTAGACTCAGAACATGAGAATGTTTACTAAAATACCCACATCACATCTTGGACCACATCTTTGTGGTCCAGGATTGCATTCTGCCTGTTTGTAGAGGGCTTAGCTCAGTGGTCCCCGATTAATGCTTCTCTGCACAATGTCATCAGCTGAAAGTTTCTTCACCAAATTCCAGAATGACTCTGCATAGAGGTAAATGAGAATGATGGCTTTGATGGTGCCTGGAAATAACATGAAGCATGTTGGGGTAGAATTAAAATCTCATATGTTTTTGGAAGATAATAGGAGTAAAGGCCACGTTGCCTCTTCTATAAGCTATGAGATTCCATATCTGATAGTAATTTCTCTCTTAAAATAAAAGAACATCACAAGGAAAACACATGAAAGAGTAAAGGTTGAGCTACGAGTAATATGGATTTCATAGGTTTCTTTTTATTATCATTACATAATCAGTAACAACCATTTTTTTCAAAGTAACACATGCATTGAAATGGAGCGAGACAGTGAGCCTCAGTTTAAATCTGTATTTGTGTTTGGATATGCAGGCAGAGACTGAGGATTATGTTGTCTGTCCTGGAGACTCACATACACTGTCTATTTCTACATTTTGAGCTAGAGAGGGAGCAGTGAGCACCTTTCAGGAGTGCGATCACTTCATTTTGGTGAGAAGTAAGCTTTCATTTGGACCAAAGAGGGTGTTACAGTGCTCTTCACAGCCATGAAATCTTCAGTTTTGCTCTTCTTTTGCAATGCATAAAAATGTCTGTTTGTTTCCTGTAAGATGGCAAATTTGTAATTCAGACATTTGTCGTAGAGGCTGACTGACTGATGAGTAATAAAATCTAGTCCCTTCTAATCTAGTCTGATTTGAATATCTCATCTCAAAGAGAAAGGGGTTGCATCACAGTCCCCACCACTTGCTAGAGGCCCACTCCTCATCTGAAGACATAAATTCTTGAGAGATTTTTTCAAACTCAGAATTTGACAGAGACTTTTCTGCTGTAGCCTTTCAGATCTCTATCACAACGCCAGTATTCAAGGAAAAGCTGTAGACTTGTAGCCCAATAGATATGGTGCTGTCATTTGTTGTAAGAGGCCACAGGCTTTGTCTGAAGTTAACAATGGAGGCCTCTGGTCCTGTTGGGCTTTGTATGGACTTGTCTTGGCCTGCCTGCAGATTTCTTTTAGCTTGTTTACCTGTAATAATGATTGTCTAATGACAGTACTGTTGCTTACTTACTAGAATACTAAGAATACTAGAAAGTATTACTTTGTTTTAGCTTTTGATCACCTTTGTACAACTGCGTGGTGTAACACCTATTCTTATATATATTTTTTGTAACTAGAAGATATTAATAACAAGTACTTAGTCTCCGTAGAATGAGTTGTGTATGACTGATCCTAGAATAAAACACACTGAAAGGACAGGGACAGTATGATACCCAAGGCTCCAGGACTATGAACAGCTCAAAGGGGTGCCTTATTAGTGATCAAAGGAAGGCAACCTTTAAGGCTGGGTAAAACCGGTTAGGGATAACAAAGAGAATGAATATTAAGTATCCAACATATGTAATACACACCATTTGTAGTAAGTACATGCATAACACAGAGTTAGAGATGAGTGAAGAAAGACCAAGGTGCAGAGCATGTTAGAAAGCATGTAAAAAAGGACTCCAGGCAGATCCTAAGTTGAAGAGGGAGAAACCGTCAACATCATACTGGTGAAAGACTTGAATACCAATAGCTCACTGTTCCCCTCCCCCTGCACTGAAGCTATATAATCATTAAGACCCAGAGGGACAGTGGAAAGGAAAGCACACCGCCAAAAAAAATGGGTAGATATTAAACTGTTTGTGTATATACAATTTTAACTGAACATAATTTGAACTGCGAAGTGTTAGCATCATTGTTACTGGGTGGGTAATTCTTTCATTAGACTTAAGACTTCAGCTAGACTCGCAGTAACTTCATGGCTTTGTATATATGGTGTGTCCCTTTTGCTCTTAGCATTTCAAGTGTATCAGACTGATGGGAATTCAAGCAGTCTATAATGTAACCTGAATGCGATGATTTGGTAGTAAAGATTAGGAAACAGTCATGAATGGTTGTGTATCCCTGACTGATATAGCAAAAATATCTTGGGATGACCTGTCATGAAGGGGTACATACCCACCTTTTGTCATGCTTAGTTGGAGCAGACGAATCTGTTTCCAGGGAATTTTTTTCAGATGAGAGTAAAGTTCTGTTCAAGGAAGGTGTGTGATTATGTCATGAGTTAATCTCGTCTTAGAGAGGCAAGACGTGTGACTTTTTTTAGTCTTTAGGAAAAGACAGCTTGCACACTGCTGAAGATGACAGTACTGGATTTGGCCTTCACACACTTGACCCAGTTATAGTGAATATGTGGTTTACTTTATAAGACATCATTTGGGGATGATTCAAGCAGTCATCATCCTCTGATACCAGGATCTGCCGTCTTTCAAGGAAACTCTTAAATGCTCCTGGAGTTACTCTAGTTAGACCTTGTGAGTGCTGTTGAGACTTCTCAGGAAGGAGGAGGAAGACTGCCATGTTTAGAGCTTATTTACTTTGTCTAGCAGTGAGTACAGTGACTTGGATAGAAGAGTTATTACATTTCAGAAGTTGTACCAAGAACTTTGCCTGGGAGCAGGTCTGTGAAGCAGGTGTGGGTTTGTGATGGTGTTTAATCAAAGACAGAGGAAATGAAGCTGATACTGTGTTGTTTTAAAATAATGGAGAACAAACCACACTGATACTAAACAAAATATTGTAAGCCATAGGCTGTTTCCTGTGAAGCTAGAATGCAATTTTTCAATCAATACAATTCAAATTGCTCTTCATACATGTGAAGGACAGATTTAGACCCACTAGGGAAAGAAAAGCTGTGAAGAAGAGGAGGAGGGCTAACAGCTTACTTCTTGGCTGTTAACATTGAATAATTAAACACTAACAGCCAAAAGGAAAGCTGTTGTTTTCCTAGTCCAAATACCCAGCCAGGAATACAACATTAAGCAGCTATACAAATGATGTCTTTCATTTTCTTTTCATAAAACAAATCACTAAGTTAAACAACACATACTTTGGACTCATGGAATATAAGTGCATTTCATACAGCCAGAAGTGTAATCTCTGGAATTTGTGCTTTACATGTCGCGGGTGAAGTGAACATTTCTTAGTGTGCTGAGTTTTTTCCCTTAAAATTCATTGTGCATCTGTGGAAAATAAGCCTAATATCTAGAATGGTAAAGGTTTAATCCATGAATACCTTATGGTAAAGGACCCCCTAAAGGGCTTGTGTGTCAAAAAATTTTATTGTTTGCTAACCCTGTCCTGCTTCTGGAAAGTGTGTCATTAGTCTGTGCTTTTACTAATGGAGGGTCTTAGGGTCTTGTGGCATTAGACTCTGGCCCCTACTCCTTTTGTAGTATTTTCACAAAAGCTGAACTTTTGAGAAATTCTCACCCTGCAGCTTAAGCTTACCAGAGAGGAAAATAAAACAAGTTTTATTGGTAGTTTTTATTGTGTGTAAAGCAAGGATTGTAAAAATTAGTGTGAAAGAGAGACACCACATTCATGATTTCAGACTACAACCCATACCCATTCACACATTTTATACTGTAAGAAAACTCAGAGAAGAAGGAAAAAAAAACCTAAGAGAAAAAAAAGACCTATGAAATGAAGGAGAGATGGCACTCAGAATCCAGTATGTCTGACAGAAGAGATACCCCCTGGAGCCAGAAAATTGTCATCAGGTAGCAATGATATCAGTCTAGAGCTCCTTTCCAGCTTTGGATCACGAGGCCCATCAGCAGAGCTCCCCGTACACAGCACCCCTTCACAGTCACTCGTCAATCAAACAGATCTGAAAATAAAGACCACATGTCATCAAATTTGTGGAATTCTTCCCTTCCTGTTTATGCAAGAACTGCCAGATCTTATGTTGCTGCACCAGTTTTCTGTCCTCAGAAGGGCGGGTGATTTTATTTTCCTAGTGTCAGAGTAGGTAAGTCTTTTCAATTCTGGTGTGAGTAGGTAAGCCTTTTTAATTCTGGTGTGAAACTTAAATGTTGTTGTTATGAGACAATTTCACACTGCACAGGACACCCAGAACCTTGGTAGGAATGCAAAGGTAAGAGCTTTGAAAGTTTATTTATTCACCTCTCTAAAGCTCCTTTGCCTCCTTGGATGGGGAGGGTCAGAAGGATGGATGCAAAATACTATGGTTGCTGATGCAAAAGCCTTCATAGTTGTTTTTATTGGTTGGATTCAAGTGCTGGAACGGGCAGGTTGCTCTGAAGAGGGCAGTGTGCCATTGTGTGAAGGCATGGGAGCGAAGTATAGAGGCACATATGAATAGATGGAGTCGAAGATTCAAAGGCTGTATCAGCATTGCTAAACGAAGTGGGCTAGGGATTGCTCTCTGACCCTGGATCCAAAAGGCATGGCTGAGGTCGTGTTCATAAAGCTAGACTCTCTTCACTCATCCTCCCCATCAGAGAGACTGGGTGCATCCAGCATGGCTGTTGGCCTGCTTTAGCTCTTTCTAGCTGTGCTAGAAACTCTGCTGGCACTTTTGTGGTAAGGCTGATTGCTTGTCAGTGCTCCGGCCCGTGCCCACACCCTGTTTGGTTTACTTGGATAGGTACAGTCAGAGGTTCCTGTGCCTGTGTCATGCTGGAATACCAGGTATGGGACAAAACAGTCCTATTTCAGTGAATTGTCGCCTGAATGTAGCTCAATTCAACTCAACCTATGTCTTCAGAGGAGCCATAAGAAGTAGAGATCACTCCTTGTGGTAACTGGCACTCTTCTCCCTAATAGAACTACATAGATAAGGAAAAGTTTGGCATTTATATTACATTTAAAAAATAGCAGTACTGGCAGCTTCCCCAGCACACCATATGTTGACCTTTTCTGGTCAATGTAAAAACCACAATCAACTGTCACGGGATTAGTGTTTCACTTCAGAGGTATCACCCCACGCTTTGCTTTCCCGCTGATGCCACCCTGCCACCCTCTCCAAGTGACTTCAGGCTCCCTTCATGTGACCTTTTGTTCATGGCTGTTTCCAGTGTGTGTTCTCAGAGGAGCCTTCTCAGGCTCATGAAGCATAGCCTGCACATTGCCCAAAGCCAGGATTTCATTCATTCCTATGCATGCTTGGGCCTGAGCCCTGTTTCTCCAGTGTTGCTTGTCCAACCTTAAAATGTTCTTTGCAAAGCTTTTTTTGTTTGACTTCCAGGTTCTTTCTTTGATTATCAGAGGAATATCCCCTTCCTTTTCCACACCTGTCTGTGTTTTTGTTCTCTTTTCCCACAAGATGAATTTCTGAGGGTTCTCTACCCTCCCAGCCCATGACGACAACCTGATGCCTCTTCCTTGATGGTCTTTGCTCCATATGCTGAAGATGAAGGCTTTGTATATTTTTAATGTTCTCCCATAGCATTAATTCTTTATATCCAGTATGAATTATTGGCAGATTAACAGCAATCTGGAAAAGCAGATGGTGCTTTCCAGACCTCCCTCCTCCTTCCCTGTCATGGTTGAAAGGAAACTAACATTAACACAGCCCCAGCCTTCAGTGAGAGCACAGGCCTACTCAGTGTGTCAGGCTGCCAGATTGTTACGTACAGCTTTATCTCATGTACGTATTTCCTATTTCTTCTGGATATAGAAAGACATCTCCAATATATATCTGTATTTTTACACTGTGCCAAAATTGTGTCTATAGTTACAGATGCAAATATAAAACCACCATGTAACTACATCCATGTATAATCACATAAATATATATCAGTGGCTCTGCATTTGTACTTCTAAATATATGGATGTGTGTTCACAGAAGTACATATGTATGTGTGTGCATACATGATACATCAGGTATTTATGTGCACTTCCTAAATCCATTGGGCATCAATAATGACATGTTTCTCTGTGGAAGCTCTGAAATATAGTTCTGATTGAAAGTTGTTAGCATGGTTTGGAATGGCAAACATCCACCAACTAGTGATCAATCAATCAATCAATCAATCACAAACATCTCCCCTGGCTAGACACAGACCCTTGTATCACTTTACATGGTTGCACTGTGTCCTGCCTTTATGCTTGTATCATGTTTGGCATCTTTTCAGTCTTTCTCTGCTAGACAACTTTCTTCAAAGATTTCATGTCAAGAAAATTCATCATGCTAGTTGTACGTGTGCCTTGTCCCTGTACAGGCAGTATTATTTGGCATCATTTATATTCTTAACAACAGATAAGAACTAGTTTGGATGTCCACCAATACACCTCAAGCTCTTTCCTCAACCCTCTTCCAGGAAAACATTCATTTTTTAACAATTCTTTCATTCCTTGGGAAGTAAGCTTAGTATGAAATTCACTGAAAACAGCAGAAACTGGTAGCAAATAATCTATACACACAGACACAGAGGTTTCAGTCTAAGACATGTAACCTCTTTTTGGCAGATGTTTTCCCTTTGTCTTCAGTAGTCTATTTCTGACCATCTTTCCTCCCAGCCTACAATTAAGAAGGTCAGTCACCAGAGGCAGTGAAATTGTTTCTTTTTTATCTTTTTGTTTACTAATAGCCTGGGCTGTTCCCTATTGTGTTACCTGTAAGAAGGGTTTTGAAGGAAACTTTTTCAAGACAGGAAGGATCCCACAGCACTAGGGGCGAATGAAGCCTGTGGTGCCCTCTTAAATTCTGTGCTTCTGCACCGCTTACAATATTTATTTTTTCAGATTTTTTTGAAGAACAGTGTTTAGTCACTTGTTCACGGCTTCCCTACATCGAATGGCAAGAGGCCACCTTGCCAATGAATATAACATCAATGACTATGGCATCTTTAGTGGTAAGCACTGCAGGGAGAGAACATCGACTGGGACATGATTGAATTTTGTGAGGTTTTGTTGTGTTTTACTTCAGTTTCGTTTCTCTGCTTGTTTCATTTGTGACATTTTGGATGTTTGCGAAGTAACAAGTGTACTCCAGGCAAATCTTGAAAAATAACTGTATTTTCCCTATCCATGCCCAAATGCCATCTCGTTCAAGACCAAGCAGATTAATGTAAAGTTTACCAAGAGAATTTGGAGCCCCATGATGGAAAGCAAAATGTATTTATTACTGCTGGCTTCTGGTGTCATTTCAGACTGTTTTATGTTCATCATGTAAACATCCCCTTGCATTTACTCAGCTATATACTTATACTCCAAAAGCAGTAGCATATGGTGTGAAAACCAGATGCCCCTGCCCACATAAAAGCTCTATACATTTGTTTGACTGTAGTCAGGAAACAGTCACGATCTTCTTCCCACTCTCAGACGAGTCAGCTGAATGCAGCCAAGCACCTCTTTAGCTCTCAGTAACTGCTGGTGTTCCCTAGGCTCTCTGGAATGGACTGCCTCGTCTCATGGGAACCATGGCCCTTCAGAACTTCCCATGCTTTGTGTGTTAATTCTCTCTACTGAAATAGTTTTCCTCTTCCCCTCAAAGGCTGTATGGGTTCCTTCATAGAAACTTTCTACTTCATTCCTCTCCAGCATCTGGCTCTGTATCTCATTCTTTGCATCTGTGGAGCAGTTAACATCATCAGCGACCTCCTTCCCGATTGCATCTTATACGCAGTTTTGGCCCCTGTTTCCAGAGGCCAAGTTTGCATCCTGTCTAAAAACTGCCTTTAATTCCTCATCTTTTTAAATCAGTGCTCCAAATGGTAGCCCGTCACAAAGCCTGTAACAAGTCACAACTTTCATTTCTGTTGCATCTTCACTTCTGACCATTTTTTGTTCAGAGGTTGATATTTATGTCAGCCGTTACTTTTTTATAGACTCCCGACAGCTGCCTTGCTCCTGCATGTTCAACTTTCTGGCATGTGCAATTTTAACAGAATACGATGCTCTGAACACCAACACAGGTCCCTCATGCTTTGCAATGAGATGGGTTTGTCTGTGTGAAGCAGGGGTCTGGCTCCATGCTCTGCCAGTGACCTGCCATGCGGGGGCAGAACAGCTCCACCTAGGAACATGAAATGAGTTCTCCCAAAGAGAGCCGGTGGCTCTGCAGCTCATCCACAGGAGCAGATACTCTCCACTGAGGAAACCTGCAGGATAAACCTCGTTCTCTAGATGCCCCTTAGGTTCGGGAGAGTCTCATCAGTTTTCTGTTGTCCTTCTGCACATTTGCAATAGCTGATTTGGCTGCTCTTACTAATAGTCCCAAGACATAGGAAACCCACAATCATGAGAAATTTCATACCTTCTGCTGCACCTGAGTTGTCAAACAAGCCAAAATCAGCTCTGAATATTTAGCCAAGATTAGAATGAGCCAACAGTTCACGACTGCTGTGTGCTGGAAGCATCATTGTGTAGCCTGGGTCAAGTGTGACACCAGTGGGAATTGCATAGGCAGAGGAACTGCATGGCATGCAGAAGGGGTTTCCAGTGTATGGACCTCTGTGTCTCCCATGTACACTCCAGTTGTAAGATGTGCAAAGGCATGGCTTTCTGGTAGGGCCTATGTTGTTTTAATATTCTACTTTTTTCAAGAATTCTGGGCATGGACAGTAAGTCTTTAAAGGCATTGGGGTATTTTTAGTGATGCTATTCTAAAAGTCTTCCCTGCAGAAATTGCAAATACTATTTTAAAAAGTCTCTACAGTTCTAAGTCATATGAGTCACCAAAAAGGGTTTAAATCTTCCTTTTTAGATTTAAGAGGAGTTTATTTCTCCAGTAGATTCTTACTTTGCTCTCCCAGAAAAATGGATGGGTTTGTTCTTTCAGTCAGGCTAAAAGGTGGTGTTGGAGACCCTTTGATATGTTTTTCTTATGTACATCAGATGTTGCAGGTAGGGGAGGGAAAGCACTGTGACTGACTTCAAAATACCATAATACCATTTAATACTGGGCTTGGACTGCCATTTCTGTCCTGTTGGCAAAGCCACACTTATTTCATGCCACTTAATTCTTCTTTGTTGCATGGACATGCCATTAAAGGCCAGAATTCAAGCAAATAATCTTTATATTTTTGATCTTTTATAAAAAAGGTATATACAAGCAAAAAGGCTTGTATGGGGTGGAGACGAGGACCTCTGCTCTCCCCTCCATTTCCACCTCTAAAGGAGCTTCCCTTCTGAACTGAGTAACTGTATATTTCTGGTAACATCTGAAATTCAGTCCTCTGAATCCTGGTCTGGAAAAACTTCCCACTGAAATCGGTGAAAACTGCTAAAAGATTATTTTTTCCAAATCCTGCAAGAAATACTGCAAAGCCTTAAAAAAAATCTGAGTTAAATCCAATTCCTTAAATCCCTGATGGAAGAAATCTTATTACCTTCAATGCTATTATATACAGGACAAAGCCTGTAAGGCTTTGCTGAATGATTGAAGAAGGCAAATTAATGATAGCACTTGAAATTAGCTGTAATTATCAGTGACACCGGGTCAGCATCATTGCAATGACAGTCTCACAGAGTGGTGACTCTGACTGGTTTGGAATTCATAAAAAACTGCAAAACAAAACATGTCCTCCACAATCAAAATTAAGATATCTCTGGAGCATTTAAGCATCCAAATTCATAATCTACTGTATAGCTGCTTTCATCCTTTGAAGAGCAGTTAAATTCTGAAGCAAAGGGTCCCAAGCGTTTTCCTGGTCAAAATCACCTCTCCTTTCCCATTCATATTTACTCGGGCCTCTCCCTTCACTGTCACCATCACACAATGTCTCTGAAGCAGCTATAACAACTGCTTATATGGAAAAGTAATAATAGGAAGGCGTTTAATGAATTTTAAGCTGACTTTAATGTAATTTAGCAGTTGGAAACAAGGAGAAGAGCCAGCACTGTGTGACCTGCCAGCTCTCTATGGATTGTCAGTGGTCAATGTAGCACAGATTTCAGCACTGCTCTCCAGGGTATGCTGGCGATGTTTCTTTTCTCCAGCTACGTCCCTGATTTCAATTAAATGAGAGTCTGAAGTACTCTTTCTGATATAGTTAATACCTTCCAATAAATGCTTTTGGCTTCCTTTCTCCCCAGACACTGCCCTTCCTCACACTTCTTCACTCAGTGAGTGAAGCAGATATCCCCTGAAAACCAAAGATGATCTTTTTAGAGAGACTAGAAGGAAAGTTTTGTCTTAAGAAAGCAAGGAATTAAAAAATAGTCCTTTGATTACATAGCAATAATTCCTCTGTCCCTGGGGAACATCTTCAAATCTTTCTTTTGTTCCTTCACTGTTACCATTTCAATATTAGGTCTGCAATGTTGTTGGTTTTTTCACTCTTTCTATAACTATTAAGGAATTTCCACCATAAAGCCACTCATCAAACTATACAGCTGAAGTTTTTAGTTTGCAGGGAACAAGCATACCTTGAAGTTCTTTTCTCTTTATTTTCCACTAAGTATATGAATCAAATTGTTAACACATTGACCCAATGCCTTTGAGGCATTATAAAGCTTTTTATGATAGCCTACAATTAGTATTATACAGTTTCTTTTGAAGGAGGCTTGCAACAGGTGTCTTAGCTTTCTGCCCCTTGCTTCCGTCCCCTCCAGTTCAATGAAAAATATGCAGTTTAACACCATTTATTAAGATCAGCTCTGTTTCCAGTTCAGATGTGCCTGTATTAGGACATGGGAGGAAACTACAGTTATATACTAAGCTGGGCAAAGGACTGCACTTGCCTTCATTTTTGCAAAACTTAATTTTGATACAAGTGCGTTTTTGCTGTTTTGACCTTTAAAAAAAACCAGAAAAACAACCAACCACAAAACCCCCCTGTCACACTGTTGTGATGAGCTCCACAAGCAGCCCTTTGTGGTGGTCCCACTACTGAGATCCAGAAGAGCACAGATTGCTCACAGGTCTCTGGAGCCATTCAGCTGCTTAGAGCTTTGCAGAGGTCATCCCAAAGAAGATGGTGGACTTCTGACAGTTTCCTTTGCTTGTTACAGAAGGGCTGTGTAGAACACTTCAGGTTCATTTGGCTGGATTCCAGTATAGTCCTTCATTGCTCTTTGACATTCTCATTTTGCCTGTTTGGGTTGATGATCAACTGTGATAACCTTGTGGCTGCTGAACAACAATAACCAGGATGTCCATGGCTGTGTGCAGCAGATAGCTATAGGTCTAGGGACCTGACTGCTGAAGACTACTATATCTCCAAGGGCATTCAGGCAATTCTGGATTATACTAGCTGAACATTTAAGGTAGGGGAAGGATGCCTGTACCTTCTAGTCCTCACAGATTTCTGAGCTGTATGGAGCACAAGTGCCGGCAGCTGTTGTAATCACAGCTGTGCATTTGGGCTACTCACAGCCATATGGCAAAGGTTACTCAGGGCTTCTTACAGCATAAACCAAACTCAGTGCTGCTACCCGCAAAGTGAGATGCTGGTTAGGACCCATGCTGTGGGAGAGAAGGGAGGGAAGGGAGCTAGGTCAGAGAGAGAAGGGAGAGCCTGGGGAATGCAACTTGTTGCTGATGTTAAATGCGATGAGTGATAATGAAGACCCTGGCTGAAACTGCTGTCTCCATCCCCTCATTGATGTCAGCAGCTGCATTGACCTGGCACTCTGCAGCTCCAGTGTATTCAGAGCAGACGTCAGGGCTGTGGTTATTATCAACCTGCTGTGCAATGCAGCTGAATCCTCTATGCCTAGGATTGACCCTGTTGTGCATGAAAGTGGAAGGCAAGTGGGCAGAGGTGCCCCAGTCCGCAAAGACAAGATATGTGAAGACCGTTGAGCCCTGACCTCTCACTTCTATCCCTTTACTGCACTTCCCTGGATGATTTTGCAAGCTGTAAACTCTCAGGCTGCAGATGAACAATATTAAAGTTGGGACCACTGCTGAATATCCCTCCCCAGTTACACATTCCTGTCACTTCTCTTGTGGTGTCTCTGGCAACCCTATACAGTGAGTAGATCAGAAAACCAGCCACATAACAGAAGTGAACCTTTTTGGTTCACCAGTAAAGCAGAGGAATGTGAGAGCCCATGTCAGGGAGGAGACTGGGATGTACAGCTGGGGTGAGACCAGGCCGGATTGTTGCAGAGCAGCAGGCTCAGATCAGCAAGAGTATTTGGTATACTAACTTCTGTTCAGGCAGCTCTTTTTGGGGTCTTTTAGGGTTGTGGACCTAGCTTTGCTTTGGAGGTTTTGGGTGCAATGTGGATTATTTCTGGTAGGGAATTTCTTGTTTGCAAATCAGGCCACTGTCATCATAGAACAAATACATTTGTAGTTATTGTCACTGAAACAAAAAGGGTTATTTGTGATGAAGAGCAATGGTATGACACTTGTCTGAAAAACAAAAAACAAAACCCCAAACCATAACGTATCCATTTCCTTTGCCCTTTTGAAAATGACCCTGTCTTCCTTGACATTTCCCTTAAGCATCAGGGATGCTTAGAGATCATTCTGTTTTTCAAAAAAACCCACCCAGGCATGTTGACAAATCCAGTTAATAGATGGGTTCTTTTCTTGACTATATAGTAAATTGTGAGCATCATGTTCTAAAAGTAGTTCTTATTAATATGAAATATGAAAAAAAGAGCATGTTTGACTAAGTCTGAGGGTTCCTGAGGAATGGTGTCTGTAATTGTCAGGGCTAGAAGAGCCTAAAATTATCACTCAGAGCCCTGAGCTGAGGTGTGAAACACATCAGTAAGTGCTGGGGGATTCATAGTTACTTGCAGACCGCAATGTGAGTGAGCAGGCTTGTGAGCGTTTCTGAGGGGAGGCACAATGCTTTGATGTGCCCAGTAATTACATTAGGAGTTCTAATTGATGTAAGCAGTAACAAGAGAGTGCCTCATGGCGTGGAAAAAAAGACTGGCAGATACCTCTAGTCATTTGCTGTGCTTTGGTAAGAGATTGTCCAAGTGAACATCTCTCCATTCAATCACATTTTCCACTGGAAATTCCTCTTTCCTTCTCATATCTTTCAACATATGAGACTCTCTGTGAGCTCATTTGAATAGGTTGCCACACAGGTACATCAGATGAAACCACAGGCTGTAGCCTCAAAAGGAGCGGAAATACTATTTTAAAGATCTTGTCTCTCTCTGAGACTCAGGCTGGCACTGTCTGTTGCTTTCCTGCTTTTACATGTACTTGCCAAAAAGAAGCTCTACTCTTTAAGGACTTAAAAAAAACCAACTAAATAAATAAAAATTGCTCTCAAGGCCTGAAAATGCTTCAAACCAAAATGTGCCATGGTTGTGCTGCACCTTTAGAAAATCCAAGGTCGCATCATGAAATCCTGCATGCGAGGAGGGTGAAGCAATATTTAAACACTGAGGTGTGTCATAGGTCTAATTACTGTATCTGTCTCTGCATAACAGTGCCAACTCTGTGTGAGTAATTGGGGCAGGAGCTGGTGTCTAAAATCCCCTTTCAGACCCCTGTTTAGCAGCATCACACAGGTGAGGAATCTGTGACAGCGTGGGAAACATGACTCACATTGCTAGTCATTGTTGCGATTAAACTAGAGAACAAACCTACTAGAGAGAGTGCTGGATGGTGACAGCAAGATCTATATGGCATTTGGCTCTGCCAGTTCAATAAATCTCCTTTTGGGGCCTCTGGTTCCCCACCTGTAAAATGCTGGGCAGGAAAGAGTGGGACAGCACTGTTCATCCTGGCAAGAGCAAAGAAGAAGAGCTCTACACAGAAGCCACCTGCTGCCAGAATTCTGTCCTTGATTATTTTTCCTCATGACGAAGACTAAGGAGAAAACTGAGGTGAAAAGATGCTCCTTTTAGGCAACATAGGGAGGGAAGAGAGCTTGAGAGACAGACAGATGAGAGTCAGCCATGGTTCTGACTGTGAATTCAATAACCAGGTTTGCTTTAATGTTGATCCTTGAAAAATCATGTTTTAATAGACATTTTACATTGGGGATACCACTTGAAACTTGGCATAAAATCTGATCAGTGCCATAATTATAGTGGAAGCTGCAAGAAATGAATTAAAATCTCAGTATTGTTTTACTGCTTATTGGGTCTGAGAAATGCCCTTCATAGAAATAATGACCTAGCTGGATGGGGATGATTTCTTCCTCACCACCTGAATCCAACACAGCAGCCAGCTGAATGAGTAGACATGGCTGCTGGCATAAGCAGCCACGAGTATATGTGAGCAGAGCAGCTGGAGAACACATGTTCAGTCAGGAGTCAGATACACCATCCTGTAATTCAGGCACTTTGTTGTGACTATTCTGGGCATGGCAGGTCATTACTGGCTTAATAAGTGCTACCTCCAAAGCTGGGAAATGCCCTTTCCTGTCCCTGACTTGGGTGCTATTGGCAGGGAGAAGGACTTGGAGTACAAGGCAAAGGTGAGCATAGGAGGATGGGTTCAAGAAAAGCCATCACTTTGTGAACCCTGTAGGCCTTCTGGAGGGTACACTTACAGTCTATGGCCTCCTAAATCCTGAAAAGCACACCTTGCAAGTGGCACAGGTTAGGGAGAAATCAGGATGCAGCATTTGCTTTCGCCCTCTAGAGACCACAGAGTTGTTAATTCCTTTGAATATTCTTTAGGGGGCACTAATTGCTATGCATCAATAACTGCTAGGGTATTCTGTTGGAAGATTAACATAGAAACTTCGGTGTCTTTATCTGGTTTTGTCATCTTAGGTCTCATAGAAAGGATAGTAGAATGTAATCAGTGTAAGTAAAGGATATTTTTTAATTCATTTTTGGCTTCAGTACAACAGTGGCATAATTATTGCACATAATTTTGCAATGAATGTTCAAGTAAAAGTATTATAATTACAGTCTATTCACTCTTCTTGATCACCTACAGGTCTATCTCCCATTCATTTGAATGGATACAAAATTAACTGTTTTTCCTGTTCCTAATAATGATAAATGACCGTAACTAGATAATAGAGTTTTTCTTACATTTGTAAATGATGCTAAATCATTTTGAGTGTTTTAAGGTGCATTCATCTTTTTTGAGTTTGGTGAATTGCAAATTACGAGTACTGGGAACCTGTTACTCCTCTTTTCCTGCCCCCCAGCCTCAGCACTCACCCCAGTTATATTATGTTACACTTTTAAAAAGATGATTGTTACGCTAACGCAAGTGAAGATAGAAACTCAAGTGTGTGAAATACGAATGTAGAAGGAAAGCTTAGCTCTACAGAGCTGAAATCCTAGTTAATGGGATGATAGGAAGAGGTGATGTAGGAAAGATGGAGAAAAAAGTGAAAACAGAGCAGTAATATTTTGTGTAACACTCTCTTACACAAAAAGCATGATATGAAGACTTCTGGTGGGAGGTCTTCTGAAGCATACATAAACTATGTGCTAGATCCTGACTGGAGTGCTCCCATGACTGAGCACAGGCTGTTTAGGGAAGGTCAGCAGGGTTTCTGTGCTCTCTTTGACAAAAATGAGTAAGGTCAAGGCCCAGCTGGAACTAAGGTGAGGAGAGGGCACTAAAGGTAACATGAAGGGATTCTACAGGAACACTAATTATAAAAGAAGTTCAAAGAACATGTAGGCCCCCCCAATGAATGGGGGAGAACAAGATAGTGACAAACATTACAAAACAGGGTCCCCAATGTCTTTTTGGGGTCAGACAAAGCCTACTCCTAGCTTTATACCAATATACCAGCGCTATTTGTTATGGAGGACAGTCTACAGGGAAGAAGCAATGAGTTAGAGAGAACTACAGCTGGATGTATTCAGATCCATAGGGCTTGATGAGATTCATCTGACGGTACTGAAAGAGTTACCTGCTATTTGTCTTCTGTGAAAAATCAGGGTGATCTGCAGAGGTTCATGAAGACTGGAAAAAGGCTAAAAGTCCTGTCTTTTATAAAGGCAAAAAGGAGAATCCAGGGAACAATATGACAGTTACTGTCACCCCAGTCACTGAAAAAGAACATCTTGAAATTCATTTTCAAACATAGCAAAGACAAGAAGGCAGTGGCCTGTATGAGGAGGCAGATGGCACCGTTAGCAAATGTGCAGACTGTGTTAAGTGGGGGGGAGTGATTGACACACAGAATGGCAGAGCTTTAGTCCAGAGGAATCTTCAGAAAGTTGAAGATTGGGACAACAGAAATTTCTTGAGATTAAGCAAGAAGAAATGCTTGTTTCTGCATTCAGGGTGGAATAACTGCAGCATTGGTACAAAGTGGTAACTGGCTAAGCAGCAGCCTGGTTGGTAAGGACCTCAGGGCTATGGTGGACTGGTTGAACCACGTATGGTTGAGCCAAAATTCATTGTAAGGTAAACCTCATGCTGGGCTAGAAGGACCATACCCAGCAGATCAAGGAAAGTCGTTGTTCTCATCCACCTTTACTTGGCACTGGTGAGGCCATACCTGGAATCGTGCATCCTGTACTGGCCCTCCTTCCTTCCCCCACTTCAAAGGAGGCTGTAATGAAGCTGGAGGGAGTCCAGCAGAGGGACACCAGGATAGCGAAGGACCAAGACCACAAGCAGAGGTTGAGGGATTAATCTGGTGAAGAGAAGGCTGTAGGATGATTTTAGCAATGGCCTACAGCGACTGGAGGGGAAATAGCAAAGGCAACGGAACTAAACTCTACCATTTAGTGTCAGAAAGAGAAGAAAGCCAAGACAGATATTATTAAGCAAAGAACAACTTGCTTCAGCCAATGTGTTGCTCCTCTGAGTTCTCAGAGGAGAGCACGGTGTAGTGGAGCCACCAGGATTGCACATTTTTGAGGGCTGTGAGAGAGGAGGAACATGGGATTAGGTGTAGAACAGCCATCAAACTTCACTGAGATTTTACAAATATTTCCTCCGCATTTCAGCACAAACCTGAGATGGTTCAATGTAGTTGCAAGTGCCTGCCCTGCTGAAACTAGGCTGTGGCCTCCCTAGTCTCCAGACAGTGCCTTTTGCAAGGGAGTGTAAGTGGGACTTTCTCAGGCTTTCCAGTTGCGTCTGTTCTGTCTTGTATTAATAGTCACTGAACCACAGAAAGACTGACTTGGCTTCCTTCATATTCTTGTTGTGAATCAGGCAGAGCTGGGACTTGTGTCTGGTTCTCTCCCCTGCCACATGAATTTCCCTCACAAGCAAATTACTAGCTATCCTGGCATTCCTTTCTTCCTACTTTTGACCAAAATTTGTGGCTCTCCTTCTTGATACTGCCTTATTTCTCCCCAAAGTTTGTATTTGACTAATCAACATTTTCTTAGAATAACAAAAATATTCATCAGATAATTGCCTATCAACCTCTGAAGACTACAAAGAAACTGCAGTGTAGGGCATCCCCCTCAAGAGATCCAAAGGTTTGTGATTTCAGCTCTTAATTTCACAGTAACTTCTTGAGGTACACCGATTTCTCAGATGTCTTTTAGAGTTTGCTGGACTTTACCATTAACTAGGTCTTTCTAAGTACATTTTTCTGAAGCCACACAGCTAGGAATCCTAGCAGCTTCATGGGGCTGGTTATTAGTACGCAAAAGGAACAAAGACTATAGGAGACCCCAGACAGCTGATGAGTGACAGGATTCAGTAGGCTGAAGCAAGGAAAGAAATGGAGAGTGTGTGTGTGCACACGCACATGAGAGGGGAAAGGTGTAGATGCGATGGTGAAATGAACATAAAATATTGGAAAACTTGTTTTTTCGCTTGTTCCGTCTTCTCATCTGTCCTGTCCCCATTTCGCCAGTGTGCCTTTCTTAATAAACCAAACTCTTTCTTTAAATTCAACTTCCAAAAGTTGTATAGTTTTCTGGGACTGACTTGGACCTTTGCTGGCATTATGAATATTATTAGATATATTTTTCTGTTATATTTCGTGGTTTCTGTTCCTTTCTGTCATTGTTACATTATCTTCCTTGTTTTTTCTATTGTTATATGTTATTTCATATTTGAATGCCTGCTCCTCTGTCAGGTGCCATCTGATTCTCTTCTCTCTGATCTTTTTGTTTTTACATACTTCTCCAACTTTGTATCCTTTTGATTAGCTATTAGCTGGATTATTGCTCTCCTGAATTAGTTTCTGTTAATGATTTGAGATTTTACTACTACGTTCAACTTTTTCAGCTTCACATTTTGATTTTACTTTGATACTGCTTCTCCACTTTCCATTACTGTCCCTAAACGGTATGATCCTCTAGTGATTTCTGTGATTCAGCTACGGAACAAATATTGCTGTCAGTGAAACTGAAAGCAACTGTAGTGGTGTATTCAAAGGAAAAAGCCCTTAGTTTCTGCATGTATGTCCTGTAGTAGTCTAAGCGGTGGAAGGAGAAGAGGCTGCTCGACAGCAGCTACACAGTAGTAGTCCCCTTCGCTGTGTGAGACTGAGCCCACGTATGAGAGTAAGTTCCTACCTACTCAAGCAGGCTCTCATTGTCTCCAGAAGAAAGCAGCAGGACAGAGTTTTAATTGTGTTTGGCTGCTCCTTGGAGGTTGCGTGCAGACCGTCAGTGGGCTTTGCACACTACAGATTGGAAATCTCTGGTTTAGAAGAGCTGGCAGAGGAGTACTGTAAATTTTGAACTTAAGTTGCATAAAGAGCTATTCTTGGTTCAGCATTGTCAATACCTTTATCAACAATTTGGAAGGAAATGTATGATCGTCACATAGATGCAGATGATATAAATCGTGACCCAGCAGGTGGATGCCAGCATTTAAGACCTTCAGGCACTGAGTCAGTCTGTTTTGCTCAGAAGGGGATTGTTCAAACCACTTCTCATACCAGTCTTTTAAGTGCAAATGGTGAAATACGTAGTTTGGTATTTCCCCCTCCATCTATACTGTTCTCCTGGAGATTACTCTACTTCCATACAGTGCTATTTTATGAAGGAAAGGGTTGGGTTCATTTTGTGAGATCTGACAGATTGTAACAGAAGTTCACTCTCCGCAGGTGCCAGTAAGCACTTATCTGCAGCCAGTACAGTGGGGTTTGGGGTTGTGGACCCTCCCTTCCCTTCCCTACTTCGAGAAAGCTAGTATTGCTGGTGATTTATCAACACACACGCGCACACGCACACACACACAAATTCTCATGGAGTCAATGCTGCAATAGTCCACAGCAGAGCAGAAAGGCAGGATGCTGTTCACACTCTCTTCTTCCCCTTACATATTACAACACACACAGCCAAGTGTGGTTTCAGTTCAGTTTCTTCCTAGCAATTAATACCCTTTAGTTCTGGTAACAGGTCACATATGGCAAGTACGATTATGGCTGATTCCACATAAATAAATTAATATTAAATGCCAAGGTACGGAAAGAAAAATGTAGAAGCACTGAAGATTTGATCCAGCAGTATAGATATAGCCCATGAAGCACTTATTTATCCTGTGGATCAAGCAGCTTAGTACATTTTCTAAGATTAGATCTTTCAGAAGGTTCACCTGTGTTTGCTGTCAAGTCATGTTTGCACGAGCAGAGATTGCTGGTGGCACAGTGGTGTTACCCTACCAGGGAAATATTCAGGTGAGCTCTGCATAAGATTCTTGCATTTCCTCACATAGACTTGCATGTAGGGAGCTCTCCGGTTTGGTGAGCAATTTCAGCTAGAAGGAGATCTTTAAGGGAGTTTATATCTTCTTTGGCAAACACAGAAGACAATGTGTTTCTCTGAAGGAAGAGTACAATCGAAACAAACGATGGGAATTCTCTCCTTATGAGGAGAGAAGATATAAATGTACAGAAGATGGAGGACCCCTTCCCTTCCCCTCCCCTCACTGTAATCAAGCAGACGTTCCCTAATAAGAGGGGGAAAACATTTCTGCTCTTGTATTGCTACTCCCATCCATTTGCCTGCTTGCAACATCCAAGCTGACATTGAGTTACATCCATAAAAGGGAAAAGTTTAATACCTCATTACCTCAGTTTGACTGTGTCTTTGCTAGTGTCTGCCTTTATTGCTAAAAAGAAGAAAATATGTTAATAAAGTGTTAGTGTGCATCTATACTGGGCACAAATTTGAGTTTTGCTCAAGGTTAGTTAAAAAAGATGGGTTACCTCTAGCCTACTCACTATCTCTTTCCAAGTGGAAGGATGCCCAACAAATCTTTGCTTTCTAGTGTTGGGTCTATTTTGTCTTATTTTTGCACTGCTCAGTTTAATAACTCTGATGTAATCCCAGGTTCCATTAAAGTATTAATGCCATTTTTGTCAAGAAAATCAAACAATAAAGTGAAATCCAGCCTTAGAGAAAGCAATGGATTTGAATGAGCTTTATATCTTTCCTGAATAATCACCACACACCTGAATGTATATTTGAAAATAAAATATCACCTCATTAAATGAGAGCTCTCGGATGTACTTCAGAAGCATTCTGGTGTATATACACTGAAGCTGGCATTGGTTCTCTAACTATTTTTCAAGGCGGTGTGTGCAAAATCAAAATATTAATATATTTTTGTGAATAATGCCAACATTTATTACAAGCCCACCTTTTGTTGAACTGTGCAGTCACTTTGTGAATCAAGTGTAAAATTTGGGTTTAGACAGGAGATTTTGCCAAACATTGTATTAGTCGTAACTGCTTGCCATCTTGTAATGTTTAGAAACTATAAAACTCATGAGACACACACCACATTAGTCAGGACCACTTACAAAATCCTCTCTCACTGCACAGTCTGAGCAACCAGCTCATTGTTTGACTACCTGGGATTGCACCAAACTTCTCTCTTTAACAGATGGTATGGTAGTCATGACGCCAAGGAAACACCAAGAAACAAATGAGCCATGAGAGAAGAGCAGATAAAAATATTTCCTTTCCGCAACAATTTCTGAGTTTTTCTTGCTCTTATTTCTCTGCATGCGTACAGGCACATGCATGCATGTATGCACCACTCTCTGTGTCCAGTGGTCTGCTGCCAAGCTTGCTCCAAGACAAGCATCTGGCATTTGCTGCGTTCTGCAGGTGGGTCGTGAGTGACACACACACGGTGCAGCTGTCTGTATCTGGCACTCAGGTGATTATTTGTTTGCTAATCAACCAGCAGCTCCATTAGTTGAGTTGGAGGTTAGGAGAGGGTGATTAAATATACAGAAAGAGAGGCAGTTATGTAGTTGTGGGTGAAACTCTGGGTGGTAATTACAAGAGATGTAAGGATTGTTATTGTAACTGGGGCTGTAGCAAAAATTAAATCTATCTATTCAAACTGCTTGTCACTGAATATCCATTGGCAGTTCTCTAAAGCAGAAAAAAAAAACCCCAAACCCACTCTGTTCTGCAGTGAGAATAAAGAGTTATCTCCATGTTTGCATTACAAAGCTGCGGTCACCTGCGAAAATGATCAAATTTCAAACTAAATCAACTATGCAGTTTCTCACAACTGTTTGCAAAGGACGTCAAGAGTTATGTGTGAAAAGAGAAGGAGTGAAATCTGATAGCTTTGTGTTGCTCAGTTCAATTAGTTTAGCTAGCTGACCAAAATTGCAGGTGTTAATTCTGCAGGTGCCAGTTGGGTCCAATCAATCTGCAGGTTTTTTATCTGATGCTTAGTGTAGCTCAGCTGTCCAAGCATCAGGCTTAATACCAAGCAGAGAAGGATGGTCACGTGCTAGGATATGATTTGTTGCTGTATTTTATGCAACTTGTAATAAAATTTAACTCCGTATAATTTTAAATTTATTGTGATTTTATAGGAACATTTAACCTATACAGAATGAGGAAAAAAGCCTCAAATAATTTTGAAAAGTCAGCATTTTATCATTAAAATACACAGCGTGACATCTTGAGGTCATCGGTTTTGACCTCTGCAGTAATGGAATAGTGTAATTAATTTTGAGTAAAATGCTCCTGTGCTGTGGGCTGGAGTGTGTAACATAGGCAGGGTGGGCTGAGGCAACTGGGGGTATTTGGCACAGAGAAGAAAAGGACAAGGGGAGATCTAAGTGCTCTCCTAAATCATCTAAAGAGGTGTTACAGAGAAGACAGAGCCAGACTCCTCTCAGTGTTGCTCAGTGAAAGGACAAGAGGCAATGGGCACAAGATGCAGCAAGGGAAGTTCTGACTGTAGGAAGGAAATTCTTCACCAGGAGACTTAGTCAAATGCTGGAACAGATCTCTCTGAAATGTTGCACTATCTCTGTCCACGGAGACATTGAAAACGTGAGGCAACTTGGTCTGCCTTGAAGCTAGCCCTTTCTTGGGTAGATGGTGGAAGTGGAGACCTCCAGAGATCCCTTCCAGGTGAAATCTTCCTGACATTCTGCATTGCTGTTCTAGGTTACACCTGGCTGCCTGCCCCACTCTCCCCTCTGTTCTTTCAGAAGGTGATAGAGCTTGTCCTCACTTCAGGATCCTGAAAGAAATCAGAAGGGAAAGTGGAAAGAGCTTGCTTTGAAAAAGAAGCTTTGGAGAAGTGATTGTGGCTTTGTTAATTTACTGTTTCTAATGGAAAGTTTACAAGGAGTATGGTTTTGCTTTCTAGTGGTTAGCCAGCTGACTCATGTGTCATCATTTGTAAGGACCACACAGGACAAACTCTGCAGTGAGTTATGCTTGAGACACCTCATAGGCTTCATCATATCTGGTTATTCAACATGGCCTTTGAACAAATAACAGGCTCAAAACCACGATTTGGTTTAAGTTAATGGATTCCAGATTTTTTGCTAAATAAACAGCACTCGTCCCTTGGGTGCTTGTAAAAGCAAGAAGGCATCTTGGAAGTAGGGAGAGCCTGTGGAAGCAGAGGTTAGCTGAACCCTCTATTTCCTTACCAAGTTCTGCCTTCAGCCAGGAACTGGAGTGCAGGGGGTCACTTGGACATAGGGGAGGTTTCGTTGGCCACAAAGGAGGCAAGACTTGAGTGACAGAGGTGTAGTTGTAGATGCCTGTCTTGGGGAGCTCTGTGAAATTGTTGGTGGAGTTAATCCTGACAGGACTGAGGAGTGGAGTGGGGTGGCATTAGACACGGTCGTAGACTGTGTATGTGCAGAATGATGGTGCACTGGCTGTTTTAACATACCCTGCCTTTGCAAGGGTGCAGATGCTCCTGGACCCACACACAGCCTGCCTAGTCCTGGTGCCACTGGTGTCCGGGGAGATATTATACCTGGCTTTCCTACAAACTTGCCTGTCACAACACCACAAATAAGCCAAATCCCAGTTCCTCTTGAGCACTTTCAAAATTATTATGTTGGGTATACATGGGGAAATTGCAGGACTTTTAAAAGACAGAAAAGGGACTGCACAGTTGTTTTGATTTTCTAGGGCCTGGTCAAACCTTGCTCTCTGACTTTCTTTGCTTTTCTCACAAAGGGTAAGACAAGCCATCTCCCATGGTCACAGGCTGAGACTCCCAGACCAAATTTCCCTATCCTAGAACACTTGCTTGGGCTGCTCTCTTAGAGTCAGAAACCGCTTTGTATCACTGACTCCAAAAGCATGCCTCTGAAGAAAAGGGAATAAGATAGTGCTGGGAGGTGCCCTGGACCTCTGGAAGAAACTGGGGGCATTGTGTTTCTTCTGCCAGGAATTGGTTTTGCTCCTAGACCCTGGGACTGGGTGATCACTGTATTCATGGAGGCACATTTCATGAGACACCTTTGCAAACCTGCCTTGAACCATTTGAAAAACTGTCTCCCTGTGAGAGCCCAGGAGCTCATGTGTTCAGAACACCTGCTGTATAAAACCTCTCGTTTCTGTTCAAGCCTGTACCCTCTGTTCAGAAAAGGGGCATTTTGGGCCTCAGTCATTGACAAAGTGGTGATGGATTGAGTTCCCCCTGCCCCAGCCCTGGCACACCTGCATGTAATCAGTTAGATCTGCTTTTGGGTGATCTTAAATAGTGCTCAGTAAAGCAGGACCCCTTTGCAGAGCTTCATGGTGAGGTTATAAGGTGACCATGCTGCATTTGCCTTGAGGATATAATGACTAAAGAGCCTTGATCATGGACCCCTTCCCTCCTGGTGGGATTTGGAGACTGACTTTATTCCAGAGAGCACAGAGCTGGGCTGTGCCTCAGAGGGATTTGGGATGTCTGAAGGCCTTCGGTGTGGACACAGCTAGGTTCCTCCACTTTGGGGCACCATGAGTCAGACAATCTTAGGAGTGATTTAGCAAGGTCCTGTAGATGTGGCCAACACTGTCCTTTCAGGGTTACATGCATAGCTCTGGAAACCTCTTCTCCCATGTAATTTTTCTGCCTGTTACCCAGGCTTTTGCACCTTGCAAAGGGTTAAAGAAGTTTCTCTGCCCAGGGCTAATCTGCTTCAGAGGAAGGGTACATTTAGGAGGGGTACTAGTGAGGCTCCAGCCCTTCTGCCTAGCAGCTCTGTGGCCCCACAGGTTTACACAGCGCCTACAGTCACTGCAAGCTGGGATAAGCTGGGAGCTCAAACACGGCATGGTCTTCTCCTGGAGCACAAAGAGCTGCTTTCCCTGGACACACCTTCATTTAATGAGCAGTAACTTCCCCCTGTAGACAAGCCCTCAGGCTGTGGCAAGTGGCCATCCCACTCTTCTGTGTTTGTAGGGTGCCTGGCAGGGCCTCTCTTTAGGTTGGTACTTAGGTGGTATTGTAGTAAATTATAAAAGACCCTCTCTTTGATGCCTTGTGGGAGAAGGCACTGGGCCTGATTTCCCCCTGCCTTGTTCCTTGTGTTGTGATTCATGCAAGTTGCTATAAACTGCTACCATGCTGATTTGGTAACCACTTTGCCACAGGTATAAAATACAACCCTAGGTGCACAGCAGTGGGGGAATGAGTCCAACCAGCTCTAAAGGTCAAAGGAGCATTCATCACACCGCCAAGTCTACTGTGACTTCATTGTGACTTCACATCAATCAAAGTGCTGTTGTTGTTAAAGAATTTAAAATCGATACAAAATAAATAAATAAAGAGCTACACTTTCCTTTTTGGCTCCTTTGTTCTGCACAGAAATGTCTTGTTGTCCTCTGGTCTTCTCAGATAATGTTTCTGGAGGTTACAGATATGTGTGTATTTAGCCAGGAGCAGAGTATAAAGGGATGGGATCGTTCTCAGCCAGACTAAAATAGAAGGGAGCAGTGGTTAGAAACAATCACTGTAACTGTGACTTCCTCAAACAACATGGCTCTGATGTCAGATAGTGGGAAAGAGGAAGAACCGGTTAGCATGCATGATGGTTTAGCCAAAGGTGCAATTTGTTTCAGCCTTCTGATGAAAGTCTTTCCCCTGTAAAAAGGAAATATGAGCGGAGCAAGCAGAGTACTGTTAGAGCTCCCGAGCTATACAGAAGTGAATGAGGAGCAGATTTGGTCACCCTCAGCTGCCTGACACGGACTGTGAGAGCACATGCTTGCTCTCAGGTCTCTCCTCATATGCCTCCGCTTTGATCTAGAGAGAGCCTTCCCCCCCAAAAAAACCCAGAAACTCCTACTTGACAAGGTTGAATTACAGTTCCTAAAAAAAAAATAAAAACAAAAAAAACCAAACCAAAACCAACAACCTGAAGTAAAAGCCAAGATTATTCTATGTTTGACAACTGTATCCGAATTTTTGTCTGCTGCTTGTGTTTGGATTAAAGCATTAGGTTTCCTTTGGTCAATTTGTTACTAAGTTTAAACAGTTTACAATTGCTGGTTTCTGGGTATGCTGCATTTATCTGAGAAAGTTGATCATAAATCTGTGTCACATTAAAATACGCCCTTAAAGTTAAGGTAGTGATTAGCTGAGAATGTACTTATGAAATTCTGCTGAATTCTCCATTTGATGCTGCACATCCAATGCAGATGCAAATCCCCAGTGTTTTTGTTGGTAATTAGCAATGATCTAACTTTGAAGCTGTCCTCCTTGAGCAGGAGGTTGGACTAGGTGACCCCCAGAGGTCTCTCCCAACTGAAGTGGCTCTGTGGTTCTGTGCCTGCACTGGCAATGGCTGGCAGACCAGAGCAGCAGGCAGAAGGATCTGTGGTGAACCTCACTGTCGCTGCTCTTGTGACCCACACTCAGCTGATCCGGGCATGTGGTCCCCACTTAGTAATATGAAGAAAAGTGAGAAACCTGAAGCTTCCTCTCCATCAGCCCTACAGGAACTGCGTTTATAGAAACATGCAGAAAATGGTAATTTTCCTTCAGTGTTTATAAACCATGTGATTGAGTTTACATGTTTTATAGACCAGTTATTTTGGAAGTTCACCAGAAAGGAGATCTGCCTGTATCAAAAAAAAATTTCTACTGGCTTTTCACAAACCTCTGTATGGTCACATTGATCTCACCCTTACTACATTCCTTAAGTCTCATAAAAGTAAATTCGCTGGGCCTTCATGACCTGCCAAACAACTGCAGCCATTCTGCTGTACCCAAATTGGAGGCAACAAAACATGGCTTCAGTTTCCAGCAGTCTTTTTTAACATACTCACATGGCATCAGCTCAAATTCCTTTCTCTGCAGCAATCTGTGTTTAAATTACACTTGATGGACGACCAGGGGATAGTGATGCTGACCTATTCATATGCTGTGAATTATATAAAAAAGGGTTAAACAAAAAAAATTCAGTGTGAGATGGTAAAGGAAAGAAAACTAAATCAGCATTTTGGGAAGCATCTCTGTTTTCCTCCTTTCTTCCTCTCATCCAAGGAAGGAACCTTGGCAATAGTCTTGTCCTCTTACAGGTATGAATATTGTGCTGGCCACAGGACTGTCTGGTGGACAGGCTGATGCATTGTCCATTGGAAGGGAGTGTTTCAATTTTGGGAACGCCTGGAGCACGCACTGCTGCTACGTGGGTGCTCTGCACTGGAACTGGAACGTCACTTTCATTGTGAGCAGCTCTTTGTTCCCATGAACAGCCGCAGCAGCCTTTACCACCAGTCATGATTTCTAGTGGGCTAACTGGTCGTCCCTGCTAGGTGCGTGCTGCCCATTGCTTACTGCCTCCTTGTGCTGTAGCATCTCTTACAGCAGCCTGAGCAGCTTTTGAGAGAGGGAACGATGACAGTGGCAGGACCGAGCAAACTCCCTACCTTAGTATTAACTAACATTTTGTAAAGCCAGAAGCCCCAAACATCCATCGTGTACCTTGTAATGCCAAAGAAAGGAAAGTTTCCAGCAGTGGTTTACGAGCAGGGAGATGAGGTGCCTTTGCAGGAGCTATAAAGCCCCACCCCCATGGGAGGGCTGCCGTCTCCCTGGACAGGCAATACGAGGAGTTCAAAACTGAAAACGGAGCAGTTGTGAGGGACAGTAACAGAGGAGAAGGGCTCACCACACAATGGCTTCTTTATCTTCATTTTTATGAACAACTTTTTAAATTCAAAACCTACTCAGCACTTGGTGAAAAGGATAAAGCCAATTTTTTTGTCTGTCAAAAGCATTTCTGATGTGCCTCTCAGCATAGCGTTTAGTCACCTGTTGCTCCTTTATAAACATCTTAAGTGGAGTCCTGGCTTGAATGAAGTGGGCTGCAGGCTCTGTTGGCAGTGAGAGTTATAGCAGAAGTCCATGGTTTTTTCATTAAAATTAAACTGAGAAATTTTTACTTAAACTGGAGCATTATTTAACCAGGATAAAGGCAAGTTATTCCCAAGTTTGGAAGCTACTGTACCGTCAGGTTTGCAGTTCACAATAATGGCTTTTCCATTCTCCTATGAGTGATTTAAAAAATACCTGGATTTTTCTACTGATGTGAAGCTCCATTTTCATAACTCAAAGGCAGTGCAGTGTGCTATCATGTGACATTATAACTATCAAAAAATCATGCATAAGGTCAAGGGAAATAGGCTGAGTGAATCAGGACATTTGGAGTCCGTAGGCACACGGCCTTAAGGCTGAAGGAGATTAATGCTTTTGGCATCACACAGAGCCAGTATTATGTTCATGCTGTGGTAGGGATTTCTTTTTCCATAGACCTCCTGATTGTAAAAGGGGATTCCAAAACTCACATGCAAGCAGCAAATGTCTCCAAGTACACTGTGGCACCTGGCCAGGAACAGAAACCCCCGTTACTGTCTGTTGCCGCCGTACACTGATTGGAAATCGGATAGCCATCCAAGCACGGTGTATCACGGCACTCAGGAGTCATGTGAGAGAGACATCAAGAAACAGTAGCTGACAGTCACATCACTGCCAGTCAGAAAGGGATCGGTGCTTAAAAGGAAGCCCTGAATGCTTTCAGCATGACTGAACCCGCTGCTAATCTGCATATGTCTGGATTAGAAGTCACACCATCATAAAGATGCCATGAGCCAGGCAGCACCCATATGTCATTTGTGCGGTGACAGTTCCTAAATATCCCGTCCCCCACAGCTCTATTCCTAAGCGTAAACAACAAATAGGAGGCAAAAGGCAGAGAACACAGGCTGTAAAGAATCCAAGTCCTGATGCTGGTATCCCTGTATCGTTAAGATAACTAGGTTTTTATACTCTGGGTGTATCTGCACATCCTCTTCATCATTTGAAAAAGAAGATTATTGCATTAGCCAATAGTTTCTCATTTTAGTCCTAAAACAACATTATTATGTGGGTTAACTGAATATATCACTCCTCATCAGATGCAGAACAGCATACCCTACCTCCCTGACAGTGTTATGGACCACATACCGTTTGATTTAGTCTGGTGACAGGGTTATAAATGCGGAGCTTCACATCAAGCTCCCCACCGGGGTTGTGCCTCCTATTCCAGCCTGAATGCAAATACTGCTGGAGGTGGGGGATTGGTTCTGAGTGACGAGAAGATGAATATCAGTGCTGGTTCATGTTTGTGTCTAGATTTGAATGCAAGCAATAGCTTGAAACAGAAAAGCAGACAATTTTGGACAGATTCATACAGATCGTTTTGGCCATGTGGCTAAAATGAATGAAAGCTCAAATCTGATGAATGCAGATCTGTGCAGAAGTGATGATAAATATACATGGTATACATTTTTTTCAGTGTGTTGACTTCTGGGGAAAACCTGTGTGATGTGACTTCCCCAAATGTTTTTCACATGCTAGTGATGAGTTCTGTAGTGAACTGTGATTTCTACAGCAGACTGAAATTCAAAAACAGAAAAAGATTTTAGTTTCTTTTCATATAACAATTCAAGTAAGTGAAAGTTGAAGACAGCCATACCATGTGTCTGAACAACTACTTCTCGAACCATAACTGACTTTACCAAAAGTTGCACTTCTTGCGAGTCTCTGTTTATCTCCTGTGGCAGAGGTAAAAATCTTTGCTGAAGATGATGTAGATGAAGTGCAGTCTCCTGCATTGCACGTGGAGTGACAGGCAAAATGGTGGTGAGAAGATCAACAGCCCACAATTTGGTTAGCACTCCTGGGTGAGAAGCCTCTGGAGCGTAGCTTCAGGTTGCAGGCTACCTGGCAGTCCTTGCTAGAAATGCTCCACGTTACTGGGCGGGCGGGGCCGGGGAAGAAGGAAGTTGTGAAGATGCAGAGCCTTTCTTTTTTCCTTTTTCTTTCACAAACCAATTACATGAAGCAGCTGTTCCAATTGCAGGTGCTCTCCAGGCCTCAGGCTTCAGTAAAATAGTGCTAACTCAGTTTCTGCTGGGTCTGATTCTGGGATACAAAGCATATGAAACCAAAATGAAAGCTGAGTCACTATGTCTTGTCTGGAGCAACGCAGCTATTCTGAGCATCCGTACGTACTAGGTACTAGGCTTTAGTCAGTCTTGGGAGGATTTTTTTTTTCCTTTGTGCCTGGGCAGACCTCATCTCTAAGTAAGGCCAAATGTCCCAAAATTCTTAGTTATTCAAATATGTTTGTGGCAAGGTTTCCAAACATGACTGAAAAAGTTAGGTACGCAACTCTTACTGATTTCATGAAAGCAGTGGGAGTCAGCCAACTGGCCTATTTAGTCACATTCAAAAATCCCACAAGATACATATCTATGTCTTTTAGCAGCTTTGACAACCTCTCTCTTAGTGCTTTCTAGAGTATGTTGTCATTAATATTGAAAGGTCAGTCAGGGTTCCAGTATTATTTGGACAGGACTGGTGTGTGTGGAGGAGACACATGCACATCACAGAGGAAACCTGAGTCCTGCACTGGAATGCACAGCTAAGGCTCCACTGGACTGATTGCTCTGTGTGGATTGAGGCAGATGGGCACTTCTCACTGGAGGTGGAAATGTAGACTGAGGGTAATATGTTTTAAATACAGGCATAAATCCTGGATCAGGACCCAGATATTTCAAGCTGAACTAACTGGTTTGACTGTGTACTCTTCATTTAAGACTATAATTCATGGCACTCAATGCAAAGTTTACTTTAAATTATTCAACAGTTGTGGGCCCTGTAGGTATTATTGCATGATAACTAGCTTTCCTGGATTAATGTTGCTTATTCTACTTTTGAATAAAGCTAAAAAATTTATTGTTACAAGCTCAGAGCTTACCTTGTTTGATCTCACATACCCTCCCTGCTGTAGGGTTGGAACTATGGTGACTTTTGAGGGTTTGGTACAGAACTTGTCCAAACTCATGGAGATGAATAAAAAATAATATACATATTTACCTTGAGGACACACCAACAGGAGCCAAGCAAAGTCACTGTGATGTTGATACAGATGCCTCTAGCTGAAATGACACTCTTGGGCTTAGGGATTTATGTTTACTTTATGGGCTGTTAACCAAGTACATAATGTTCTGCCCAGAAAAAGAACCTATATGAGCTGGATTGTTCATTCTGTGGCTTCCATGACATGGGACAACTTGAAGCAAGCAATCTTCAGGAGCCACCAGAGAAATTCTCCCTTTCAACCTGTCCTTCTCAAGATGGCCATCTTGTTAGCCTCTCTCGTTCTCCATGTTCTCCACTTGATTCTTGAGAATTGTTTTATCCTCCTTCAGTCTTGCACCATAAACTTCCTGTGTCAGAGTATGAAGGGGGAGACAAGAGGCATACATGTAAGAACGAAAATTAGCATAAGGAAAAAGGAAGGCCGGCAAATCCTGGAGGAAGAAGGAAAACCACTGGACAGCAGAGAAGATGAATGAGGGCAGTGGCAACGTGTAGTTCCTAGCACAGCAGGGCAGCAGTATCAGTTTTGCTGGTCAAGATCTGTGCATAGCCTTGGGCCAGACAAACTCAGACAGCTCAAATTTTAACCCCTCTTGAGTTACTCATAAGGTCTGTCTTAGTGGTGCATTGCCTATCAAACCTAATCGTAAGTACATAGCATAAATCAGGATAAGCAAATCTTCCTCTGTTGGCATCTCTCTTGCCTTGATCTGTCTTTACCTTTATAAATTGTTTTCAGCTCCCGCAGGTGGTCCCTCTGAGCGCAAGGTGATAACAGCTCACTGGAGCATTTTGGGGTGAAGGGCATTTGTGATGATGAGATGGCTGGTCATACAGCAGAGATGGTAAAATGCATAGAAACCTTTGGTGATTTTTATTGTGTACTGATTGCTACACTAGGAGGCTTCAGTATTAGACTTTTCTTTTTAGAGGAAGGAGGGCGCCTGTGACGAGTGCATGTGTGTCTGTCCTTACTGGTCAGTGCTAGCCAAACAGAATCACAGAATCACAGAATGGAAGGGGTTGGAAGGGACCTCTGGAGATCATCTCATCCAGCCCCCCTGCTTGAGCAGGCACACCCAGAGCAGGGGGCACAGGAACATGTCCAGGAGGGTTTTGAATGTCTCCAGGGAAGGAGACCCCACAGCCTCTCTGGGCAGCCTGTGCCCCTGCTCTGTCACCCTCACAGGAAAGGAGTTTTTTTTCTCGTGTTTAGCTGGAACTTCCTGTGTTCCAACTTGTGCCCATCGCCCCTTGTCCTGTCATTGGGCACCACTGAAAAGAGTCTGGCGCCATCCTCTTGACACCCGCCCTTCAGATATTTGTAAGGATTGACAAGATCCCCCCTCAGTCTTCTCCAGGCTGAACAAACCCAGGTCTCTCAGCCTTTCCTCATGAGGGAGATGCTCCCTGATCATCTTGGTAGCTCTCCGCTGGACTTGCTCAAGCAGTTCCCTGTCTTTCTTGAACCAGGGGGGCCCAGAACTGAACACAGTACTCTCTGGACAGAGAGGTGGAAATTTCAAAGAGGTTAAGTTTTTGCACGCTTCATGGGAATGAGTAGAGGGATGAAAGCTACCTTTCTGAGCCTAGTGAAGGGAGTGTCGGAACTCTGTGCTCACGCCTTATTTGATGCCAGAGGGGTTGTACATGGCCAGCTGTTGAGGAGCTGTGGAGAGATGCTCCCTTGGAGGCCGCAGGCGCAGCAGGCGCAGGGAGCGGCTGGGCTCGCTGGCAGCAGAGCCCGCATGCACCTTGGGCTGTGCTATGATAACATGACAGCTGGCCACGCTGGGCTCAGAACAGTTTCACAAGGGTATCAGTGAGCCCCTTGCTGATCTGCCCCCACACATTCTCTTGGCCACATTTGCACCCCGCTGCATTCTCCCAAGGAGGTACAGCTTATACTTTCCTACTTTCTTGATATACCATTTTTTAAGGCTCGAACAGTTCCCCCCATGCCTTTTTTTTTCTTTTTTTTTTTCTTAATGTATCCCTGAGGCTGTCACTTCTTTTTCCTTCTTCCCCAGGGACATGAACAACAGCAGTGATTCCCATGGAGTTAGCCAAGAGGGTGAGGCAGAGAAGAGAGAGATTTGGGCAGTTTTATTTTCTTATTAGCATCATCAGAATGGCTCCCTTTTCTTTAACATACTGACAGAAGCTCTTCCGTCTTTCCAGAGCTGATCTATATAACAGAGCCAACTTCATGCACATTTTGTGTGGATGAAAGATCAGCTTTTTCCCTTGACCCATCCATTCACCCCACAAAAGGGCAGTCCTGAGGAAAGGAGGAGGGGGCAGTCACTGGATTAGGGTGTCCTAATGTCAACACAGGAAAGCAGTAATGACAGAGAAGGCAAAAGGGAAAAAGGGTACAAGGAATGAAAATTAAAATGCTGGGTATACTGTAGTTTTGAGATAATGGAGGAAAAGTTATTTGCTAGAGAAATGTGGAACCTGGAGGTTAAGGGGCAGAGGACGTTAAGTAAACAAACACATCTGAGCTTATATTCTTCTTGCTTCTCTACCATCCACTGAAGAACTAATTAATGAAAAACCTGGCAGCATGGATCTCATTGTCTGGAGAACAGACCACAGGAAAACGTGTAAAATTTTGGCAGTGTTTTAGTCATAATGTCAGTCTATTCAAAGGAATACTGCGGCTCATTTAGTTACTTTGTCCAAGGAATTTATGTTAAAATTATCTGCATTTTAAACAATCAGCAAATCTAAGACTGTACCCTGCATTCAGAAGGTCAGAAATAAGTTCACAATTCTGGGTTTTTTTGCCTTCTACCAAAATAACATTGTAGCTATCTAACAAAAATTTGGTTTTGCTTGTATTTGTGAAGCACCCTGGTAATATGGCAAGAAAGAAGAAATAAATAGGGGATATGTAAGCAGGAGAACACTGATATATTCTATTAGTGGAGACAATAATATGCAAATTATCAGCAAGTAAGAAAAGAGGCAGAGTAGAGATCTCGTATTTAAACCCAGGAATAAGTACACATCATTAGACCAGTTTTTGTTACAACTGCTTCCTCATTGTTCTAAACAGCAATGTCCTTTTTATAAAGTATCCTGTTGATTTTGCCTGGGGGGTAGTCCTTCCTACAAATGCCATCATGCACGCAAAAGCTGCTGATGTAAAAAAAACCCAGCACTGTGGTGTACTGAAAGCCAAGGTTACTAAATAAAGGAAAAGTGATATCTGAGGCAGTAGCAGAGATACCACTTCACTGTCCTTATTGTTAATCTTGATATTTATTTGAGTAAACATATCCTTTGTTACAATAGAAAAGAAGCAGTGGCAGAATCGGCTTTTACCTCCACCAGGCTGTTGCAGAATCTAGGAACTTTGCCAATACAATTATAGTGGAGCTGGCTGTGGAGTCTGTGAGGCCTCAATCCCAAATCTAGGTAAACTGAGGCATAGCCATGTCCTCAAGAAGGAGGACCAGGCAGTCTTTCTAGGCATATACTCAGTGTGTGATGGTCAGTGGGAATTGCGATACATTATCTTTGCACAAAACATTAGTGCTATTACCAATCTGGGTTAGGAGTCTAAACCATTTTCTCTCTCTACCTGATCTTGGCTGAATTATACAGCAGATAAAGAATAGAAAGGGATGTTAAGGAAGTATAAATATAGGGTCATCTATGTTCCTGCTAGAAAATGTAGCATTCAAACAGAAATGCCTAGAGGCATCTTTATATAAATAGAGAGGAGGGCATAGGAATGGAAATCCCATGTGTTAGCATCTCAGAACAAGAAATATATATTCACCCTTTTCCATAACATACCATGAAGACATCACTGACAGGCAAGAGAAAGGGGCACAGGCAACTGCAGGGCAATGAGTTCTCAAATGCGACTGGAGTCAACGTTCCCTAATGATCTAAACATTGAAGTGGCAAAACCAAAGTCAGCCTCTCCCTCTCTGGTGTGAGGCAAGCAGTACTGCTGTTTCTGCTCATTTGCTTCCAGACAAGCGTCCCACAACAATGATCTGATGCTCTCAGTGTCACTAAAATGGAACACCAGTTATTAATCCCTCATGTGCACAGGGTCACATGTTGTTTCTGGGACACCATCGGTAAGGTAAAGAAGGACAAGCCTGAACAGACTGCACAGCTGAAATACAACCCTTTTTGATCATATCCATCACATGTTTTTTCCAGGGGGAAAGGCATGATCAGCAGGGATGCTAAGCTTTTTAACCTTGAATGACATCCTGTGATAAGCCCAGGCACACAGGAAAAGAAAGAGGCAATGACTTCCACCCACCAGAAGTCTTATATTTCCACAGTGCCGAGGCTGTGATAATTATGACACATCCAGCTGGTGCTATTATTCAACCATTCCTGCAGGAGAGGGTTAGTCTTAAGCAGCATAAAGGTTGTTACAAAACATCATGGCGGCAAAAAGTTAATTAACAAAAAGCAGTTAACTATTCATATGAATGGCAGGAACAACTTCCACAGCCATGTGATTTTATTTGCATTCAGCGCAGTGCTTAAGATGCCTCGCTCATGGGCCAGAAGCCCACTGTGCTAAGTGCTGCATGAAACGGGTGAATGGAAAAAGGAGAGAACAAACTCATAGTGGCAGTTGTCAGCCTGCTCTTGGAGAACAGTTGTTGCAGTTGAGCTAGTGCCAGTATAAAACTTGCAGTGGGAAAAAGGAGGGAAAGAATCACAGCATCAAGAAAGCATCAGCAAAGCTATTAGTAGGGAGAAAGGACAAAAGTTGAGAGCAGATGCTGATGGACTGGAGGACACATGAATGCCAGGTGAGGGGTTGTATCCAGGAGCAATGGATAATGCTGAAAGAAGCTTGATCACGACTGGAGGGGGAATTTAACAACAGAGGGAACAAAGAGAGAGAGCATGACTTGATGAGTGTTCTTTTAGGTGAGGGGGAAAGTTGAGGCATGGCTGCAGAGAGCACAGAGACAGAAGTGCAAAGAAACCAACTCCTACAGGATTGGCTTGTCATCAGCACACAAGCATCCTCATCCAAGGATGGGTGAGGGTGGAAAGGGGATGAAGAATTCTCCAAAATTTCTCAGGAGATGCAGTCCAAGGAGACTCATGGCTGAGAGCAATGTGAGAGCAGAGAAAGGGCTTGGATACAGGGTTTTTCAGAAAAGCAGAAAGGAGGAAGAGAAGAAAGAGAAAGGGAAGGGAGTGTGAGAGAAAGGCATCTTTGTGAAAGTGATAGCAGGATAGTGACAGCAGGAAAAATACATGTCTCTGTCAGGGCTGGGAGATGATGGAGAAAATAGTTTGGCTGTCTGCAGTAGGTTGAGAAATGGTACGGTCATGCAACAGACAGCCAGAGAAAAGAGGTAAAAAGACTGAGTAGTGAAGCATTCAGGTCAGGCATGTTGCCATGAGAGGTTATAGCAGGAGAAGGTTGTGAGGGCAGCAAAGAGGATCATGGAGCAGCCAGGTTGGGCCAAGTGTCATCAGAGGTGTGGCTGAGGAAGGCCAAGGCAGGGTCTGGGTTTGTGTTACTGAGAGAGGTGAGAGGTGGGAAGAGCATCAGACAGAAGTGTGAGTGGGACAGAAACCAAAGAAAAGGGCTTAAGCAGAACAGGTAGGCAAGCACTGTGAGTATCTGGGGAGAGGTTTTGGGGAGTAACAGAAAAACTAGAAAGCTGAGTGAGTTTCATCTGGGGAGAAAGGGGAGCATTGTGAAGATTGTTCTGGTACTTCCTTGTGTAGCCAGAGGGTGGTATTTTCTTTGTGAGGAGAATGGAAGTTGCATAGAGGGAAAGGGGTAGTTGAGATTTCTTAGCAGGGGTACATGAAAATTAAGCCTGAGGTAATAAACTGTATTTGATCATTTTGTCTTAAATGTATGTTTTGTTACATCAACCTTTGTACAGAGTTGTCTTTTCTAGAGTCTCCTCTCCAGCACTGTGCTTTGCCAGCTTTTGGGGAAAAGGAACCTGGCTTAGACAGACTGCTCCTCAGTGCTTTCCTGGGCTTCTGGTCTTTGGTAGGATAGCTGTCTGCAGTTATTTTTAGATGAGGTATAAATTTGCATTTCTTCAGCTGGAATTTCCTTGTTGTTTTCAACTATGTTTTTCAACCCTACTAGGTTGTCAATCTCAGGTCTCCCCAAAATGGCTGAAGTTGTTCTTAAAACATGTGCTGAAGACTTTTCATAGATCCCACTGTTCATCCAGCTTCTTCCCTTTCTGCTTGCAGACCAGCTGTACTGGCTAGGATGTCATTATAGGAATCATCACACCAAATTTCTGTTAACACTCATAAAAATGCATGTTCTGCCAATGACTAAAAGTGTTCATTTTACTTGCCTTTGTGTTCAGACAGCTTCCTACATTCATACTTTCCTTTTTCTTCTAAATCTTTTGCCTTAGACAGAGTTCATTTTCTGTCTTGCTTTTTATGTTAGAAATACACACCACGTCATTCGAGTTAAACAAAAAAGGCCCCTATTCCTCTTCCCCTACAATGTTTGAATAGAGGCCTGTGTAAGAAGCCCTGCCAGCTTTGAAATGGGAAGGCTGGTAATTTTTTTGCTTACATGGAGATCATTTTAATCCAAACAGACTCTCATTACGAAAGATATAAAGGACATTCCATTGCTTCTTGAGTCCAAAACACTCCTAAACTGACACATTTACCACTTGGTCTCAGTTTGCACAGCACAAAGCATATAAGAGAGCTTTGTCTGCAGTGCTATAATGCTGTTCTTTCAGAAAGCTGCTAATTCTCTGGCCTGAGCTTTGGCATGATCTCACTAACAAAGCTCAGCACATGGGCAACAGGGTACATATTTGAGGGATGCCTTATGTCAGAGGCCGTAGTTTGTGATAGCACTAAGTGACCCTTGTCCTCTCTATACACTTTCAGCCAACACGAGACAACATGAGCTACAATCACAAGCATCCCTTACATGCCAAGACTTCAAGCCCAGATTACTACCATCAACAACTGCTTGAAGAGCCATTACAAGCTAATTGGGCTGCAAACACTACTTTCAGATCTGTAGGAGCTTATTTATGGCCCTGAGAAATTCAACCTCAGCTTTAAAGAAAGGTTGAAACCAAGGAGGGAATCTGCTGAAGACACCATTGGTTTAATTACTGGCTGGTATCTTCATGTTCTTAATTGTAGTCTCTAGAAAGAGGATGATTTGGACTGGGCAGCAACTGCCAATCTTCCTGAAGAGAAGAAATAATTTTGCCTGTCTGAGGATACTTGATAGTTTTCTACCTGTCAGTCATAAATGTGTGAATGTGATCCTGCAGCTATCTGCATGGGCTGCTCCAGCTCTTTGCAACCCTTACTAGTACATAGACTATGACAGATGCACTATAGTTGCCAGGTACTTTAGCTTTTGGACTGCATACAGCTTTTGAACCTTAGCAAGTGGGAATGTATTTGTGAATAGAATGAAAGGATTTGGCCACAGAGCAGCTGACAGGCAATCTCCCATTTGAGATGTGTAAAATACCTACCTGTCGTGTAGTTGGGCAACAAATACTCATGGAGGAGCTGCAACTGACACTCATTCTGAGTGGTGTGAAAATGTGGCTGCAAGACATTTTAAATGACCTTCCCTAAGAAGTCTGAGACTAGCTTGAGAGAGGCTGTTTTATTCCTTCACTTCAAGCATTAATGTGTTCTGAGCTCTTTTATTCAGTGTGGCATGAATTTCAATAATACTGTTCCTAATCTACTGCATTAACCGAGATGACAATCAGGCTTTCAAACTTAAATATTTTTTATGTCAACCACCCCCTATGGTTTCAGAGTAGATTGATATGGTTCAAAATCTGGATTAAAATGTAAATGAGACTGAATTTTAGCAGACAGGACACTCTGAAACATTGCCTCTCAGAGGACAAGTTAGGTTGGCAGAATGGGCGCCAGAAAACAGAACTGTGTTGAGAAGAGAAGAAAAGAAAACAACCCTGTGGTTCTCTGAAAGGGGCAGTCCCTCCTGATAAAGAGACTCTGGAGGCAGCTGTCTCCCCTCTCTGCACCGCGAGTAGGATGCACTCCTACTTCCTGTCTGAACAACAGAGAGATAACATGAAAAAGCCACCGTGACATTTGACATGTCTTTTAGTTTCCCTTTTTATAGCCAGACAGTGTGATTCACTGGGGTTCTTCTTGAAAGTGGAGAGCAATGAAAAGAAAATTCAAGTATAGGGCTCAGATATCGAAAGGTGATATTCCTACACTTATGACTGCACCATAAGGGCTGAGAGCAGGTCCCATTCATAGCAAGGAGTTCCTCATCTTCTGCTCCATAATAGATACAGGACAATTCCCTTATGACCACAGTTGTTCTGCCTCCTTGTCCCGTGTTGCACAGGAGTCTGATCTAGGCCAGACATATAGGAAAAGAGTGGTGTCCTGGTTTTCGTTCTGGTGCACCTGTTTTACAGTGCTCTGGAGCAGCTCAACACATGCCCCTTCTCTTCAAAGATATGTAACTGGTAGATACAACACTGTGGAAGATGGTGAATGAAGTAGTAGGCTTTAATAAAAGAAGCTTACAAAGGCATTCTACCAACCAAGGCATTCTGGACCTACATACAGTCCTTTGATGCATGTGAAGTATTTAATTTTTCTATGGCCTAAAAGATCTACTTAAGACTGGGCTGGGAGACACAGAGCCCAAGTACTCATATAGCTAGAGGAAATTTCAGAAATTAGAACAAGGTCATTAAAACACATAGTTGTGAGTGATTCCCATATGAAGCATGCATATCCATCACATAATACCTCATTCAAGGCCTTCAAAAGCAAGACAGGATGGGATGAACTATTCACTGTGCAATGCACTGGGATGACCAGAACCTGGAATGGCATGGCCTGTGTGTGAACATTTCCATGGTGAAGCTGTGCCCTGTGTCTTCACTGCTTCTGCATTTTGCTTGAGCATGTTGAGAGGCCTGCCCAGTCAGTGCCACACAGAGCCACTCCATCTTAGTTCCCAGCCACATCACTTGCAGGAGAACTGGTTTGTCTTTTGGGATGGGTGGGTGTTGAAATACCAGTGGGGCAGTACGCTAGTGAAGGGCGTGTTTGTATACATACATATATATGTGCAAAAACATTTACACAAACACACATACAAATGTACACACACACATATGCATACACATACAATATATATAGTGAGACATATATATAGATAAACCTATGTCTGTGCAGCTTTGCCAGTGATTTTCCCTTTGTAGACAAGCTGTGGGTGTGTGCGTGGAGCTCCTGAAAAATTTCATTAGCAAGCAACAGGGCAGGTGGCTGATGAGCTCATGGAATCATAGAATAATTTAGTCTGGATGTGACCTCTGGGGGACAGAAGTCCAACCCATTCCTTAAAACTGGGTAGGCCTCTGAGGTTGCTCCGAGCCTTTGTCCATCTGACTTTTCAAAATTTTGAAGGATGGAGATTCCACAACTTCTCCGGATAACCTGTCCCACCATGCTTCTCCAGCTCCATATTTTTTCTGTGTGTTCGTGTGTGCATGTGCGCAGACAACGGAGACGGGAGGAGTAGGAGAGAGTGCACGTAGAGGTGCATATGTGCTTGTTCACAGAGCTGTGTTCGCAAAAGAACAATCCCAAATTCTGTTTCCTCTTTGGCAGATGAAAGGAGCGTGCTACCACTGGTGACCAGGGCAATTGCTAGACAGCTTTTAAAATAATCTCCACATTAAGAAGAATTGCATGTTGTGATAAATGAGATATTTTTAGAGAGAATATGCTTTTAGTTTGGAATTAGTCTTGCAGTTATGCAAGGATTCACTGCTTTTAAATAATCGAAAAATGAGTGCCTTGAATCTCTTTCACGTTGAGATCTGTTGTCAGTTTATTAAATTCAGATTTATTGCTGACTTTCCTAGCCAAAAAATAGCTGTTAGCTCACTATAACAGAGCATAAATTTGAGTTCACTGAATCAAAGACATTATTAAAGAAAAAAATTACTTAATGACCTGTCTGATCTAATAAATCCTGCTGTTGGCATAAAACAAGATGACAAAAATTTATGTCCACTAGATGTGTAAAACTAAGGCAGTCATGGTGGTTAGGATTTGAAATGGTTTCTTTAGCCATCTAGTCTTTACTATAGACTCTCGCACTTGCAGGTGAAAATAAGGTAAGGGTAGAAATGGCTACATAAGAGGCTATTGAGATGACAGAGTCGTTTTCATATGTAGCACCAAAATCAAAGTAGCCAAATGGTTTGAGACTTCTGAGGTTGTCTGTGGGCCACCATGCTTCACGACTGGCAGAATCCTCTTGGCAAAAGGTCTTTTTCTAACCTGCAGGCTTACAGTGTGAAAGGAGACTAATCATAGTTCCCTTTCAGGAAATCCTGTTTAACAGTCTGACATGAACTTGATGACCCCCAGCCTCAAGTGCCAGCAAAGCTGAAAATCTTCTTATTTACCATGGATAATGTCTGAGTGAAGACATCTGTGTCTAGCCTGCCCATCACTTGTCTTGCAGCTGCTCCCTCTAGCTACTGTGGTGGACCTCATTTCTGGAAATGGAAACCACCTTAATGACGGTCTCTTCAAAGCCCGACTGAAATTTGCCTTATGCTGTGCTCTGAGGACCTTCAGTGAGCACAAGGTTTTCAGCTCCCTCATATCTTAGGTGAGCTGCATGACCACACAAGTTCACATGAACTTTTCTGTAATTAAGCCAAAATTAGAGAATGTCATTGCATCTGCCACATACTTTTGCATTTACCCAGCACTTACCATTCATTGTCTGAAAGTCAAATAACTAATTTTTTAGTTTCACCATTAAGCTTGATTATACAAGCATATGATTCAGATTCCTTAATATATGTGTGTGTGTATATACACATACATATACACATTATATTGTATATAAGCAAAAAGTAATTCTGAAGACCAGTTTCTGTTTAGTTATGAAGCTTACATATGCCTAGAAAATTTCATACATCTGTGGGCCATGTCTAAACTTTATTTAGAGTCAGTCGTGGCTTTGTTCAGGCTCAGCCATCAGTCTGTAACAGATGCCATAGAAAGCCAAGTGCATCTCTTCTGTTCTCCTGGAACAGCATTGCCCCAGGGCCATCCTTGGAGGCATCAGTAGAGACCCAAGTTTCTTTGTTTGATTCAAAGCATATCAGCATAGGTTCGTTGACTGAAATGTGCTTTGGTTCCATTCATTCCCACTCGTGTAGTGCTCCCTCACGGCAAGATCTTGTAACTGTGGCTTGAGCATCACAGTTTTTGCTGTCACATCTGGGCTGAATTTTCCCAGGAGCATAAACACTCCAGGATGGGTTTCCTAGCACAACTTCAAAGTGGGCACTCCCATGACAGCATTTCAAAGCACTTTCTTTTTGTTTTCCAAATTCTGAAGCTTCTGTGAGCAGCACAGTAACTCTTTCCTTTATCCCTTTAAAGGCAGATGTTCTGCAGCTTTCAATTGCTTCATTAAACTAGACTAAAGTTTTATCACCCTTTCCATTTATTCCATTGTTTGCACTCTTCAAGAAGATTAATTCACCTGCATCATCATAATCTCTCTTCAGGGTGGGTGTGTGGGTGTGTGGGTGTCTGTAGGAGTGATGTGCCTGGGATAAGGGATAATGGCAAATTAAAAAGAGGGGATCTTCTGGAGGGAAAATGAGAGAGACAAAGGGAAACAGCGTAGTGAGAGAGTTACAGCAGTGTTTTAATAGTGTTCTCCAGCTCATCAGGACTGGGAAGAAAGGGGAAGCAAGTGGGTTCAGGGAAGCAGTACAAAACCATCTCCACTTTCTTCAAGAGTACAGGCTTTTTATCTGGATAATTCTTTGCAATAGCTTCCTTGCTTCCAAGGCAGGGCATCCCCTATTTACCCTCTTTACTTCCCTCTATGCAATCCTGTAGGACATTTGGGAGCAGAGGAATTTTCCACCCCTAATCAAAAAGCCCAGATGGCCTGGCAATGTTGAACTCCTTTGCCTCAGGGGCTGCATTGCCATGTCTTTTCTGGTGATAATATGTCAAAATGCAAATATAGTTGGATTTTAGGCCCCCGTGTGGAGCTTTTGCCTAGGAGATGTAGCTGATGTTCACATCATACTTTCATGTATTTATTTTTGTTGGTAAGTTGGAACATATTTTCCTCAGCCTGTGGTTCTCCTCCTGCTGTTTGTACACATGTAGTGAATAATTTATTCCTGAGAATATAATTTCACTTTCTTAGTCCAGATTTTTTTTGCTACAAATCCAGATGTGTTGCTCCATTAGTTAAGTTCTTCTAATGTTAACATTAATAATAATAGGATTTGCCACTGATGGCAGCTGCATTTACATGCTTCAGCTCAAGATTCTGTCAGTGGACATCTGTGTGCCGTGAAAGCATGTCCCATGGACAGAGATGTGATTTCAGGGGTACACTAGCTCTGCCTATTGGTAATTGTGCAATAGGAGACTTTGGGAAAAGAGGCAAGTTAGTCCTCTGTGGCTTTCTTATTTTAGGTTAGAATATGACCAGCTATACAACTGATAGAAGACTCCTTCAGGTCAGTGTTGTCTTTGTCTAGTTTGTTTCAGCATGTCTTCCCATGTTTGGATGAGATGAGGCATATCTAAAGCTGAGCACGTGATACATATCAGGACAGGGCAAGCAAACACATTTTAGGAATGAACTGCTATGAATTTTCAGTTGGTGGAAGTGATTATGAGCATCTAACTTTGAAAAAGTGCAGCCCAGCATTTAGGTCTCTCCAGCCTTTTGCTGGAGGATCTGTAAATCCTTCACTGCCCCTGCCACTGGATACAGGTTCCATCATGCAAGGTGCCAGCCAGAGATGGCTTCTAGGTGCACCATGCCAGCAGCTGCAGATGGGGAAGTTAAGTTAACAAACAAAGAGATCTTCCCTGCAGGGATTCTGTCAGGTGGCTCTGGAAAGGAAAAGGATGCTGCCCCTGACGACCAGAAGGTCTGACTGCAAGGGATCTGAGAGCATCTCCCTTCCTGGAGGTTCATCTGGCTGGGCTTAGGGCCAGATTAGAGAAAGGGCATTTGAGGGCTCCCCTCCTTCCTTTGGTGATCTTGAAGACAGGGCTCCCAGACAACTATGGCCTTAATCCAGTCACTGGCTTGGTGTTCCCCTGTTACAAAAAAAAGAACACCTTTGCAGAGTGCAAATAGACCTCCAAAAAAGCCACATTAACTTTCTTCGTTCCTTCCTGAAGTTAACTGTGCGGCAGAGTTTCCAGGTCACACCTACATTTAGAAATGTATAGATGTACACTAAAAATATATTGGTAAAGCTTGATTTTTTGTGAATGCAAGGTTGCTGTTTCTGAGGGAGAAGGCATATGGGATAGAAGGAACATACTGTGCATGAAACATGAGTAAATAAAGCTGTCACCAAGAGTTTTAAGTCTTACCACTAGGCTGATCCATACTCATGGGGTGATCTTGAACTTTTAATGAAAATGAATACTCTAGTCCAGAATGATCTAGTCCTCTAGCTAACAAAACCCACAGGAAATGAAAGGAGAAATGTAACATGTTTCAACAAGAGTGCACAGAAGCTTTGTGGGTAGAGTCTGCTCTGGTCCTGAGCAAAAGTGGCTGGTGGGTACAGAATACAATGAACATATATAGAATAGTAAAAGTACTGGCAAAAGAAGCTGATACTATCTCAGTTTCTTAGCTGCATCCCCTACACTCATCCTCACTCCTTCCATGTCTGTGTTCGAGTGACTTAAGGTGTTGTGTGAAGAAAAGTGCTAGAAAAAAGACTATCACGGGAAAGATGCATGACATATTCAAAGCTTCATCAGGTTTTACAAGCCTGTACCAATATTCCAGCCACTCGGGTTATCTAAAGTGTCTTGCTTGCTTTAAGAAAAAAGCTCTATTAAGACATCTGAGCTCTCAGATGGTCCATGCAAAATATTCAACAAAGAGGCTTTGCCTTTTGAGTCTGGCTTACGACTTACACTATGCTTATGACATACTTGAAGAGACCCTGCACAGCACATAATTCATTTGATACAACTCCATTTAGACTGTCTCACACCCAGAGACACGCAGCTGATCAGGTGCTGAATATGCATATACCAAGAGGAATTGCAGACATGTCATACATCTAGACAGCCTCCAAAGAATAAGCGATGAAAATTGCAGGCAAGGTCAGATGGGGGAGCAGTTGGATCATGGGCAGCAATTAGAACATCAAGAGAGGAAACAAAACATTCTTCTTGCAGGTCCCCACGTCTCCTGTGTGGTTGCAGCTGATCTGTGAAATTCAGGTCACTTGCCAGGTTTGTGTTGCTACATTAAACAGCATTACAGTAGAAACAACATTGTACTGCACAAGGCTTAAAATGAAGTAGTTGCAATACAGAATGAATGTGAGAGCCAAGAACGGTGAAAAGGGACTTGTAACCTTTTGAAATAAATATATGCTCTTCATTTCTAAATTAGAAGCAAAACCAACTGGGAGGAGGGTTTAAATTTGCCTTTCCCCCCTTCCTGGGACAAATTCTGACAGTTGGTTTGGCAGGTCCCAAGCCTAGGCCAGAAACAATCACGATTAAGCTGAGAAGCATATGCCGAGCCAGAGTGTATCCAACAGCAATCAAGCAATAGTAAAGGAATTTAAAAAAAAAACCAAACTACTTCCAAAAAGAAAAGAGGAGCCAGCTGTGTCCACTGAGCATGGCATTAAGGGAGAAAGGCTGTGAAACTGGGAGATTTAAATGATGGTGCACCAGAGTACACGGGGCTGGGTTTCCGAGGGGACCTGATGCAGGATGCTGCCCTTGCAGCAGGGAGAGGGAACAGGAGTGTCAGCTTTGTCCACTCGGAGTTGGGCAGGATCACAAATAATAGATTATAGACATCTGCCTGTTTGATGTGGGTGTGAAATTCTAAATTAGCTAACAAAATGGTGCTTTGTATTAATAACATGCTTGCAATTTAGTCCATAATTTCCCTGAGAGAATGGCAAAGTTAAATAATTAAGCATGCCTCAAAACAGGATTATTATAGGGATTAAGAGGAAAAAATATAGCTGCTAAAATTAAAAGAGGAATGTAGAAACAATGCCTCCAAACCATGGCTGTTGTACATAGCATTTTACATGTTAGTTAAACTAGAAACAGCTGAAAATGAGTAATCTGGATGCATCTATTAACCTCACTCTTTAGTGAGAAGACCGATCTCTAAAACACTCCGCAATGATCAACTGATAGTAGTGTTAATAATTTCTAGAGTGTCTGTCTCTAGGAAGGTTAGAGCATCTTCTGCTAGGGAGAAGGATGGGCTTTCACCTGCTTTTCTTAGAGACACATATGGTCAAGGTCAATTTTTTTGCATTGATTTGAGTGAATCTCCTGATCGTTTTTCATTTCCTCAGAATAACTGTGTGTATTCACCATGTGTTAATTTAACCCCTCTGATCTGTGCCATGTAGTTGACTATTCACTTCATGTTTTCCCCAAGTATCTTTGTGTTCCACTATTGCATATGGTTTTTTTGTTTTTAACTGTCTCTTTCTTTTATTTTTACATTTCAGTGAATCAGAAAACAGCAGTTTTTTAAATTTCCCAAATACATGGGCAGAAACAAAGCAAGGTAAATGTAAATCCAAGGTGAATTAAAGATAGCTTTAATCACAATTACAGAACAGGTAGGTTTGAAAACCACAATGCCCAGGTTATGCAGTCAATGTGCATACATCCCTGTTCTGGCCACTTCGTCTTTAATTCTTAGCTCTGTTTACAAAACAATGACAGATAAATATTCCCTGTTGTCTTGTACTTCCTACAGAGTGGATCATTCACTCAGTACATGTGACTCACATCCAGTGTTGCAAAAAACAGCCGCAGAACAATTTTCATCTGTGGTACATTCCTCTAAAAGGAAAATATTTTTAAAGGGTTATAAAAGGGAAGACACTACATTTAGCGAAGGCACGTACCAATTTACCTGTAGAAGCGTGTCTCTCTCTCTCACATTCAGAAATCACACCAGAGATGCTCACAATTGCTTTTGCAGCTGCATGCACAAATTCATCAGCAAGGCATGGAGTCCCAGCCCCGCTGAAGTCAGTGAAAGTTTCGCCATTGATTTCAGTGGAGCCAGGATGCCAAGCTATGTTTCCAAGGGCTTGTCTTTCCTTCTGGACGTAAGATCCTAGCCTTTACATTTGCAAAAACAGTTTTCTCTGGGGACCAGGGTGGCACTAATGTCAGTTCTAACTTTTAGACAATAAAATGTTTCCAAAAGGAGAATGTCTTTGACTCAAAACAATGGTAATTCTGAACACATTCATATGAATATAAATATTGGTAGCATTTGGCATGAAGACCAATACTTGTTTTTCCAAACTGACCCATGTGGCCCAAAAGCCAGGAAGAAGAAAGGATCTGCCTGGTACATCACTGTCTCATTGAGAGTGCCCATGCCTAATTCTATTTAGAGCATGGTCACCACCTAGTGAGACCTGCAGCGCGTAGTGGGAGCTCACATGTGTGGCAACTGCATACTGTGTGCAAGAGCTCTAGTGGTGGCCAGTTTCACTCTCAGTCAATGTCTCAGACATGAAAAGAAAGCATAGTCTTCTACCTGCTTTGTGACAAAGCTACTCAAACCCTGCATCAGTGAATAGGACAGTGCAGTCTCATATGTAGGTGCATATACCTATAGTATACACTGCTGCTCAGGAGCTGGCTGGGCATCGGTCAGTTGGTGGTGAGCAATTGTTTTCATTTATCTCACTTGTCTTTCTTTGATTTTATTTCTCTCTCCTTGTTCTTTTCCTTTTCATTATTATTATTATTATTATTATTATCATATTTCAATTATTAAACTGTTCTTGTCTCAACCCACGAGCTTTCTCACTTTTATGCTTCCAATTCTCTTCCCCCCATCCCGCTGCAGGGGGAGTGAGCAAGCGGCTGTGTGGTGCTTGGTTGCCGGCTGGAGTTAAACCACGACAACCTCCTACTTCTGGATGGCTGGTAGCAACACCTTCTTAGATATTCAAAGTGTATTTGTAACAAGATCTTAAACCTGACCTGTCAAGCCAAGGGAAGAGTTGTTTGTTCATTTTATCTTTTTTTGGCAGGAAGCACCTGTTTCATTAGTGTATGAGCACATGTTCAGCCTTTCTGTGAGCAAGTTCTTTGTTCAAGGGACAGCCAGTAATAAAACTGGTTATTGCTACAATCATTTATTGCTGCACAGTTCCAGTTGTTTGCCACAGAGAGACATGGGGGTGGGATTCAGCTTACAGATTTAGACTTTAAAATTTAAGACAGCTTCACAGCTATTCACAGCTGACTAAATGTAGCCATTGAGTTTTAGGTGCATTTGAATAGCCCTTAAGTTTCCAGTGACTGCGGAGGTATCTGGGAGACCTGGCTCACATGTAGAAACCTAAGTTTATGTTTCTTAACGTGGAGCTGAATTTCTTTTTGGATACTGGATTGGGATTTGTACAAAGAAAAATTGCCTGCATACTGCTTGCTTCTTCAGTTCAAAGGCTAGCACATGTAGTACCTCAAAGGACTAGTTCTCAGCAACCTCAGAGTAATTTGGAGCAATTTCTGGTGCTGACTTTATGTCTAGCTCCCATCTTTCCATATGGGTATGGACAGAAGATGGAAACTGTCTTTTGGCTTCCACAAGTTATGATAATGACAGAAGACTCAGCACCCAGGTTCCTGATGACTGAAGGAACCCAGCCAAAGTTTCAGCTCTATTTTAGTTATTTATTTATTTTCCAGATTCATTGTGGTCACTCTGTAGTTGCAGGTGGGCAGGAATTTTCCTGTGTGAGACTGGAATGAAGTTCTCACCCCGGACTGAGTGGCCGGCCTGAGCTGCACAGTAGGTATACACTACAGTGTTCCTCTAAGACTGGAGATTTCAAGACCAAGGGGCCCTTTACGCCTGTTTTCCTTCACCAGCATGTGTCTTTGGACAGAGCCTGGAGTAGCCATTACCTGATAAAAAGAAGTGGAGATGTAGGCAGGGTTCTTTTCCAAAAGATCCAGGTGGAAATTGCTGTTGCATTTTAGAGTACACCTGCGTTGATATTTGGTCTATGATTTTTGCTGTCAATAAAGACCCTGAACGGCCATTTATTTTTGTGCAAGCTTTGCTGTCAGATTAAGTCTTTCAAAGGAGCCCTGTTTTTCAGTTTTGTGCAAGAAAATAAATTCCAGCACTTATTTTCATTCCCAGCTCTGCTCTGCAAGTTGGATATCACAGTAATTCTGGGTAGCTGCATCTGTGGAGCAGCAGCCTTTCAAAGGCTTTACTTTTCTGGGCCATATTCTGTGTGACTTTCTTATCCTTCACAAGGTTTGGCAGAAATGCATGTTTTGAATCCCAGCCCAGCATTCCAGGGACATGGATAGCTCAGAAGAGCAATTCCCAAAGTTCCCAGCTAATGCAACTGCTGTCAGCACTCAGAGTTTCTTGTGAGGTTGCTGGCATTGATCTCATCAGCTTTTAAATTAAAGGCACTGGTCAGCATGGAACAACTTTTGACCACTAGCCAGTCTTCTGGAGTATGGCTTAATGTCAGTGGGTTAGAGCAATACACCCTGTCTAACTACGGTAGTGGTGGAAGTGGCCTAAGAAAAATAAATTTAAAAAAAATAGCATAGTGTCACAGAAGAAATTCTGAAGTTGCCAGGCACCTTAGACAGTGGTGTAAAAAACAGCAATGGAAGTAGAAATGCTGGACTAATGTGAAACTGGACCAGAAAATGTATTTCAAAACTTGCTGAAGGGAGCAGTCCAACAATAATGGGGGAACGTGGGCGGATGGAAAAAGCTTCCCATGCCTCTTTTGGATGTTTCTCTATCAAAATGACAAAGAACCAGTTGTCTCCAAGGAATAGTAGTTGCAAGCTTGGAATGCATTAAAAAATTATCAGTAATACTCAGATTGGTATATATGTAAAATGTGGTGTTTGTGCTCTAATTCCAGTCTGTTTCCTTCTGCTCGAAGTATCATTCAACTTCAAATACTTTGTTCAGTTTGTTTCATCGCTATGTCAGACATGTTCTTATAGGCTGGGTTCTACAAAGTGAACATCACTTCAGCACTTGCAGGTGTCCTTATCCATCAAACTGTAGCCCCCAAAGGAATTTTACCAGCTCACCTGTATGAATCAAGCTGTAAACTACAGTATCTAAGAAGATGAGAATTTCTGATCATTTCTGAAATTTGTAACACTATTTGAAATTACATGACAGCACACCATTTTGCAGCTTTTATTTACCTTTTCCAGATCCTAACAGGGCCGGTTCCTCTAAAAGGTGCATGAATCTACCTTGTCTGTTTTGCAGAACATGTCCTTTACAAGGTAATTTTCATTGCAACACCTGCCTATGGAACGCAGTGAAAAATGCATACCATGTCATGGAATCCCGGGAGCATCCTCTCCGAAGAATGGTCAGTGAAAAAACTGGCACTTGACCAGATTAAGTGGCTAATCTGGTTTTAACCATATTGCAAGTACTGCGTGCCCACCATGGTATTCCTCTGCCTGATGTGCTGGAAGGGACTGGCTGGCTGTGGTGTAGAAAGATTGCTGGTCAGTATACTTGTCTGACCATGGGAGTCAGGTATCAGAGAGACTGGATCCTGTGGGATGGATACTGGAGAGGTAAGAGGGACTGAGAGCTGGCTGCTAGAGGGACCGGGGGCTGCAAACCAGCTGTTGGAGAGACTAAGGAGTCTAAAGGTCAGGCACTGGAGAGACCATAGGTATGGACCTGCTACCAGAGAGACCTGTTTGCTTATGTGTGTGTGCCTGTGCATGAGGCACCAGGGAGGCAAGGGGACCCAGGGCCCAGCTACCAGATAGCCTGAGAATCCAAGGCCACTTGCTAGGGGATCCAGAGAGAGTGTATATGTGTGTGTGTATGTCTTCCTGTCAGAGAGAAGGTTTGAGTACCAGTGGTTGGAGTGGGGCTGTGTGTGTCAGGCTTCTGTTTGTGCAGGTGCCAGCAGCTGCGGACACTAGGGATCTAGATGCCACCTGCTCGATAGACTGAGTAAGGGGGGCTCCATATTGTACATATCTGTATATACGCGTATGTTTTCCACTAACAGATCTTGATCATCTTGATCACACAGGATCAGCCTGCTTGTTATGTTTTTATTTGGGTGGACTTTTCCTGTGTACATTGGTCTGTGTAGCCAGTGGTGTGTATATATATGCATGTTGTATGTATGTGTCTGTGTGTGCTTCTTGGGAACTCATACACAGCCTCACTACTGGCTAGACCTGGGGACATGGCAATTCAGTAGCCTCGCCTCTGTTGGGCTACTGGATTGGGTACCCCTAACACAGAAGTTCATCCTGTTCATCTTAAACCCAAGCAGCCTGTTCTAGGGGAAGGTATCCCTGCCCATGGTAGAGGGAGGTAGAACTAGATGATCTTTAAGGTCCCTTCCAATCCAAACCATTCTGTGATTCTATGAAATAAGTCCTTTTTTGTGCATAGCATCTCTGCTTAAATACTGTAGAAGTTTTGTAGAAAGGAGTCAAGCATGGAGTTTCAGCTCTCAATCATTTCCAGAAGGTGAGAGAGGAATGTTTTGGAGCCTCACAGCCATAATCTTTGATTAGTCTATCTTCTTATGGCAAAGAAAGTGGCTCATAAGCCCATGCTGAAGTGAAACAAAAGCTTAAATTTAAACTATACCTGTCCTGGGTTGAAAGCACTGTGAAGTTAGGGTTAAAGGCTCTGTGGGAACCCGCAGAGAGCAAAGGGCCATGTTCAGGTGACAGTCAGGATCTACTCTGCAGTGAAGACAGTTTGGATTTTTTTTTTTTGTCCTAAAAACTCCTTAAAATCCATAAAGCTCTGTCATTTCAAGTATATTGATCCAGTGCTGACATGTGTTGTTTATAGAGATTGTAGCAGGCAGTGATGCTAGCGAAGACAGATCCATATCACTGCCTCACTCTTGTCCTGTGTGTAACATGTCAGCTGGTGTGTGTTATGGTCATGTTGTAAAAACTCACCCTCTTTCCTAGGTCTGACACTCCTTTGCTGAACAAGACAGTAATAACTTTCCAGGGACCCTACTCCTTGGGATTATACAAGGCTTCAGTGGGTGCAAATGAATATGAGTGTTGTTACCTTCAGCCTTCTTTTTCACAGCTCTTTTCTCATGGTGCTTTGGAGTTTTCTCAGAGCTGTTTTGCTAATGCCAGTCAAAAGAAAGACATGGAGATCATCATAGCTGATTAGACCCTTATGTAGGTAGTCCGGCATCCTTGAACCAGGGCTTGTTTTTAAATGCTATGGCAGAGCATGCAGTACCTCCAGTATGGATGACTCTGTCAACCAGAAAACATTTTTTCTTGAAAGTCACTAATGACTGGCTTACACTATGAGGTATAACAGGTGGCTATACCAGATTTGGATAGACGTAGATGCATTACATCTATTTAATATTTAATCTAAGTTGGGTTAACACATGTACTAATTTATGAATGGAAATCAGACAAGGATTTTGGAAAACAGCCTATTTTTACCCTCATAATAGCTAACCAAATGGCCAACAACAGAATTTCCAGAGATCTTTTTTAGAGAGGTAAAATGCTTTCAGTGGAACTGAGCTTGCTGAAGTATTTAATAGTAGTTATACATCTTTTTGCATTTCACATTCAGGAACAAAAGCAGACCAAAAGAAACCTGTCTCATTCAGGTCACTCCAGCTGTCTTTTCACAACAAAGCCTCTATATCCAGTTTCCAAAAAAAAAACCCAACAGTTTCCTTCTCTCCCTCTTTTCATGGAAACAATTCCTCCTTCCCCCCCAAAACAATCAAAAAAACCCCACCCCCAAACAGAAAGCTAGTACCAAATGATCAATAAAATACACACAAAAATGTGTGACTTATTACATTTTATGCTTCATCCTGAAACCATTATAAAAGTTCTTACAACATTTTGGCAGTCATTTCTAAAAAGCTGCTCTGTATTGGAGAGGGAGCATATGCACCATGTGATATGACATCTGCCACAGTAAGTAAGCTTTTAATTGAATATTTGAGGAAATAAACATGTAAAACCCATGTAACTTGATGTCAAATAAGTTATTGTTGCCTCAAGGCTTTCTTGATTTTTTCCATTTTTATTTTTGGCAGAAAAGTTTGAAATATTGTACATATTGGAGACAGGAGCACTTCACATACAATCGTCCATCAGGACAGAAAACATAACATTGTATTATTGCTGCTACAGCAGCTTCCTCCCCCCCACCAAATCTTGGCAGTTATCGAAGTGGGATTTGGGATCTGAGATTAACAATGTCTCTGCTCACATCTAAATATATATGTTGGGTGCAGAGAGGAAGAAAGGGAATTGACACACATTCACACATTGACTGCTGTACCAGTACTAACTAGAAACATCTTTCTTGCATTACCTCTATGTTTCTTTTTACTCCTGTAACCTTTCACAACAAGCAGTGTGGTGTTTTCTCTCTCCTTCTCTCTTACAAATGCACACATACAGGCACAGGAATCTTGTGTAGCTCAGAAAGGAATGGTGGTGGTCCATCCCTCCCTAACCTCACCATCTTTCATTGCTCCCCCTCCCCAGATTTGCTTTCCCCTGTGCCGCACACTGGCTTCAGGTGGAGCATGTGAGCAAAGCCAAAAGCCAAAGACCAGGTCCTCAGCAAGGAACATCTCTCTCTCGAAAGGCCCTCCTAACTCACTTTTCAACTTTTCCACTTACCTGCAGTATTTAGTTACTTTTTATGTCCTCAGTGAGACAGCTGCCAATGCAACATACTTCAGTCCCGTGGCGGGATGATAGATTTAGTTTCTCCCACTCATTTGGTATCTGATGGTGCTGCAGATCTCACATACTCATCTGAGTGGCCCACGCTGGTGGCACCTGTGGGTCTCCTTGGGCAGTGTGCTCCACCCTGGGAGTTCACTCTACAGGATCAAGCTTTCTCTTAGGTTCTCCTCCAACTCACTGACAACAATGTCCAAAGCGATGGTCTGTGCAGCTTCTTATAGGGTGATTCCCTGCATCATCACTACGTTTATATCCACATGGCAAATCTGTGCAAGCCCATTGGAGTAAATTTAGTGTGTCAGATTTTGTGATACCTAGGCGTCAGATGCTTTAGTAAAAAATCCCCAGGCCCTTGGTATTTTAAGTCTAATTCTCGCTTCGTATGTGCTGATTTGTAATTCACTTGGGCCACATCTTCCTCTCACTTAGGAATACTATAAACTTTGATTTCTACAAGCTCAGCTGTGAAAGGAGTGAAAGCCTGGGCCAAGGGAGTCCCTCCTCCCATTAATTATTATTTTCTGCCACAGAATTTCCTCACCCATATTTGGCATTGATTTATCTTTCACAAGCCCTTGCTACTTATTGGCCACAAACACAACTTCTTTTAGCTGTTTAAAGATCTGTAGTAGTTACTCAATTTTTTTTCATCAAGCTGTGAAGCGAGAGAGCACACCACCAGGCACACACAGAAAATCAGACCGTGACAGTTCAGTAATACCAAAAGAACCACAGACTCGCTGCAGGTGAGACATGTCGAGCGTGTAGATAGAGGGAAGGTACAGCCACTGCTTAGGGTTCTCTGAAGCAAGGTCTTAGTCCTGCAGCGGATCTCGGTGCACCCAACATACAGGATCCCCTCAAGCTTTAGGGATGCAGAGGAGAACGTAGAGGACTCTCACAGCTACTAGGAGGCTTAACAAGATGACTGATTTCAGTCTGAAAATGAGGAGCCTATGCATTATGGTCCCCTCTGTAGTATTTAATCAGTTATGAAATTCCACCTGTTTTGCTTCACTTCATATTTTCAAGTTGGCTGATAAAGCTCCTAGCAGGGACACGTGCCTGTTCTGGAAAAGGAGTTAAGAGGTCTAGAGGATTTGGTAACTGGGTGAATGGAGCATAAGATGAGTGGGATGGAGAACAATTTTTTCTATGAAAAGGCCATTAATAGGGTGCTAAAAGGTCCGGTACTGAGACAGACACCTGAGGTTAGAGATTTAGATATGAATACTGATACTGGGACAAATGAATGGCAGCCTGTGCACTCACCAGGCCCGCTGTTCCAGGTCCTTGTCTAATTTAGGCAGCATCACTATGACTAATATCAGTTGTAGATTGGGTTTTTTTGTTTCTTCACAGCAAGATGAGCTCAGAAATTGACTTTTCCTAAATGAAAGCATGTGATTGAGAAGCAGAGCTGTGTCATGAGGCATGGCCTTTGGCCGGCAGCTACACCAGTCTGCACCCTCAGGACAGGAGACTGGTTCACAGGACGCTGCTCTCTCCTTCACACAATTTATAGAGTTCTCTTATCAAGGCTCTCCATAACAACAGCAAGCCACTGCCTGTGAAAGAGGACAGGTATGTTCACAAATAAGGGAAATTTATACTTTTTATTTTGTTGGAAATTGGAGAAGAGGTGGGCTTAGCTTCACTAGGTGCTTGAGAAAGCACACACTTAAACAAGGCTTGGCTGCCTGGTTAAGGGGAATGTGATATTTTAGGTCAGGCATGCCCTTGTTCATCAGTGACCGCTGTAGCAATGGAGGCTAGCCTGGGGCAGTGCTTTGGTGTGAAGTGTCAGTATGTGACACTGGTTAGAAGCACCACCTGGAGAGGTTGGAGAGACCAGGATAATGCTGCTGGCGGGGGGGGAGAGGGAGCGAGGGAATGGAGGGGAGGGAAAAGGGAAAGGGAAAGGGAAAGGGAGGAAGGAAAGGAAGGCCATTTATTTCCCTTGTGCTTCTGTTGAGCCTGGAACTCAGATCTAGTGTGTAGGTAGAAGCCATAGGAGGAAGAACACAATTAACTCAGCCTTCCTGTTGTTCATCTGGGTTGTCATGTAAAATGGGGTTGACAACACTGACAGAAAAGTTGTGGTTAGAGTTGTGTGTCTTTAGCTGTCTGATAGGTTGCTGCAATACAGATATCTCATTACCAGAGGCACCAGAAGGTGAGCCAAAAAAAACCTTGTCATAAGCTTTAAGGTAATTCCTGAGCTGAGTTATTAGAGGAGAAAGCAACTTTTCTGATGGCAGAAGCCTGAAAATGAATGGTAAAAATCTATACTGGAAATCATGGTGAAACTTTAAATGGCAGCCTACTTGAGGCACAAAGAATTCTAAGTGAAGAACAGAAAAAGTGAAAATTTTCGTGGATTTTATGATTAGCATATTAGCATAGTATTTGAATGATTTTGATTTTATGGCAGGTTTGTGTTGCCTTCCTTCTGGGAGACCAGTGCTGAAGATGGCTATGTTGAATCTTTAAGGACCATCTTATCTACTCTATCAGTCAGGGATTTGGCAAACATTTCAAACAAACAAACAATCAAGTCTCCAATGTGTTGATGTATTGTTTAGTCAAGTGTATATTTTACCAGGTTTATTTGGACCCTCACATCTGTGTATTGATGGCTACTTCAAAGCGATCTATTTCTGCAGGACACAGTTGGCACTGTCTAAGTTTATTGTCTGCTGTAAAGGAGAGAGAAGATGTTAAAAGCATTACTTTGTCATTAAGGAGAATGCTGAAGTTAATTTCTTCAGAAGCAAATGCAGATGACGTAGTAGAAGCTGCTAATATCCTAACCACAAAATAAATAAAATGGACATCTACAGTACTGATAGTATTAAATAGCCTCTCTCTTAAACACATGCACACACACACTTTCTTACACAAGTGTTAACATGCACTTGAATATCCTTATTTACCCACTTTAACATGCTGTGGAAGGTTACAGAAGCCTCTGTGTAACATAAGCAGACAAACAATAGCCTTACCCCTCTTTATTTTCAGGGGCAGTATGAAAAAGAAATATCCTTGTCTGACCCAGTTACAGTTATTTGTCTTTACAAAAATATTTTCCATATGGAGATCTCCAAGTCTGAGTGCCATCTGTGAGGACTTCTTGGGTTTCTTTTAGAGAGAAACCTCTGGAGGAAGCCCAAGTGCGAGACTGGGCTAGGCCAACAAGATTTTTTCAGTGAGAAATGCAAAGATTAATTGTGAACAAATCAAGAAAATGTCAAAGGTGGAAGGGGAAGCATTTACTTTTAGCTTTACAGATATGTTTCTTGGGAGTAGGAGGTTGCAAACTGGAAGGCAGACAACAAGTTCTGTTTACTGGGCAACATGTTGTTTGTATGTGGGCTAGAATACATCCTACTGTAAGGTGAGCAGCAAATGTGTTGTTTAAAAAGGCACTGAGGGTTTCTTTTAGCAAAAGGCACAGTTGTTAGCGTCTGCCTTTTCACTAACTTCGGATAACACAGGTTTTATCCTAATACTTAAGGAACTGCCCAGTTTGTAAGAAAGACAGACTCAGAAATGGAAGATGTCACTATTATAGCCTCTGCAAAAGTATTTTACTGCCCTGGATTGTCTGGGTCCCAAGAAGCTGCCCGGACTCCAACTCCTACAGCAGGAGATGAAGATCCCTGGAGGGGAGGAAGAAATTCCTGGCTAGCCAAGTGGCTATCTGGCAACTTTTAGTCACCCTGCTGGGCACAATGTAGGACTCATCTAAACAGGGAAATAAATAGGTAATGTTGAGTTAACAAAAATCATGGTGCAGACATGTTGTTGTTGCAGCATGGCTGTGCTTTTTCTGCTCCATCACTCTGTCCGTGGTGGAAGGCTTGGAGATACAGGAACCCTGACACCTGCCCTTCTTATGCAAACTAGCCCAGCCTCTAAGTGTGCCATCAGTATCCTCTGCACCACCTAAGTGGGTGAATTGGTCTCTTCCAACAGCTCGGTTGCTGTCCCTAGGCCAGGACAGGTCTGCACCTCTCCTGCTGCCAAGTGGTCTCTTACAAGGCACATTCGCAGCTGCAATAAATAATAATGAATTGAAATGGACAGAAAGGTCACACTGATGTCAAGCAGAATGAAAGGGGCCCCAGAAATCTACTGTTTTTTTCTAAATAATGTTGTGTGTGCTGTTCTGCACAGTTAAAGCATGCTGGGGCCACAGAAGAGTAATGATTACACTTAATGAGGGGCAATTGAAAAGTATGAAGTAGTTCTTCCAAACAAGTTCTAATCGAAGCTGGAACCATACAGACACTGCGCTCAACAAGCTTTCCTATGAATAATGCACCTAATTACCATCTGCTTTTTTCATAACATGGACAAAAATGTGATCACATATAAAATTCTCGCTGTGTTTCCTAGGATACAAGGTGATCCTCATTTTAAACTAGCTTGAAAATGGCAAATGAGCAAAGTTAATTTTAATAAAAACAAGGAAACTCACACATGTGAAATATAATCTGGGTACTTCTGATTTCATGAAGAAGTGTCTTTCTTTGCTTTTCATGAAAAACCTAGTGAAGAACTTGATAGTATAGCACAACAAGGCACTTCATACCTGTGGTTTTGACAGTCCACATGGAGGATGGCAGCACTTCTCCTAATGGACAGTGTGAGAACAGTGTGAGAAAGTTTCCATATTAAACAACGAAACAGTAAACTCTACCAAAAGCTGGTTTTCAACAATGTGAGTCAAAAGACAAGCATAAGTGACTGTCACGGTGCAGCTTTTTTTGATTACCACCATAGCTAGCTAGCTTTTATGTAGTGACACCAGTAAGTACACTGCATAGTGAAAACATGGAAAGCTAAAATTATACTTATTTTACTTGCATCAGCCTCACATTGAAGGGCCTGTATTGCAGAGTAAAGCTTAGACAGATAGCGTGATATCTGCAAGACAATGATCCTTATTCCATGTCAGATGTGTGCCTTGTGCTGGATTATGAAGGTCAACTGGAATTTTTAAATCTGAGCTCCCAATCCCTCCAACATCTGCTGTCTGTCATAGCAGATGCTATCCACCAGAGTATTCCTACTCCTTCAGTGAGGTTCCTCAGATTAATTGAATGGGATGATGGAGGAATGAAGAGATTGCCTGCCGATGCCCTCGTCTTCACCAGCAAAACCATGGTATCTTCTGACATGAGAAACTTAGGAGAAGGAGTACAGCCTCTCAGCATTCACGACTTGTGTACAGCACTAAAGGTTAAGAAGCATCTTAGGACCTATGCCTTCTCAGTACCTTATTTGTTTACACAGTAGACAGTGAAGATGTCCAATGTAATGGATGGGAGTGACTTCAGACAATATGATCACTCCATTTCACTTCTCTCCATCATATGAGCCTGACAAACAACACTAAAAGCTGTTGCCTGGCTACTGTTATGCCCTTTTGACTTCGAACACATCCTAATATAACATTAACCTCATTTTACCATAGGTGGGTCTGATCTCTCCTGCTCTTAAATTAACAGGAAGTTCAACCAAGCCATTCCCACACTGAAGACAGAGAGCTGCAGCTCTGTCCTTATGGACTTCCACTGCTGCCTTGGGGCCAGGTGGGAGCAGTGGGGAAGAAAGAATAAAGCAGAGTTCCCTTTCTGTAACTCATGCTTTGCAAAGCTTAGGAAATGCTCCAAAAGTCAGAGCTCCTGCTCAGAGACCAACTAAGGCATCCCATGTGATAACTCTTCCCATTCTTTCCATTCTCTCCCTTCCCCAAGGCGCAGAGGGAAGGAGGAAATGACAACAATGCAGTAGGACTGATGGGTTTACATATTCTGCTGAAGGATCTTGTGCATACTAAAGGCAAAAGGCTCAGCAACGACTGTGACTGTGTAACTCTCAGGGAGGTGTTGCAGATAATGCCGGGTCTGGTAGCCTTCCAGCTCCCCTCCTCCCACATTCTTCCGCCCTGAGAAGTCTGCCCTTCATCAGTCATTCTGGAAGAGGGCTGAAGGTAGGGCTAATCACGATGGTGAGTGTTGGCACTGGCTTCCAGGACATCAGGGTCCTCTCTGCTCCCCTCTGGCCCTCCCTACGTAAAACTCCATGAGGCAGGCACAAGACTCATGTGCACACTTCCGTCCTCTTTACAACCTCTTCTTTGCCAAGGACTGTGTATTTGTTTTAGTTAAAGAAGCTTGTGACTGAAAACAGCTGCAGACTGAGTGGAAAATAACACCTAAAAATAGCCCCAGCCTGAGAGCACAATGTGCATTGATTTTACTATGAAGAGTACAAGAGCAGGGAGATGGTGACTAGGCTGGTATGTTCTAATACGTCTCACCCTGCCATATTTAGAGTGCATGTAGTAAGCCAGGCAGCCAAGTCAGTCCATGTAGGTATTTGACTGCTTTGGAAGAGTTCCCGGCAGAGCCACTCCAACTACAACAAATTAGTGTGGTATTTTTATAAGCTGACAGTGAGGAAATCACCCCATAATATTACCATGTTCTGCAGAGAACAGAGAATACGTAACTGCTGAATAAGGAAGACAAATCTCTTGCTGATTGTTTCCACTCAAAACATTTTCCTAGAATAAATTATCAAGTAGATAATATAATTTCCTCCTGTCTGCTTTATGCTGGGACAGGACCTGAAGGAGAATCCAATTCTAGATGCAAATCACAGACACAGATGCATTAATTTCTCTTACAGTTTTGCAACTTCAGCGAGCCAACCCCATGCAACAGCTCAATAGAAATACCTGTTCAGATTCACTACCACAGACAACAAGGGTGCTAACAGAAAGCACAGCTCTGTCAGAGACATCATTTTTATGTTATGACGACTATGACTACCCACTTTGGTGGCAGGATCATGTGCTACCCTCTTAAGAGATGGCAGCTATAAAATAAGGACCCTTGTCACTGAAGACCCATCCCAGCAAGAGCCTGCCCACTGCCAGGCCAACTCCAGGCCTTAAAGCCATGGAAGCTGAGGGTGAGTGTTGAAGGACTATGTTTTTTTCAAGGCTAACCCAGAAAGAATACCCAGTTTTAAAGATTAAAGTGATGTTCGGTTCCTGCATCTGTGGTTGACAGGGGCTATAGTTCTGCCTTCACCCTCTTTTCTCCTTAGGCTTTGAAATGTTATTAGCTCATTAACTGAGCAGTGCAAATCCACTCTGAGAGGCAGAAGAGTGCCCTGTCAGGAGTTTTCAAATTGTTTCTATGCCAGCTACAGGTCTAATATCACCTTAACTCCTAATAGAGGGAACTGCTGTCTGAAGAGTGAGTCAAGAGGATACCAGGCCCAGAGGACAGGCCTGGGCAAAGAAGTTAAGTTCTGAAAAGCTCAGTGCTGTTAAACACCTTTAAAATCATTGTTTGTGTTATATATTTGTCTGCAGATTTCAGATAAATAGAGATTCACCTGCAAGATAATCTCCATCACCTTGTAGGTGTTTGTGTTATGACCAGATTTTTTTCCCTTTTAAGCAACTATCTTAAAACTAACTGAACTGCCCTTCACAGTACATACACAGAAAATTTTTCTCTTTAGAAGACGTGGCTCGCTTGGCCTTCATGAAAACACGAAGCTGAGAGAAGCCTGAGCACTTCATCTGTGATTGACAGACTGTCCCCCGCCAAAGGGATATCCAGAATAGTGGTTTTGGAGGGGCACCCCAAACTCCTCCCTGCGGTTGGCAGAAGAGTGATCTGGCTGAGTTACAAACATCCAAGCTCGTTTCTGACTTGCTCACAAGTAGACCGGAGCAGATTTTTTGGTGTGCTGCCTTCAGGGGGACCACTGAGGAGGCATTGCTACCCTTCTCCTGGGAAGTCAGTTGAGGAGGGTGAGGTGAATTAATGCCACTGGTAGTCTTGTTCAAGGACAGCAGAAACAGATGTTGATCTTTTCTGAGTGCAGATACGCCCTGGTTTCAGCCTGGTGTTGCCTGAACAAGCACCCATAGTTTGACCTTGATTTCACTGCACTTTTTTGAAGGAGAGTGGACATCTGAGACTCACACTTGGGAGATGCTGGATCTTGAATTTTGTGTTGCTCAGACTTTTTGCAGATACTCAAAATAGCCTTGTACACTGATGTGCAAAACAAGGCCTCACTTCCCAACTTTCCCACTGTTAGCATCCTCACAACCTGACAAAATTAATGTGAATGAAAATGTTAACTAAAACACACTCCATTTACCTGGAAAGACACAGGTGTATGTTTTTCTGTAAACATTCAAGGGCTGTCCACTTTACTGGCACTAGTATTTTCATTTCCCTGAGTAAAGAATGCTGGAGTGTGACGTGGCCCAGGAATCTGAAACAAAGCGACCTAACCTCACTGACTAATTATAGAAGGAAATAAATTTCACTTTAGGATATCTGTAGTTAATCCATATAGTAAGAAATTAATTAGTCAGTGTAGGAAAATATAAATAATTAATAATTGAGAAATATGTGTAATCTGGTCATAGATTTCCCAGGAGGAGAAGGAAGATAAAGTGTTTGATGTAAATTATTTGCTCAGCTTTACCGTTTTGATAAAACATTTTTTTACTAAGAGCAAAACCAAGTGAAACAGAAATGACTGCATGGTTAATGAGTCAGACATAAATGATACTGTACTTATTGGAATAGCTGATTGTGAAAGATACACCAAAAATGGCAAAATGTGTGCACACAGCAGATAAAATGAAACCATGTGACAACATTTGTACTGTAGGAGAGACAGCTTTAAGCAAAATTGCTAAAGGTAAGCTAAAACTTGTACAATACTACAGATAATACAAGACCTAAGGCTAAAACAAGACAAATGTAACAGTATTATATGTAGCCAGAAAGTTTTTCTGTATATGATTTGCATGTATGCACATCCCCAGAATTTCCTACAGGGCTTGTAGATTACTTAAATTTAGAAACTATTGCTACAAACTGTTTTCTATGAAAATGTCATGAAGCCATTGGGTTCCTGTGGTCCTTGATAATGAAAGTAGGCAGTGGTTTGGGTTTTTTATGACATGACCAAGTCCCTGTAAAAAGGTTAATGAATCTAAGAAAAACTTTGACCATGATCTGAGCCTGTGGTGAAACCCAAAGGCATGTGAGTTTCACAGAATGCTAGACTTTATTTGTTAAGAACATCAGACAAACATCCTCAGGGAGGTAGCTTCAAAGCTAAGTACTAGGGAAAAAAGGAAAAAGGTGCCGAGTAGAGACTCATGAAGCAAAAGAGAAATGGTTGTCCAGGCAAGGAGGTGGAAAGAAGCAGAGATAAATGGAGAACTGCGAGCAGCATTAGGGGGAGGTTAGAAAAAGCTTCATCAATGATATGTGAATTCGGTCCCTATGCAAATGAAGAGAAACTTCAAACTATCAAAGTCCTGATTTTAAGCTAATAATTAAATTTTTGATATGAGAATAAATATTTTCCATGCATTTATCTGCCATACAGTATGAACTGTTTCTCCCACAATGCACTAGACACCACACTAACCTGAATATTGCATAACAAATTTAATCAAGTGTATATACAGCATGAAAATCCCATGTTCTGAACTGTACTTAGTCCTCTGGAGATTGAGCCTCTGGCAGTAGGCACCTACTTTATTTTATTTTTACTTTCTTTTATTTATTGGGCACCTAAATTTATAATCTGCCATTGCACTACTTTGCATGCAACGTCTTGAAAATATCTTTTAGGGGCTTAATAGTCCTGATGCAAGAAGACAAAAAGAGATTAAGAAATCCTCATGAAACACATCCTACAATCACAGTACATGAATGCTTTTTTTTTTTCTTTGTCACAGGACACAACAGTTTGCCCCTTGGGAAACTTATCTTGTGTAGGACTATGGGTAGTAGATCAAAGTCCTATACAAATCTATATAAATTGTTCCAAATACATGGTTTCTTGTCTCATTTCTCCCACTCTGTAGAACAAGCCCTAGGCTGGGCAACTGTCCAGAGGGTGCTCCCCTGCCATGAATACAAAAGGACAGTCTCTCAAAATGCAAAAGTGCTTGGGTGATGGCACTGGGACGCTGAAGGAAAGCCCTTCTTTGGTAGCAGCTACAAAAGCCAACTTTCTCCAATTCATTTCCACAAACTAGTGTCTCCAGAAGAAGAGTTGCCCTGTGGGCAGTTACTCATCAAAGAAACAAGCAGCCCTGCAAACTGGCTGTTCCCCATGATACTTCCAGGCATGTCTGCTCATGGATGCCGGGTCATGCCCTGAACTCAGGCTGGGGACTGTGGCAAGGCTGTGAGATCCTACCCCTTAGCCAAGGTCCCTGGCACGGTGCTCCATCTGGTGTGCAGGTGGGAGGAACATCAGCTTCAACATCTGATGTGAACTGAACACCGGCTTTGTCAACCTGGTTTGATTAACTAGGACATGGTGAATTTCTGGTGATGTGCTATGTTTACATCAGTGCTTATTACTCTGACTTACCAAGACTCAAATTTCCTGGTTTCAGATAAAAGAAAACCCTGCAAAAATTTCTCTTTTTTTAAAATTTATACTCAGCTTGATCTCCCAGCAGCCTGTCTCCTCAAATAACTGAATGAAATGTGTCTAATACATGCCTCCAAAAATTTTCACGAAGATAAAGAAAAGTGTATTTTTCCCATAGTTTTTCTACAGAGTGCTTTTAGGTAAACACTGGCATACACTTTGTATTGGATATTGTGTATGTATTTAGGTCTTTGAGTTTAGCGCATCTGGTTCTTCTTTATTCCTCCTCAGTTCCATTTCCATTGACTTTTCATTGAGATCATTCCTACAGAATTCTTTCAGATTGAGTATCTATTTTCTAAAAAATGTCTGACTCCCTTGCTGGTTTAAATCACAGTAAATCTTTAGGTTACATTTGTGCTTTTTTAAAAAAAACTTGCACTTTCTCCTCTAGTATCTTTCAATAGTCTTTCCTGTAAGTTTTAGGATTTTTATTTTGTGTCAAAGTTTGTGCCAGAATTTTAGGGAATTTTTAATTAGCTGCCTCTATTTGCAGTAATCAGTCTATTATGACAGTACAACACCTTCCCTAAGAATGAAAAATTGAATCTTAATAGAAACTTTAACAATAACCCTTTCTTCCTACCCTGCGACCCTGAACTAGCCCTGGATTGGCTTTATCCAGGCAAAGAAAACATGCTGTTCAGTATTAATGAGTCCATACATACTTTTTCAGAATTGCTTATCCTTCAGGTACAACACAGGCCACCAAAATTCCCCATTGTTGCAATGTGGAACCAGAGGTATGTTGGAGCAAATTTGGAGGGCAGAAAGCTCTTTGGTTCAAAGGGATTCATTTAATTTAAACTCTGCTACTTTCAAGTCTTCTCAGAATATCTTATCTTTTTCTTTTACTTTTTCCTCAATTTGCCTGTTTTCTGTTTGATTCTATTGGGCATATTGAAATAGTCTCAGCTGGCCAACAACCTCTCTGTTAATGTTGAGCAACATAACATTAATAACGCAACATTGTTTCTTCATATCAGCAAAGAAATAAGGAATTAAATGTTATTTTTATAAATATCATGCTCCACAGGTGACCTGCCTGATATTTTCTTGCCTTAATTTGCAAAGTACAAGGAAAAAGAAAAAAAACAACTGAAAATTAAACAAGGGGCTTCTCGAGCTATAACAACCAGGTGATATTTTTAGAGTTGGCTTAACCTCATTCAAACCCATATTGGCCTGAAAAAGAGCCTTCCCACATTTCTCTGATCCTGACTGTGTGTTCCTGCCCTTTCCTTTGGGTTAGCCCAGCTGATCACAGAGGTGGATGGTGAGTTAGATTAGCTTTTCACTAAGAGGAGCTGGCACAACTAGCCTAGACTACAGGCTTAACTGTTGGCTGACTAGGTAAGGTTAAATGGATTTCTGTCCCAATTAGCTGTCTTCTGTTTTTCTGCACTATTAAATAACAGCCATATACAAAAAGTGTCGGCATTTTCAGGATGGGTGAAAGGATTAAAATTTGTAAAGTCATCTAGATTTCAGATTTGTTTGGAATTAAATGTACAGCAACAATAAAGTTATTATTAGTCTTCCACTGTGCACTCCCATTTTGCTTCATAGCCTAATAGCCACCAGAAAAGACATTTGAAAACTTATTGTATTATTATTTATGATACATACAAAGCAAATAGAGAAGAAATGCCACAATAATAATTTAAACATACTCAGTTTTAGCACAGAAAGCAAGACCAAACTAATTAAATCCGTATTATCACTTTCTGTACAAACCACACACTGTTCTAATGTGCTGTAAATTCAAGTCCCATTAAATAAAGACCTGATTGTGCATACATATTTATGTAAGCATGAAAGGGGGGGTGGGGGGTGGAGAGAGAGGAGATGCAGAGAGTCCTTCCATTTCCTGAGACTTGTTGCAAAACGCCTGTTAGCTCCGAGAAGCATTGGGGCAGGGACTTTCATGCCTTTGTGCAGTGTCCAGGTATAAAAACGCAAGGATAGTAGCACTGCTGTTGCTGTTGTTTCCTAGAAGAGGTCTGGTGAGATGGGGTAGGTGTGAGGTAATGAGTGATTTGGCACAGAGCATTCTTCTATGTTCTGCTCTGAATCTCCGAGAGACATACTGGCTCAGCTGATCAGATTCCTTTTATAACACAGCTTCCAGGTCTACACGTGCTGCTCCTTCTCTGCTCCATAGCCAATGATGGTCATGGCTTGCGGCCACAGTCTAACACTGCATCTCCAGGACAAGTGTTGTTTTTAATGTCAATCCAATGTTGTTTTAAAAGAGAGACAAAGAATTAATGTATTTCCTGGGGTGCCCAGCTTTCCTGGATACTTTTCCAGCTGTTTCAGAAGTCAGTGTTTCCTAAAAGCTGTCAGTAAGGTTGTGACAACACTGCAGCATCTCAGATAGAGCAGCTATGGAGCTAGTTGACAGAAATGTGCTGAAAAATACCAGCTTGCTAAACCTGAAACATTGTCCTCAAAGAACATCCACTAATATTTGCCGTGATGATAGCCAGGTATCAGTCTTGCCCATTTCCTCGTGAGTCTGCCCAGCTGTTTGGGTTACTGAAAGCTGCAGTGCCCACAGGAATGGACCAGATCTGCCAGACTGATCTTGTTTGCATTCAGTTGGGTGACTGGGTAACCGAGTCTGAAAGAGCACAATGGGTAGAAGGTAGCTGAAAAAGAGCTAAGGGAATACCTTCCAAGTATTTGGTCAGAACAGTTTTGCTGGCTTATTGCTCCTGTCACAGTTATTTTCCTTGAATGTCCTTTCAGGACAGTCACTGGCAAAAGTTAATGAAACCAGTACATTTTAACCAGGCAAAAAGTGAATTTCTAGTACAGACAACTCTGATTCCAGGAGATATTTGCATCCAGTCAGGAAATAGGAGGAATAGCATGCAACTTATTAGACTAATAAATTGGATATCAATGAGTTGCTTGCATAACTAAAGTTATCCATCCTCATATCATGCAGTAGGTTTTCTAAAATGGGTAATTTTTCAAAAAACATCCCACGATCTTATGTCTACTTGATTTGGAAACAAAGTTAACACTGAAATATGTTGAATTATGTATATACTATAAGCAGCTTTCTCATTTATAGAAGTATTTCCTTTCCCCAAACTATACAATAATAGTCACAATGCAGAAAAACATTTACGTTAGCTGTACACTTGATACATTTCTGCAGTCCAGGGCAGATGACTGTTAAAGGCTAAAAATTCAGTTGTCTGTTATTTAAAAACAGCAGTCTTGCTATAGGAGTTGATGATCCAGTGAGAATTATAATTATAATCAAAACATAATAGGCATTATGCACCCCTTATAATAACTTCCAAGGAACTATTTATTCAGCTAAAGAATTAAATCTTTGTTTGTAAGCTCTTTCTTGTTCACAATAGAAATAAAAGTGTGCAACTTGGCTCATGTGCAGATACCAATCTGGCTATTTTACTAGGACTGAAAAATATGCCTTCATACAGAAATACTTGTGATACTTAAAACAATTATTTTTACATATGTGCCTCTAAAATCTAGTGTTTAGATCCAGTGAAGCTACTGATTGCTCTTTTCCTTTACCGCAGGTGGAAGACTCTGTGATATGGTCTATGTTGGATATTGCATGCATCTCTGGCGCAAGCAACTGAAAATAAAATAGAAAACTAAAAGCACTCCAGACAGACATGATCAAAATCACTATTGAAATGTTCCCATATGAACTGAGATGAAAAAGTTTAAAATTATTCAGGAAAAAATGAACCAAGGGAGGAAACACTGGAAGGCAAGAAAATAATAAATTATACAGATGAACTGGGTCATTTTGATTGCTCCCTTCAACTTTGTAAGAACAATAAGGTTCCCTGAAATTACCTGATGATCTTTCTCAAAGACATAAAGCGTGTGAAAACGACACACCAGGTTCTTCTACTTCTCACAAGACAATACCCTAAGAAAAAAGGCATTTCACACAGCTGTCATCAACTTACATCACCAGGGGAAATACTCTGACTTGGCATGAAGAGTCCACTGCTGTCTTTACTTGCTATCTTCTCTAAATTGTAAATACGTGAGTAAATTCAGCATGCAAAGTCTTTTAGTTTTATGAATGCTCAGCAGCTTTGTGTAGAGTCTATTGGCTGAAAAAACGCAAATCTTTCAAAAGAACATCTCAAAGTAAATTCTTTTCAACCCAAATCATTATTAGGACATTCAGTTTGTTGTCTTTTCATGGAGCTATGGTTTCCATGATACCAACTGACAAGACATCAATGAAGATAACAGGAACATATGTGATGACCACACCACATCTCACCTTGGTGAGGCAGAGGACACCTTACTGGCTGTTCCTTTTCGCAGTATCTGCTAGCAGCTATATTCTTCTAATTAGGTATCCTGGTTTAACTCAGATGACTGTATGTTTAGAGCAATTCAACCCTAAGATTCATTCTTCATATTAAGGTAAGAGGCCATGACATAAAGGATACCTGACCATATGATCAAATCTTTCTCTGATAATTTTATCTGATCAGGGAAAGGAATGCAACGAATGCACATCATGACGTAGGCACAAATGTAGCTCAGTTTGGCTGTATCTATGTAGTTATGCTTAACAGGGAAAAACTTTTATATTAAGGATCCAAAGTCACAGAGTCTTGGCCAGCTGCTAAAAGAAAACAGTAATTTGCTGAGAAGCCTATACTTGTTCTAAATCATGTGCCTTCACTTGTGTCTTGTATTATATGTGCTTTGTATGGAGGTAATTTATTTAAAATATCCATGCTAAGCATTTACATGAGTAAATGAGAATATGGGTTGTGTATCCAGGTAAGAATAAAATGTTGTGAGAAAGGCTGATCTGAAGTTATTTCTTATCACAGTAAAATGAGGGATGCTATAAGGCTGCTTTTTATTTCAAGAAGTCCTGCTGTTTGGGTCAGATCCTACGTCAAGTCAGTAAGAATTGTCCCTTTAACTTCAAGAAGATCAAGACTGGGGCAGCCACAGTAGTCTTAATAAATGTAAATCTTATTAGAAAGGCCCTCTTTTATAACAAGTGCCAAGCTGTACAAAGCTCCAGGCTACATTACCTTACAACATTGACTGAAATGGCAGAAGAGGTTACCATCCCCAGTAATGAATTTTTTTAATTACTTTTTGCAAAGAGGGTGGTACCAAAACTCTAGTGAGAAGGAAATTAATCCTTGCATTGAAATACACAAGTAAGGCTTATCATATTTTTTAAAAATTATTTTCTGGTTAGTACTGTTACTTCCCAAATCGGTCTAGGAAATACCAGATATTTTTTCTCTTATTTTTATCAATCATTGAGTTTTGGGAGAAAAGCTGCTAACACTTTTGCAGGACTTCTACTTACCCATTACAGACAATGGCATAGACATCAGAAATGAAAGCTCCCATGCACCATCAACTCTGCTTATCACCCCACTAGCTAGGGATATGGTGACAGAAGAGAAGTGTATGGGGGTCCTTCGGTGCTAAGGACCATTCCAGTGGTCTTTAACTTCACCTTCCCTTGGGCTGTTACTGAGAAATAAAGCTGCCAAGGGCCATTACATGATCTAATCTTCCTGATGACCTCAAGAGATGTGTATCTATAAAAGTGAATGCTAGGATCACAAATAAGGACAGTAAAGGGGCCCAAGGATAGTAAACTGTGTGAGTTATGAGCTGGAGGCTACCCGCTCAGTCTTAGGCCTGCCTTGTGAGATGCTGTGGGGTCAAAATGATCACCAATATAAATGGCTTTCCAGACTGACGATGCTCATTCCCAAACAAGTAGCTACCTGCTGGGAAGGTCATTGTCTGCAAACTTCTACTGGCAGAAAAAATGGTGAGAACTGAGTCAGAGAGACATGGCTTTCTACCAGCCTTCCAATAGACATGTCCTGGGAAATTCAAGTATGGCCAGTTCCCTTACAAAGAATGGATGGCCAGCTGGGAGACAGATTTTTGCTAGGGAGATATAATAAAGTGGGGTTTTATAGTCAATGTGAAAGTTAATACAATGCTTTAATTTTTAACAAAAAGGCAAGTGAATCAATGCAGGTAAATCAAGAATGAGCCTCATTTTTTCCCCCAAATGTGAAATTAATTTAATATTGGAATTTTTAAGGTTTTAATTTATTTTATTTTTCTGAATTTCTGTATTTTCTGGTAATAGAATCAAAGATGGATGCAAAGTTCCTAAATTATTTACAGTCTGGTTAGAATAAACAAGTATCTATTTTCATTTACCTTCTCCTATGAAAACATTTTGAGTCAACCAAGAAGTCTTTGAAGTCTCTAATCTGTTTTCTGAAGAAAATAACATTAATTCAGCTGACTTGCTCCAAGCTAGGACTCATGCATGCAAGAGCAGGAAATGCTCCAGTATGTTACAAAAATATACTAAACATATGACCAAAAGGAACAACCACTACTTGGGTAATTGGTTCAGCCATCATAAGTGCTCAAATTTTTTCTATGCTCCTGTTACATACAACAGAGTACCTCTCTTGTTCAGACCTGAGCAATAATGAGATACAGTTCATTACTGAAATCACAGTCAACCCCTAGAACTATAATAAAACAGTTACAGAAGCAGAATAATTCCATGAGAAAATATTTTACCCTCTTTTAGTTACCTTAAAAATACATTTATCTAAAATAGATTGCATGTCTCCAGAAAGAATGGACCTGAATCAAACGTCAGATCAAAACACCTTATGCTTTGGGAAGGTCTGAATACTTGCATTCAGTTGTCCCTTTTCATGCCAGGGCCCCAGATGGTCTCCTTGACCTAAGGACTGCCACAGAGAGAGCAGACCAGGGAAGATCAGAACAGGTTCCATACCTCAAGTCTGGGTGGCTGAGCTCACAACACCACTTCTGTGAGGATGACTGGAGCCTAGTGCCAGAAGACTTCCACCCACCATTTCAAGTACTGTGACATGCAAAGGAAATGACACAGGATGGTGTAATTAAAATCTTGATTCTGCTCAGCTGTAGAGCACAACCCATGCTCAGCTGACCGTAGAAGACCATGGCAGTGAAGGGAACACCTGGATAGCCTACAGATTCCGTCTTGGTTCCTGGATGTGCTTTGCCTCATGAAGAGCCATGCTAGAGGGAAATCTGCTCTTCCTGAGCCTGTGGCAGGGTCAGGACCTGGGAATGGCAGATATCCTGTAGGGGAATTCCTGGGGACCTCTCCTATGCATACACCCATGTCAGCACTTGGTGTCACACTGTTGAGAAGGAAAAAGACACAGCAATAAAGTGAGGCAATTAGCTGTTCTTCAGGCAAAGAATCATTTCAGAAACAAAATGAGCACTATATGAAAGAGGCAGTAAAACTCTAGCTGTAGTACTTACACAGCATCTACCAAAAGAGTGCAGGCAGTAACACCTGTTTTTCAGAAAAGTCCTAGTTTTCAGGTGGCTTCCAAGATTGTTATCAGACCTGTTTGAAAAATGAGACTGCAAAATCCACAATAATTCTTTAGGCAAAAGAATGATGCTTTCTGATTTTGACACTGCTATTCTGACTGGGCTTTGTCTGGCTCAGTCAAACTAACAAACAGTGCCAGAGAATGTACATTACCAAACAGCCGAGAACTTTGGTTTGTAAATGTAGACATCTGAAACAGGAGTTAAAGTACGATGAATCGCCAAAATATGGAGAAGGAGATACTTGCTGAGATGAATAAAAGGGATATTTCAGCAAAAGCCAATATTAGGAGTCATTAACCCAATCAGATTATGCAATATGTCTCTCTACATGGGATCAGCAAAAGACTAGAGTTAATTCCAACTCAGGAGAGGCAGCCAACCTAATCTTGACCAATTTTACACATCATAAGATCATGATCATAAGATCATAAGCCATAAATACTGAGGAACAAGAGATAATAAAATGGACATGAAGATTAGCCAGATCATGAAAAATAACAGAAACCATTTTAAATGGAAGATACAAGACCTGCCCTATCACCTTTTAGTATTACCTACTATCACTTTTCTTCCTATATCCATCTATACATTGAACACTAAGAAAGTGGAAGCAAACAGACAAAATTATGGTCTTGCGTTTAGCAGGAACATTTAAGTGGGTAAAGGCATGTATTCTGTTCTAAACAAAAGATCCCCGTGCTTGAGATGAATACATGCTTAGAAGGTGGGAAACTTAAAATTGCCCTTCATGGAATTCTCTTATCCTCTTTCTGAGATGATGTAGGAAAGGAGAAGACCAGGGAGTTAAGTGCTCTATGCAAAGATATCTCAGCAAGGTTAACAAGTAGGTGGAGGTATCTGTAGAGAGCACCGAGACTTCAGTGAGCCTCACCGCTCCTCTCAGGGCCCCCCTGGCAATCTGGTTGCCTGCTATCCACTGCCCATAGACTCTCCAAGGCCAACAGAGAAAGCCAGGTTGTTCACAAGACAGACAGAGGATCTCAGATATGAATGGAGACTCAGTTACTTTTCAAGCGTACCTTCATTCTGCTTTGAGGAATAAGGGTCTGCATTCACTCCTTTTCCTTCTGTTCACCCCTGAATCCTCATGGCCCTGGAAGGACAAACTGTCCCTTCCACATAGGCACAGGAGAGCTCAGCAGAGAGGAAAGGTTATGAAGAACCAGGGGGCTGCCAGAGCCAATGTATGGACAGACACTTAATTCTTATGTTTTCCAGACAAGTATTTGAGCTCCATTGAATATTTGGTACATACACTGTTTTGACCGATATTCCTGCATCTATATTTTGGTGTTTATTGCTGCTCATTCTGAATTTGAATGCGAAATGTTCATAAATAAAGGCACATATAGAAATGTATAACTTTGCTTTATTAAATGAAAATTGCATTGACAATTCTTACGACTGTTTAATATGTAGAGTACCATAAAGAATCTGGAGGCTCCAGGATTTTTTGCGGTTAACTGTTTTGTATGTTACAACATGTTTTTATAAATGAGTTATGTTTTATCCTGCAGGTTCTTTATCTCACTCCTGTCCTTTCCAGAGATTGCATTTTGTAAAAGAAAACATACAAACTAGATATGATCAACTTTTCTTACTTTCACAACTTGCACAGGGAAGTAAGTTAGCCTTTAAACATGACAAGTTTATTTGTTCATTTATTTATTTTTAAATTCTAATTAGAGAAAGGAAAAGGGTGTCAAGAGTCCTCAGTGATTCACATTTTAACAGCCAGGTTATAATTTATTAATTCCCAACTTATAAAATTTTCACAACCTCTTTCCACAGGAGTCCAACAGCGACTCAAATTTATTTATTGTTTCTACGTAGGGTGTCATTAAATATTTGTTATCTCCTAAAGTTTGTTGGGAAATGGGATTATTTTCCACATCAAATCACACCAATGCTAATGGGAAAAGCATTAGATGTTGACCCAGCAAATTAAACTGTAAAATATGAGGCTCATTGTCATTATTACTAACAGACACATTTTCTGTGCTCCTTATTAAAACCATCTTAATCAAACTCATGGAATTTTAGTCATGTTTTAAAATAATTATGCCAGAATATAAAACACATGAATATATAAAGGGAACAAGTTCCATTTAAATATGTTCAATTTAACTTTTTAAAAATAATTTTCAATTGGTCTACTTTGACATTTAAATTGATCACCTACCAAGAAAAAAAACCTCCAGAGTTGTTTGTGTTTTTCTTAAAGCCTCCTAAGACACTGCTTCTATTATATTTTCCAACAAAAACAAAAACAATTTTGCATATATGAAGCTTATCTCAAGAATATTTCTGCAAAATCTCATTTCTAACCCTTTGTATTTTATTATCATTGTTTTGGTGTGAAGGACAAAAGTGTCCCACCATGGGGTTCAATGTTCTCTCCCTCCGACGGTTATGCTTACCTGGAGAATTACTGAGGAAACACTCCTTTTCCAATTCCTTTATGGATCTGCACTCCACATTTGCCACAGTGCACAATGCCCTAATTCACAGAAGTCTTACTGAGACAAGGTAATTTTTAATATTCTGACACTTGAAGTAGGATTCCTAATGTCATCTGCAAAGTCCACTTGCTAGGTGGACTTCCTGTGGTTTTCCTTTATCATCAGTGGTGATAGCGTCAATATAAAAATGGGAGTTTAGTGGCTGATTCATCCGGTCAAGCATAGTTATTTACCTTAGGATGAGAGTGATTGTGCCCTGGGTTCTGCTGATTACCTCTGAACTGGGTTTAAAGACAGTTTTTGGTCTGGCTCAGATTGTTTGTGTTTGCAGATGTCATAAGATACATGTGAAATCAGAGCACACAGCCCATGTTGTTATTTTTTTGTGTATTTGCCATTAGTGGGGGGTTGAGGGCTTTATCTCCTCTGTCTTTCTGGTAAAAAAATAAATTAATTAATGACAACTAAAATGTTTTGCACCAGGTAAGCCTCTTGGTAATTTTGTCTTAGGAACCACAGAGCAAATGACTACAGCAGGTTCAGCTGGTTACTCATTCTACTCCCATTGGAAACAGGAACATTTCTCCACATACCAGTTCCTGATCAAAGGATATAAATGATTGACCCTTTCTGTTAACTCATATTTAAAGAAGGCAAAGCTAAGAGATTGGTTTCTGTGCCTTATGGTGCACCTCTGCATGTGAGGAAATGGACTGCAGGCTAAGGAACATCAGCACGTTTCCTGATACTTAGCATACACTGCAGCTGGCAAATTCAGCAGCCACCGCGCATCTGGCCTCTTCTCATACAACATACACTTGGCAGTGAGCTCTGCCTTCACTGTTCTGGCCATGGCATTGGTCAGCACTGCTCTGCTCTCTCTGGTTTTGAGATGTCTCTTTATTTGCTCATTCACACACAATTCTACAGATGCACAAACATGTCACTTCCTAATTTGGGTGTGAGCAATTTGCACTCTAACACTGATGAAAATTTATTTGCTGCATTAAAGCGGCACTCCCATTCCTTTCTTACCAAATGTTTCATAGGCTTGCTAAATTTTGCTAAATTAACATATCTTCTTAAAAATGTAACTTAACTGTGCATTCCCACCACTGCTTGAAACAGATAGTTTTGCAAGCCAGACCCTTAACTGTGGCAAGTTGGAAAATTTGCTATGAACTTTGCAGTATGCTCCAAACTGAGTGCTCAGTTCAAGCCCTGGTTCAGCAGTTCCTGATCAGAAAGCTGGTGTGGGATCCTCAGGAGGCAACTGGACGTCCTGACTCCTGATGTTGTAACTCCCTGCCCAGTTCCCAAGGAAAGCCAGCACTCATGTTTTTGGAGCTTTTTAAGTCCACAAGAATTAGTAAGTTCTTCTGTATTTTTCTATTAAGTAATTGAATTTGTTCTCTTCAGAAGCTCCAACCAAAGGCTCTATGCACCCATGTGTATGTATTTTCCACTAACAAGTGACTAGCTCTTGAAGAATCAGATGGAAATGGAATGTTAAGTTCTACAGTGGAAATACTGATGCAAGAAAAGACAGATGAGTCTGCACTGGACCTAAGCTAAGGAGTCAAACCATGAGGTCTCAAAAGCAGGTGTTAGGGAGTAGGTAGAGGAAACAAACAGGGGCCTTTGCCTGGACTCTGTCCATACTCCATAAAAATTCAAGTGAAACATCCAATGGCTGGATCCTCACACAGCAGGCTGGTGGGCATCCAAGAGGTAAAGCTAGGCCAGATTTTGTTACGTGGGCATATTTTCACACTGTACTCATATCTGATGGCCTTATAATCCTCTGACCTTGGTGGTAAAGGCTCCAGGAAAACCCTCTGGAACCTAGCCATGTACGTTTGCTGCAGTCACAGGAGTAACTCCTGTCCTGAACACTTGCAGCCGAGGCACCGTATGATTCTCCAAGCAGAGGAGCAAAGTATATCCTACTCTTACCTGAAAACCTGAGATCTATTTAAAAATTGCACATTGATTTTGAGAAAATGCATCCAGAAAGGCTGAGCAATCTCTGTCTTTGGAGGTTTTCAGAACATGACTGGATGAAGCCATGAGCAACCTGCTCTAACCCTGGCCTTAGCAGAAGGTTGGACTAGAGACCTCCAAGCGTTCCTTATGATGTAATTTTTTCTGTGATTTATGACCCTATAGCTCTCCTATTTTTGGGACTAAGTTTCTTCATTGTACTAGATATTTTCCATTAAAGCCATTCCAACTCATAAACTCTGATGCAGTGAGACATGCTACATGTGCCTCATTGCTCAGACCAGCAGTCCCAGTTTCGGTGCCTGCTCAGAAGAAGCACCGATCGGCATTTAACTGAGACATTGAAAAGTACATGAATATCTGCTTTGCAAATAGCACTTGCCGTAGTGGCAGCAGCAATTTGACAAGGTATCAAAGTGCAACACTCATAGCCTGGATCTTAAGAAACCTTTCCCAGAAAGGAACCTTTTACTAAGAAGTGGTTTGAGCCGGTGCGGGGTCAGTGACCAGGCAGGCCTGCCAAGGCATGCTTCACTTGGTGACACAGACTCCATGTGGGTCACATGTCTCCCTGGCTCATGCCACCACCCTGGCTGCAGTCCCTCCTTCTGTCTGTCACTCGACAGCCCTTGGGCAGCCAGCACAGAGTGTACAGCAGGGACATGCAGAGGTCTTAAAAAAACATTTCTTTCATAAAAATAACTTGGGAGACTCCTCACACCAAAGCTGGAAATAGCAGAGAAAACACCTCCCATGCTGGTTGAGAGGGGCCTGTGCAACGGGGAGGAACCTCTCCTTGCTAAATCTCCCAGTTGTCAGTTTGCATTTTGACTACGTTACTGCAGGCTCCCTGAAGCTGTAACTGTTTTCCCAGAGGCACTGTACGTTTACTAGCGATATAACAAGGTGATCCAATCAGCCATTTAATGCTCGCAGCCAGAAGCATAGGAAACAAGCATCGCCATGTGCTTAATACCAGAGATAAGCTGTTGAGGTGGAAGGAGATGGTTAGATGTGGTGCTGCAGTCAGACGAAAAGAGAAGCCTGATGGAGAAATCCTGGGAGGGAAGAAGGGGCAGGATGAGAGCATGGGAAAGATTAATATGAAAGGAGATGCAGAGTCTTGAACAATGTATATTAGTGCGTTAATCAGGTTTGAGAAACAGCAATATCTGCTGAAATTCAGAACTTGCTTTAAATAGGAAACAGGTGTCATCTTTGAATGTGCTGTAGACAGGCTTTCTAGTTCAACCTCGTGGTGGCCAGGAGAAACACTATAATTCTTTAATATCTTACATGAGAGGAGACAGAGTGGGCGGGGGGTGGGGGGGAGTGTTGGGAATCAGGGCAGGAGGACTAGAAAAATTTGTGTGTGATTTACAAGGAAGAAGAATGTGGTTAGGAGGGTATTTTGTTCTTTTTAACCCCATAACAGGTTAGGGAGGATATTACTGGCTAAGAATTTTACCAGAGGAGCTAAAGAATGCATTCCTGAGCCCAAACTTCTTTTTTTTTTCCTGTAGTTTCAGAAAACGTATCAAAGTGCCAGGGTATCTGATTATTCAGCCCCCGTTTTGGCATCATAAAATACGAACGAGTGCCACACAGCATGGATTGAAGATTCAGAGAGAAAAAGCTGTTGGGGTTTGATAGTGTTTTGGATCTCAGAGAAATCTAAAAATACCAAATACAGCCAGCACATGTGCAGTGCTTTAGCAAGCCGAACATCTGGGAGCATTCTCAAACATTCCCCTTTTGTGTTGCTTGTTACGCTACCAGAGAACAGCAAAGCGCAAATGAAAACTTAGTGAATTTCTGTAGTGCTTCTAAGTTCAGATACAAAAGCACTAAGGACAATAATGGGGAAAATTAATATATGCCAGTTTACAGCCCCCATTCATTCTAGTCTTAGAGGACACTTATGTGTCCTATGCTGCATATCCCTCTAGTTTTCTGGATTAACTATTATGCTCACTGTGGAAGTATATGCACATTTAAAATGTGTACATCGATATTTCCCTTATGGTGTGATTTAACTGAGACTTGTGGAACGCTTTGCAAACTCAAAATGAACTTCACATAATGAGGCAGAAATAGTAATCATGTCACCCACCATTCAAAGACATCACTTTTGTTGACACAGTACTTGCTTTTGGTACAGTGATGTCAATGCAAAAAGCTTCCCTGTAACTCAAAAGTGGCAAAATAAAGATCCAGGTCCAAAAAAAGCAATTTTGCTATTCTATAGAAGGGGGTTTGCTCTAGACCTCAGTGAGATTAGGATTTCGCTCAGGCATTTGATATTTGCTCACTGATTTATATTGCACAAACTTGTTTAATAAGACTATTTAAGGGAGTAACTACAACTGTATGTCTCTGGGTGTCATGCATGCTTAACAGATAGGGGTCAAAGAGTATAGCATCTGCACAAGGCTGTTTTCAAGTCTTAGACAAATAGCATAATTTTGGAAGCTTCTGGATCAAACAGCAACTTTTCCAGATAGGTATGTATTTGAAGCTTTTATCAGTTAGAAAGGAATAGGATTTTGCCAGGACTGAACAGCAACAGGGGACAAAGGGTGTGAAACGGCAGCAGCCAAGGCCAGAATCTGATTTAGATAGCCTGGAAGTCATCCAAAATGAAGAGGAAGAAACCCAGGTTTTTTGTTATTTTTTAATGAATCTTTCAAAGTGTTCACCCATGTGACTGAGATTTTAAAAAATATATCAATATAGGCTGTATGGTGAACAACGAAATTTAAAAAAGAAAAACAGGGATACTGAGGTCTATAACAAACCCCCTTCTATAGAATAGCAAAATTGCTTTTTTTGGACCTGGATCTTTATTTTGCCACTTTTGAGTTACAGGGATGCTTTTTGCATTGACATTACTGTATCAATTAAGTGGATCTTTTCTTTGCACTCTGCTTTTCTGCACATCCTCAGGTGGGCAGTCCGCACTATCTCCTGGAAAATAAACACTTATGGAAATAATACTCAGAGGACAAATCAGCACAACACCCCCAAGTTCGCACTGTGTTGGGCGGTAAGTAAACACAGAGCTATGGAGAAGGCCAACCAAAGAACTTCTGAACAGTCTCTGCTATATACTTGTTTCAACAAAGAAATTACTTTAAATTTCAGAAGGATGAAGACAAGGCAAAAGTATGAAAGAAGAGCTGTTTATCAAGGGCTTTGGCTTCCATATGGATGAAAGGTATCATAAGAAATGCTGTTATCTTGTAAGGTAAAAACAAACTATATTAGGCAAAACCATATCAGTGAATACTGACCATATCTACTGACTTGACAAGACCTTCACTGAGTTACAGAGAAATCCCTGAGTTACAGAGAAATCATATACTAAAGTTATAACTTCAAAGATATATTCATTCCACATCAACATCTTCCACATGCCTACAGACTAAATAAAAATCCGTCACCCTTCTCCAGTGATAGATACTATACTCTTGCAGGTGGGCCTGCTTACGCAGCGGCTGAGAGACAGAGGAGGCAAGAAGATAGGAATACTCATGCCCATGCAACAAGGCAGATTTTGTATTTGAAGAGAATGATGTGCATTTTTATGTACACTGATCAGAATCAGGAGGAAATTTGCACAGACCCTGTGAGCCATCATTTAGAGGAATATGTTGATTAGAACATGGTAAGTCACAAAGACAATACTTCTTGAAGCTCAGGTATTTTATATCAGTTGAGGGTCTTGCAAAGATTGAGCTAAGGAGGTAGGTGCCCTGTACAGTTGTGTAGGCTAGTACACCCAGCCCCAAACCACAGCACACCACTCATTGAACACATTCCCTGGCTCAGTGGAGCTTCTCTGCAGACCTGTATCAATCTTTGTAACTATTTTAATAATCTAAATATAGCTGGGATGGACTTTCCAATGGTATTTGCCACCACTTTATTTAAGTGAAGAATTTTAATTAGGTAGTCATCAAACAGTAACTGCTTAGAAAAGTCACTAATTGTTTCTGTATGTTCATCCTTAACATGGTGCCTACGGGCACCATTTAAAACAGTCATTGTGCACCACCAGCAGCTATCAAACTCAGACTCGGTGAATCAAAACCACTGAATTCCTCCCGCCATCAGAAATGAGGAGCATCTACAAAGCTGTTAGGACCAGCCACAAAGCATACATCGGGTGTTGCATCCTCACACACAGAATGGTAGCCAGGGAGTTACAGGGTTGCTTTCTCGGTCCCCTTTCCCTAAAACCAAAATAGAAATAAACAAATAACCTTTTCCTGTCTTACCTATCTGCCCCCTGTGAAGACACCAAAGTAGGAATGGTGCAAAACTGAGAAATAAATGAAATGGAATATTTTGGGGGATCAGGTGTTCTGCGTCCAGATCATCTTTAAAACTTCAATAGAGAGAGTTACAGGCAGGCTGCAAAAGCTGAAGAATGGCCAGATCACAGGATTTGTAATTAGAGTGAGTACATGGTGCTTCCTCACCAAGAAAAAAAAAAGAGAAAGATGAGCAGCTGTCTCAGCAATATTAGAGTCAGCGAGGACTCCCAATGAAATCAGATACTCGTCTGCAGAGAAAGTGAGTACTGTACATCCATCAGGCGGGCATGTGTCACAGCTAGTTGAAGAGAAATGGCTTCTAGAAAGTTAAGCTTCCTCTGAAACCTCAGCACATCTATTAATAAGGGAGAATGAAAAGAAGGCTAGAAAATAAACTAGAAATACAAGCAGTAGTCACCTGAGGCTGCACATGATTAACTTCACTAAAGCACATTACATGCCTCTACAAGGAGGAAAAATTCAAAGAAATACTTTATTGTATTAGCTAATGGTAAAAATAAACTGGTTTAGTTTACATACCCATGTGTAACAATTTCAAGACTCAGACAATTATTTGGGACCTGATTCTGCTTTTACACCAGTCCTATGTTGGTATAACTGCATTTATATTGGGATAAGTTTCAATGGAGTAATTGCACACATCCATCAATTTAAACAGACACAGATGCTCCCAAGCTTTTGTCTAAGCTCTGAAAAAATACTAGGGCTTGTCTGAAGAACTGAGAGTTCCAAATTTTATCCTGTACCATGCAAATATTATTTTACTGTTGCAAAGCAACGTCTTCAAGAAGGTCAGTAAAGGAGCCTGACAGCCAGAATAATAAGCAACACAGTTTTCAAAGGAGGCTGACCTGAGAGGTTTCAGAGATGGGGAAATTCACACAACTGGGTCTTTTTCTCTCTGCTCTGCTGCTAGTACTATGCCTCATATCTATTCTGCATGGCAGACCAGCTTTGCTCTCACTCCAGGACCCCATCTGCCAGACGTAGCCGGTCACTGCCGTATCGGTGGCTATCCCTTGGAGACAGCGGGGACAACATGTACCTTCCCCAGCACATCCCAGCTGAGACCTGCTGTTATCAACGCTCAGCAAACACAGTGGCAGCAAGAGGCACAGATCCTCCCCCTTCTTCCCTCACATGCTCTTTCTCTTCATATTTACTAAAATCTAATCACCATTTCAATCTATGACTTGGAGGTCTCCTTTGCTGCCACATAAGTGGGTACAGTAACGTGTGGGCAACTGCATCCACCATGTGAAGTCACAGAGTGGGCTCAAGGGGCAGAGGTGCTAAGAGATGCTCAGGGCCAACATGCAGGGCTTCCTCTGAAGCCAAGCGAAGGGGCCAGCAGTGAGCAATAAAAGGAAACATCAACCCTCTTTTTTTTCTTTAAAACCACTGAGAACTTTTATTATATCTATGTTTCCATACTGTTTCTAAACAATGTTATGGCCTGAAAGTGAAGCAGAATTAAGCTGAATCTAATTTAAAGTGCTTTAAAAAGAGGTAATTGGCAAAGCAGACTGACAAAATTACGTGCCTGCAGGATGAGGTGTTTTTATTTCTCCTCAGTGGGGAAACAGACTTCCATGCAGTACCATGTCTCTTTTTTCCTCTTGCAGACCAGAGAACAAGAGAAGTAATAGCATCAGGCAAATGTTATTCTTCCTTTGCCTTGGAACACATGCCACTTTCCCAGGCAAATGAAATTGGTACTGTTCTGCGACAGTCAGATAGCAATTAATCTGTACTCCCTCCACAGCTAGATCCAATGGGGCTTCCATCTGTCCAGCCTAAAATGCACGGTGGGCTGGGATCCATGAGGAGATAAGCCATTCTCTCCATTCCGTCCCGCGCAGACGGCATTGCTGCGAAGCCTCACGCAGCAAAGAGGCTGAATGGGCCATTGCAGCCCAGCCCTGCCCTTCCCTGTCCTGGGAAAGGAGGACTTTGTCAGCGGGACCATGCCAAAGGGCTTGGCATGCTCTCCCTTTTGGTTGCATAATGCAACTGTTTAGAAGCTGGTGCAGGGACATAAGCTGGGCCCGAAGGCAGAAAACTGCCCAGAGCTATGACTGGCATAGACAGCATGTGTCCTGTGTACAAACTCTTCCACCTGAAACACAGATGACAACAGACTAAAACACCAGTACACAAACATAGGAAAATAACCCCTCACAGGCAGTTTATATCCTCCCTGAGGGTGTCTAAGACCCAAAGGTTTGCAACCTAATAAAACCACTGTGCCTCTGGATGAGAGAGTCGGCATGGCAATCTTTTTCCAAGGACAGGTGAATCTCCCTGCAGGTTAGCCCTGGGAAAGCTTGGCATTTCACCAAGCCCAGCAGCCTAGGCTTCCTCTGCAGCTGCCGAGGACTAAGCAGCAGCACTGTGGGGTGACCCATCACATGTGAACCACTTCTCCAAGGGCTGGATGCATCAAGTCATCCTTCTAGAGGTGACCTTTCACTTGCCATTTACTGACTTCAGATTCTGGTTCAGGTGAGATATCTGATTTTCCATGGCTTGGACTAGGGGAGATGGATCCTTCCCCTTCTTCTGCTTGAACCCAAGCTTCTACAGTGAACTTTCTTTTCTTTCACTGCTACTTTTTGACAAGATCAGCATTTTTGGTCTGAATTTGATAAGCTGACGTGGCTTGGTAGCAGAATTTTTGCATGGCTTTTTATTAGTAGTTTTTATAAATTATATGAGTTAATTATATGGTATGACTTTACACTGCGTGCCACAAATTTTAAGCTTATACGTTTCCAGCAAAGCAAACATTCTGAATGAAAGGTCCACCTATGTAGTCCACCCAGCCCCAGCAGCAGGCGTAGCGTGCCCTCTGTTACAACAACCCAAAGCAGCAGAATTTTTCTGTTAACACAATACGACAACTTCGTTTCTAATGATCTCGTAACGCTGTGCTCTAATTGAATTTTTAATTTATTTTATAGTATTCAATCCTGCAAACTGCTAAACTATACACTTAAAGAAGCTGCAAGATGAGCTTATAAAGTTTTCTAAATTTGCCTGTTTTGTTTATAGAAAGAGTGTATAATGACATATGTTCTTTGAACCAGCTCTTAGCAATTAAAGTTGTTTGCTAATAAAAGTTTGTTCGCTTCATAATACAGACAGAAATGTGTAACTGGGCTATACAAGCAAACAAACTCATACTTCAGGCTGATCATTTGTGTTCCTCACTTCATCTGTAATGCATTGCAGAATATTTTACAAAAAATACCTTACACGTATGAAACTACAAAAGGATGCTATTAATATTTAATTAAAAACTAGAAGACTCATTACACAGTCCCAGATTTTGTAAATTCATCCGTATAAAATGTCATAAAGATACCACATAGGCAAGCTAGCACGTCTGTGTTGATTCTTGACAATAAAAGAACTTACTGCAGCACTGGCTTTATCAGCATGGTGCTATTACAAAATAAAACAGACCTCAAGAACGCCGAATTCTAACCTACAAGACAAAGCGAGGCTGAGAAGACAGTTTCAAGTGAGAAGTATGCAAAGAAAATCCAACGGAAAGAAAAGGCTTCTAGTGAGACATTGCAGTGAAGGGAAACACATATATCAACCAAGTGAGGGTTTGTTCCTTTGTCCAATTACAAGAGGGCATATTACCAAAGCACACTGCATAATCAGCTGAAGGAAATGCACTAGTTTGTTTTCTGCTTGGTGAATAATTAACATAGGGTTGATTAAGAGGAAAAATATATGCTAATGCATTCAGTAATGAAGTTTTTAGCTACTCCTATATACATTTTAGCAATTGAATGTGTGCAAAATAACTTATTTTGCAGGGAAAGGGTACTAGTTGAAAACATCAGCTGTGCTTAAATGTAATGTCCATTATATGTTATCTTTTCGTGACTAGAGAGAACTTGTAGTTGCAGAAAGTGTACTACAAAAACTCTGTATCCTTCTGCACCGAATTACATAAAAGCAAGCAGAATCCAATTGAAATTCAATTAAAAATGAGATAAAGCAGAAGCATAGACCTCGCTTATATATGGGACTTCCTCCAGCTTCATCCTTTGCATTGTCAAAACTCAAACAGACGGAGCAGAAGGAGTGCATTCAGTTCTGAAACTGAAGCCAGAACAACAAGCAGAAGATCCAGGCAATCTGCTGTGTTCCTCACAAGGAGAATTTACAAATAGTGGGGATGTTTTTAATTGTCCGTCTCTCACAAAAAGAAAGGAAAATAGCTTAATAGCAACACAAACTTTTAAAGTCAGACACATCTAGGAGCATTGTGTTAATACACTACGTACAAACAACAGGTGTAAAAATTCAAGCACCAAAAACTACCGTACTGTAAAATCAGGAGGGGGAAGAAAAAGGAAAATCAAACTGAGAGAAATACTGGGGCAGATCCACTTCTGTAGGTAGCCATAGAACCATTGAGTGATATGGTACAAAATGTTTTTTTAGAAGGTGTGTGCATCAGACCTTCTTGTTCACCCTTCTTCCCTTCCCCTTCCACAGAAGACCCTACCACACATTTACTCTTGGCCTGTGAAAATATTGTCCACATGATATGTGGTTTTAGAGACATATGAATTGCAACACGTATGCATGCTTTTAGTTCATGTATTTCAACAGGCAACTGTGAACTTCAGTATTTCCAAATAAGTGGGCTTGGCCCTGAAAATTTATAAAAGAAAGTGGACATCTAAAATCTGATTCAGTGATGTGCGGTGCCAACAAAATGTCCTCTCTTCCCTGCTGGCATTCAGTGCAATTTCCCTTCTCCTTACTAGGTATAACCCAATTATCCCAATTCAACGTTGTCTGCGGGGATAGGACAGGTTTCTACCATTTGCAGATATGCTGGGTTTTGCAGCTATGCTCAGAACAATCCTCCATGTAGTAAGCGGGCTCCAAGGGGCTACACCGTATCAGAAATGGTTAGGTACTGACTGAATTTTGATATGACTGTGGCACATAGCAAGGAACGGGGAAACAAACTTTTTCCCAAACCCTATTCTGGACATTTATTTTGTTGCAACTATGTTCACGTACAATCCATGTAATTCACGTATATGCTGTGGCACAGGGCAAGGTTTATGCAGCTAGTACACACGTGACCTTTTGTGCCTAAGCAAATGCATATTGAAAAGGAAGCGACTATAAAACCTATATATTTAAATGTGAATATTATAATATCATCTTCATAATTATCATTCCCCTTGCTAGTTTCCAAGATGCTCTGGGAGGATCAAAACACAGCTGCTTCCCTACTGAGGATTTTCACACTTACACCAGCCCCAGGTTTGTTTCCGTCCCGGCCAACAGACGGCACAGAGCTGCTGGTCCCTGGGCATGGCAGAGCTCTGACTGTTGACTGTTACTTTTGAAAGAAGGCTAAAAACTGACAGGCTGTTTGAATACAACTAAGGAGGAAAAAGGAAGAGGACTTCACTCAATCCAAATGATGGCCTTGCAAATCTTGACTGTTTTCCTTTAAGCCAACTCCAACTAGCATTTTTTTTCCTTGTTTCTATAAGAACATCAGCATTTGAAACACCAGTGTGGGCTAAGGAGAAAACGGATTTTCACCATATGAACTGTATGCATAATTTCCAGATAGGAAATGGCATGTTACTTTATTCACATACATTCACATTCATTTATTCACATGAAAAGGAGTTCATATTCTCAGCTATGATTGACATAAGGTACAAAGAGGATTTCTTCTGTAAAAAAAAGCAAACAAATTGCAAGTAGTAGGAAGCAATAAGGTTGTTTATTAACACTCTTCTATCTTCACCCTCCTGCCCACCCCGTCACCCATGAAATGGCATTCCAAATCCTTGACACAAAATGATAATATATAATATCAACCATACGTTCTCTGCCATTCCCATCTGAACCTCCAGCACTGCAAATGTAGTCATCTTCTTTCCACAGCGGGAAATAGCAAACACGCATACTTCTGCATTACCTTTATTTGGCACTCAAACCCCTGTGAAGTAGAAATTTTGCCACTTAACACAATCCCAGCCTCACAAAATACAGCCTTTATAAGGATTAAAAAAAAGCCTACAGTGTCTGAACAGATAGAAGACACTTTATGAGCATTCTTGCAAAGCTCCCGTTTGATTTGCATGATTATTCAGGTGATGGAGGTTAACTACCCTGAGCAATGGGAGGAAATCAAACTACGATCTTACACGCACAAATATGCATAGATTGAGGTTTTTTAATTAATTTCCTGGAAGATTATGGGCGATGCCTGTAGTAATGCCTATTTTGTTAATTTTAGCTTTTATTATAACCATCTCCAGGAAACAGCAACTTTCCCAGAGATATTCCTGGAACAGAAAAGAAACTACATTCACAGAATAAATATTTTGTTGCAAATTATTTACCTGAGGCAAAAATTTTTATCAATCTTTCTGATTCGGTGGCATAATGCAAGCTCCTATAAAATCGGGAGCTCAGCAATTAAGTGGTTGCACAAAAAGCATTGCAGAAGCAGTGCTGAATACAAAGATAGTTTTCAGCCATTTACATCAAGGGACAACATCACACTCACTTGCGCATGTTCTGGCACTGCATGAAACAACACTGATTTTTTTTCCCATGGTTTGGGTCAGAGTACTCAAAAAGGATGTTAATAAAATATTTAGTCAAGGAAAAATTCAGTAGTATGTTCCAAAGATCTCAAAGTTTATAAAGAACTGCAGGTAACTTCAAAGATTAGTGGATAGCTGTACTGGACTCAGAAGGTGTAAATTTCCTATCACAGCAAAGCATGGGGAGGAGGGGTGATATCTGATTCTCCAAGGTTCAGTAAATGTAGAGCAATTGTAATTAATCTTAAGTGACTCATGATGCAGTATCACTGTAGCACAGGATGGATGACAGGGAGGTGTTCCCAGGAGAGAGAAGCGAGTAATTCGGTGCCTCTTGGAAAGTGCTCAGAGACATAAGAGGGAAGTCTGACTTAGCCAATATCATGGTGCATATAGAATGACTAAAGATGAGCCAACATCCCGCCGGTGACACTGACTACAGGATTCCCTTCTGCCTGTTTACTAGTGATAGATACAAAGCACTTTCCTCTAGTTAGGGAAAATTCCTGCTCTACTGGTATTATCCCCCTCCTCTTAGTTTTATAGATATGCTAGCTTTGGCTGGGGTAGAGTTAAGTTTCCTCACAGTGACTAGTATGGGACTGTGTTTTGGATTTGTGCTGAAAACAGTGTTAGTAGCGCAAGGATGTTTTAGTTACTGCTGAGCAGTGCTTTCACAGAGTCAAGGCCTTTTCTGCTTCTCACACCACCACAGCAGTGATGAGGCTGGGGGTGCACAAGAAGCTGGGAGGGGGCACAGCCGGGACAGCTGGCCCCAACTGACCAAAGGGATATCCCGTACCATGTGACGTCATGCCCAGCATATAGAGCTGGGGGAAGAAGAAGGAAGGGGGGGATGTTAGGAGCAATGATGTTTGCCTTCCCAAGTAACAGTTACACATGATGGAGCCCTGCTTTCCCGGAGATGGCTGAACACCTGCCTGCCCATGGGAAGCAGTGAATGAATTCCTTGTTTTGCTTTGCTTGTGTGCGCAACGTGTGCTTTACCTACTAAACTGTCTTTATCTCAACCCACAAGTTTTCTCACTTTTACTCTTCTGATTCTGTCCTCCATCCCACTTGGGGGGAGTGAGTGAGCCGCTGTGTGGTGTTTAGTACCCAGCTGGGGTTAAACCATGACAACAGATTTTAAAATAAACATGTCAAAGTAACAAAGAAGTGTTTGTGTGTTTCTGGAGCTTGCAAGGGGCTGTGCCAGCTGGGTCATTTGTGTATAGATGCTTATGGCACAGAGGACTTGTGTGGTACGTCCTCAAGGTCGAAACTTCCCAAAGAGATGCAGAGAATAAAGCTGAGGTGAGGGAGTGGGCAGGGGCAGGAAAGCCCCTGGACTCCTGAGCTATGTGCAACAGGCTGTCTACATACAGATCGCCCAGAGGGAAGGCCATCGAGAAGCACTCTGTGAGCGACATCGGTGCAGGCTGCAAAGCTCAGCACTGTGTGGAAGCAGCCTGAGGTTGAAACAGCAGTTAGGGGGTATTGTCCTGCACTGTAAGAAACTGGGATTAGGTTCTGGCAGGGATTTGGTGATTCATTTCTCCAGTAGATTTTTGTTTAATATGAGCAGAATTTTTTTTAGAGGTAAATATGTGATGCTTGGTAGAACTTAACTAATTAAAGTTGGCCAGAAGCCAGACCATCTTGGTCTGTGATTGTTTCTGTTTTTATTAGCTGAGGACCATTGGACTGGTTCGATACTTCCACTGGAAGCATTGACACATGTGCCAAGTGCTCAGGGAAGTGCTGTTTGCAAGAAGGCTCTTCCCATTAGTCCAAAATGGATCGTGAAAAGATGGAGCAGTATGGGGAATCTCTGAGCCCCATGGCGTATCCCCTTTCCGAAGAAATGCTATTATTTACAGTCTTTGTAGGCATGCTGGCTGTTTAACTGTGTGGATGATGAGAGACCTGATCCTGCCTTTGAATAGCTTTGAAAGTAAATTGATATGATATGATATGATACGATACGATACGAGATATGATATGATATGATATGATATGATATGATATGATATGATATGATATGATATGATATGATACGATATGATAGCAAGAAAGAATATGTTTAGGGAGGAAGGGCAGGAAGAATCAACAAGATGCTCTGTCATTCATGATAAATATATATGTATGTAATTGTGTATATATATCTATATATATGCATGATGTATACATAATTTATATGGAGATACACGTTATTTAGTTGTTTAACTTTCACTTCCTTTCCCAGAAGCTGTTTGTGATTTGTAAATGTGTGGTTGTCATTTGTAAATGTGTTTTTCCACTGCTTTCTGGTGGCAGGGCCACATTACATATGAAGAAGTGTCTTTTCTAGCTCAGAGAGTGACATTCCTGCTTCTGAAGTCAGTGTCCTTAAATTCGGGGCCTGCTCATGGTGATCTCTCACCCAGAAGTTTTAGGTTACTTGATGTCGCCTCTCATGTGCTTGCGGCAGCTGTCACAATCAGCCACAAAAATACCTGTATTCCAGCAACATCAGAAGCGATTTAAGTCAAATCATCAAAACCAATTAAAACAAATAACTAAGCATACAGAAGAATGCACTCAGCCTAAGATGCTCTAGTAGACCGAAGCATCTGTGCACCCAGCTGTTTGATATACGAAGCAGATGTGACAAGACATTTGGATCTGGTGTTGTTTATTTATCAGGAGATTTGGGCTGGATGGATTCACAGGCTATAACAAATGTCGTCTTTTATCCTTGCTTGTTCCTATGCTATAGCCTGTCCAGGGGGCAGACACATGTCATCCAGAGAACCCCACCAGGGACACAGAAATCTAGTATATTTGCTGATGGGTCTCTATAAAGGCCAGCTTAGAGAGTAAGAGTTCTTTCTGAAGCTTCTAATTCTTGAAAATGAATTTTTTAACTCTTACTGAGAGCACGTCCTGTAGTATGGAATATAACAAAACTATTCTTGGAGTTACACAATTCTTATTCAACAAAATTCCCACAAGCTTATGTGATAATGTGGTTGGACTGATGGGATTTTATAGTGTGGTTCTCCTAATGTTTGGGATTTAAATTCAAGTGCTACTTTTGGAGTCAAACTCTTTGTGAGAATCTCGTTCTGCCCTAAACCTCTTACCCCCAGAGTTTCTATCTCTTCTGGTTGCAGAGCAAAGCCTGAAAACATAGCCCATACTAAGTCTCAAACACCAGACGGAAACAGAAATTCACAACATTTATTTATTTATTTATTTAATCTCCTGATTTTTAACACTTTGAGTTGGCAATATTGCAACTGGAATTTGGTTTGAATGAAGACTGAGGGCTCAATGCCAACTTGCGCGCGCTCTCTCTCTCTGAAGAAAAGCAATGCCTGGAAATGCCTGGAAATGAAGGGCCTGATTCACAAATTTCAAATACAAATAGTACAAATAATCTCTCTCTTCAGAATGTGCTAACCTCAGGTCCAAATCACTTTCATTTCTGCCATGCATTAAATCTGGATCTATTTTAAATAAGGCTGTATCTACTTAAAACCCATCTCTAAAATGTCTGAAACAGGGTGCATAGAATAATCTGAGGATGTCTTTTTAAAAATAATGTTTTTCCCCTGTTGTCTCTCCTGCAAGTGTTGCCACAAGTAATATCGTACACCAACAACTGAAAAAGCACTGCTTATTCTCTCTGTGTAAAATGGCCTCTGAATTCACATGCCTGGACTGCAGTGCTTCCTCAAAACCACCAGACACTAGAATTCAACAGAAACAGGAAAGCTGTTTTACTGCTTTCAAAAATTCCAGGAATGTTAGTGAATGTAGATGTATCTACCAAAAATTTCCAGTCTCCTGGTGTGTCTATCAATAATTTAATCTCTTTTTTGATCAGAAAAGGATAATTTGTTGATTCCTTTTAGTTAATAAGAGGCTATGTAGGGGGAAAAAAAACCTTAGATCTCCCCCACACCACCCCAAATCCTCTGTGTATCCAAATATACCAGAGCACCAAGGGTGAATTGTGTGTATGCATATTCCTGTGCTGCCAGCAACATTCCTTACACCACTCAAACAACCCAGGCTTACAACCTACAAAAGGTAGTTGGCATCTGTCTGCTTTCAGGTCTATGGCTCGGTTTTGGGGCTCTGGGCCTCAGTGTGCTCTGGTCAGCCATAATGAACATTTTGAACAGTACAAACTATTGCAGAAATCATTTCATATTAAGAGTTAACACGAGTTCTTTTTACAGCAAAGGATGTTGTTGACAAAGTGACAAGTTTGATCGGTCACATGAAATGGAACTGGTGCTACAGGTTTTGAGTATCGTCTCCTGACAATTCATGCATTAAGCCACAATATACTCATAAATAGATTTAGTGCATTCAAGAATCAATGGGAAAGGCAGTATAACATCTACTCTGAAGACTCAAGTTCGATTGCAGTGATCCATTAGCATCCTGGTGCTCCCCTCCATCATGAATAACATAGCAATGTCTGGGATTGCTCATCATGCCTCAGAAATGTTCTTCACCGCAGCAACAGGTAAATAATTCCAATTTGTCCTGATATGGTGCGTTTCCCAGTGCAATCCCCTCTACCGCTCCTGCAGCATGCTCTTGCACACAAGCAGTGCATGAGGAGGGACAGAAGCTGGCCACCACCGTTCCCAGAACCGTCTCACTCATTGGCTTTCACTGGCAAGCACAAGGTTTCTGCAGCAGAAGCATATTACGTCAGCTGCTAGTGTCTTGTGTCACTGAAATACTTTCCATCAAAGGGAAACCTCTGCAAAGCAGCAGAGCACAAGGGCTGGCTGTCAGCTTAAACTTTTGTAATACTTAACCCTGTTCTTCCCCTCTACAGTAGCTCTTCAGATGAAAAAGGTTCTCTTTGCTTTTGATAAGTCTCCTCCTGCCACAGTCTAGTGCAAATATTTCATAGCGTAGAAAATCAGATAAATTGTCTTTCTTATGAGTCAGTTTTACCTTTTAGTAATCTGCCTGCCATTTGTGGCCACAGAGTAAGTTTAGGACTACTATAAATTACAAAGTTTTCTGCTGTTTGCTGGAGAGAGATAGAAAATTGTGTCAGAAAGAGCAGTGAGAGGATGTTACTGAAGCTTCCTGAACCTTACAGAATCCATCATGCCCACCCTTCCCCTTGTGGAGAACTGACAGGAAAAGAACCATTCATATATGCATAAACATATCATATCTTTGCATACAGTATAAAAACTTGCCTGGACACTGCAGTAAACATGTTGGAGAAAGTACCTATGTAGGACATGGCTGAAATTTATGCTGGTGCAGCTGAAGGACAGTTATTGCTACTTGTAACTCGTGACAGCAAACAAAAATGGCTCTGTTAATGAGCCATGGTTTTGATATACTTGTTCCTTATCAGTATAAGGTAACTGACGGATTTACCTTGAAAATATACATGAGCTCACCTCTGCTCCTGATATGTACAGCTATTGGCTGCGTGTCATTGGTAAGCCATGTGCATATCACATGCTTGTGGCATGACAAAGGGAAGATGGGTTCTGCCTCCAGAAGGATGTTTATGTATGTTCTTTCTCGTACAATTTTAGCTATCACATGGCAGTGGATATCAGAGGCGTTACACACGGGACAGAATGTTTGCAGTTACGCTCCTGTGAAAGGACCAGAAGTTACAACAAAAAAATTAAATTGTGATTTCTCAGCTCAAAAAGTAACATCAGTAGTTAGCCTTGCTACTGTGCCCCACCAGTGTGAACCATGCCCAGAGCAAGGGTCACACAGATACTACACACTCTGCTGGCCTGGGGTGACCCTTAGGCCCTGAATGCATTTTATTCTCTGATAGTAAATCTGAGGCCTAGCAGGAACTGAGGGGGGCTGGAAAAGACACATTCTTTACAAGACAGTTTATAATCAAAAGTACACAGCTACAGGATTTTTTCAGACACGCTTCCCTTTCACTAGCTTTTAGTTTCAGTTTGTAGTTTCTAAACCATCAAAAAATATGCATCAGCAAGTGGCAGAAACATGATTTCACACGGAAGGAATCCCATATAGGGTAATACTGTCAGGGTGACATGGTTTTAAATAAGTGTCTGAAGACAGGTATGTAGATTCATTCATGTTTAGTCACCTAACTAAATGGATTAACCTATAGAGCATTAAGCATGCGTGGTTCTCACGGACTCAACACCTGTCCATGACTTAGTGGAGAATTTGCTGTCCCGCTCTGGAAGCATATATGTGAAAACAGCAGTTTTGATTATAAAACCCAGAACTCACTTTACAGATGACCAGAAGTGGTGTTTTTTTTAAGAAAATCGAGGCATTCACTGTAGTGGGGAAAGAAACAGCACTGGAAAAATTAGTAACAGGAAAATATGAAAGATTTGATTCTGTTGTGATCAGCATATAGAAATTTTCACTTGTCTGAAGCTTATTCAGTCTCTCTCATGTTGAAATCAGTCTGAAAAGGAAATTAGCGTTAAGAATAGGAAGTACAGAGAGGGATTAAAAAAACTCTGTAAGCTTTCCAAAACATTTCAAACCTAAACAAAATCCACTTCTAGGAGGTTCCATTTCAGCTTTCTTCCTTAACTTAGCTTCCTGCTAAAACTTTCCAGTTAAGCATGCTGACAGCAAAGCAGTAAATTATTGCTCTCTAACTTCTCTCCTTTCTAGGAATCCATCCTTTGGTGCAAATACAGATGTTGCTCTGTGTGCAGAGAATAACCTATTCCCTACAAAAGCATGTGGGTATCTCAAAATCCTGAGCGTATGATGATGGCAATATCAAATGAATCAGGCGTCCTGAGTCAGCATGCTGAATGAAGTGTTTCTAACCTCTGTAAAGGGCAATTCCCTTAGGTCAAACTGAGGTCACTAGAGCAATGCAAGGAAACCCATACAGAAAACACTATGTACAGGCCTCAACTTACAGACTTGATTTATGGCTGCAGCACAGTATTTTCCAGCATTTTCAGGGGACTCTTACACTGAAATTCCAAAGTAATTATCTGAAAATAACATCTGTTGTATTCAAGTTCCAAAGCATGCACCTATTAACAAGAAGGATCAGAAAAGCACTGATTATTTACACATCATCTATTTTAACTACCTGGTAGCAGTACTGGAATCATAATAATTTTCTGATCCCTGCATCCCTCAGCACACAGCAAGAACTCATGGCTCCTCCAGGAGACACCAGAATAAGTAACATACCTTGGAAATATCTTCACCTTTAACAAATGCAGTGGGACTAAGAACAGAGCTTTGCGACTGGACCGCGAGATAATAGATGCCAGCCATTAAAAAGCAGGTTTGCCAAATCTACCGCTGAGTTGCTTTTTCTTTGCTTATCTGTGTTATCTGCTGTTGTACAAAAGAGCTTTCAAGAACTGGCCTGAAGAAGCATTCTCATTCTTTCTTCCCATAAAAAAGCAGACCTGGCACAGGCACAGTAAATAAAAATAACAAGCATATGATGCCCAAGATGCATGTGAACATTAAGTGACGTTGGCAGCCCCCGCAAATAGAACTCCAGATTAAAAATAGCCTTTGTCTAAATGTGGAAAGTGAGTAAATATAGTAGCAGTTTCAGCTTACTATAGAGGTTTACAGGCTCCAAGTAACAGAGCTTATTATAGAGCATGTGCGTCAGCGAAGGGGAGAAAAGGGAAAAAAGAAAGACGACGCATTCTGCAATTAGTATCTACAATGAGACATAAATTAACTTTTCCCCTCATTATTTTTCTTGTTTTTTAAAAAATGGACAAAGGAAGGGACGCTTTTGAATTGTAACAGTGCTACAGAGAAAAAAAGCTGAGGTCGAGGAGAAAGCTAAAACTAGCACCAAAGAGCAACACAGGGAGCTTTCTGCACAAAGGATGGTTGCACAGAAAACGAGACATAAAAAGGGACGACAGGACAGATTTTGATCTCAGTCACTCTGAGACAAATAAGGAGTACAGTAACCTGGCTGGAGGGAGCTATCCTGGATTTGCCTGTACTCATTTGACTGAACATAACCCAGTGAGCCAACTTTTGGGTTGACTGAAAAGAAAGCGACATCAATGCTTTTTCCCCCTGCCTCTATGCACTCTCTACTTTCAAGGAAATCTCACGCGTTACTGGTGATTGCAGAACTTGCTTCACTGAATCAGCATATCTGCTTTACCTCGTGTTTGACTTCATAAACAATTTGCAGTGTAGTTGAGGCTGGGAAAGCCCACAAACAAAACCTGTGGGATATTTTATACCCGAGGAAGAGTGCCTGCTGCGGAACTCAGTTATAGATCAAGTAACATCCTCAGGATGTTAGCTCCAAGCATGACATTGCAGACAGGGGACCTTTCAATATTTTTAACAGTGTCTTTTGGTTGAATTGACAAAAAGGAGAGAAACCATCCCTGTTTTGTGTCTCTGATCTTCTCAAATCAGGGGTGAGGGTGTGAAAGATCCTTCTTATTTCTTTCAATGCTCAATTCAGTTAAAGCAAAACTCCAAGTTCTGCCCTCACTCATGCAGAAGAGGACACTTTTCACAGGGTTCAGTGTGCTTCTGCTTCTGTACAGGGTTTCTCATCTTCTTACTTTGCATTGAGAGGAATGGGGTGAGAGCGCATAACAGAAAAATGTTTGGTAGTGTGAGATGAGATGCAGCATGACATAAAAGTTGTGACCAGCTACGAGTTGTCAGCAAAGTTGCCTTATTCAAATGGCATGGTAAATAAATGCTATAAATTCCTAAGTAAAGCCTAAATTAGCTTTTGGCATAGTGCATCACTGTAACAAGTTAATTTTGCAGCTCCAAGGAATAGCCTTATATGGTTCACTTAAGTAATCATGCTAAATGAATGTTTAAGTGAGAACCATTTGCCAAATGCAAAGCAAGAACCATATATAACCTCTTACACAACTACAAAACACAGTGATGCTGGCTGGTTCCCAAAATTCTGGTTTATGTACAAATTATATCTGCTAACTCCAACCCATACCTGAGCCAAAAAGGAGCTACCTAGAAAATACCAGCATGACTGTTTAGGATTAATAATTTAGCATTTGTTCTGGTCTGTCTTCCTCACAGCCATGCAAAAGAAACCTTTCTCTTTTTCTCTTTTCTTTTTTTTCCCCCTAATTTCCAGTGTAGCAAAGAATAGTTTTGGCAATCTCCTTCACTTTCATTGTTTTGCCAAGAACGAAAAATAGAAAAGGAAGGAAAAGAGAAAACCAATACGCCAAAAGCTTAATTAGTTATCTCAAAAGAAATTCAACCTCCTTCTAGTCTAGTGCATCATTGTTCTAGTATTTGTGCTGTTTCTCTGGTGTTCTTGTCTTACAGCTATCAGGAGCCGCACAAAATGTATTCAGGAAAGGCAATTACAACATAAGCTGTGTAAGCTTAATACTGATTGCCTCTCCCTCCCTCCCAGCCTTGTATCCTCTACCAACTATAAATATAGAAAGTTAAACTATTGGGGATAACTGAAAAAGTTCAGACAGACATGCCTATGTCTGTTAGTCATCATTCATGCATTGTAGCAAAATAACCTGCAATAGATGCTGTCTTGTTTCTTGCTAGAGAGTGCTGTTGAGTCCTTGCATTCACAATAAAACTGTTTGGAAGACTGCCCATAAAGAGTTGCCATGGTGATTATTTTGGTATCACAAAGTAGAAGAAGCTAAAGTACTTACTCGCTGTATCCAAAATCTTGTCTTTTGGGGGAGAAAAAAAAGAAATCAGCAGATGGCATTTGTCAGAAATTCAACATTCTGATTATTACTGGAGTTGTGTTTTTGGAGGAATTCTGGGGTTTGAGGTTTTCTGGCCAGAAAAGGGAGAATGAATGGGATGAAGGAAAGGGAAAGGAAAAAAAGAAAGTCAGTATATCTGAAATCCCTTTAGCTTGCACTAATAAAACAGTTTAGGAATAGTTCTTAAAACAGTAGGTGTTAAGTAATGAAAATCTTTGAAAGAGTCTCCTTCCAGACTATTTACTAAATACTTAACATACTGTAATGCGAACAAGGGGAAATTGTTATCTCTTTGTGAAAACAATCACAGACTTCCAAATGGTTAGTTATAGCTCCCTTTTGCACTTTTCTTACGATGGAATTGCAGTGGGAATGTGAGAAATGTCCCGAAGAAATCCAAATATCAGTCCTTCTACTCTGCACAGTACAAGTGCAGCAATGTGGCTCTTTAAACTAGACTGTATATTTGGTGCGACTGTAACCCAAAAACTGAATTTAGACTGACTTAATGAAATCAGTGCACCATTTCACTTCAGTACAAAAAAAAAAAAAAAAAAGGCAAAAACCCCATCAGTTTAGCTGCTTAACTGCCTGTTTGCTGAATTCTCCAGTCAATCTACTGCCTGTGTATGGTTTTTACACAGATTTAAGTTTCAAAGTCTGGCATCAAACTGGGACAGGTATGTGTGCTAGCATGCACTAAGACATGATGTTAGATATCTGTGGGACATTAAGGAGCAACAGCTGGTCACACCCGCACAGTACAGTACTGTACAGATACTAGCTTGTGTCCTAGACACAGCATAACTACATTAGGTACGGGCTATGTGGCTTAGGCAGAGTGCCATGCGGACAGGTCTATAACGATTCCCAGATTTGAAGTTAGCTCAGGTATTACTGCAGGAGGCTGCCTTGCATGATTTAGGGGAGTTGCAATGTGTCATACAGCTTTATTCATTCACAAGCCTCTTTTGCTCCTTTTAGCTGTCAGTTTTCCTCTGAGGCAATAGCAGCTTCCACTTCTTCACATACAAAGAATCCAGAGTTTTGGTGAAAAACAGCTTTGTTTACTTTAAACTTTATTTACTTAAAACTGTAAAATTGGCCCCTTTCTAGTGAAAGGTGCCAGATGAGCAGCCCCAGGAACTGAAACCCTTTATTCACTCTGGAGCTCATTTGCAGCCCATTGGAGTCAATGACAAGCCTCTAATTGACCAGTTTTCTGGCTCCTGGGTCAGGTCTTCCTTCACAGCACTGGCAGCAGCTGTGCAAACTCCCTCACACTCCCTCCCCAATGCACCTCTGAGGGAGAGCTCAGGTCTGAGCACTGGGGGCCGGTTCAGCCTGAAATCCCGCTCAGAAACTGCAGCTGCTGAACGGCAATTGGTCTTCACCTAGCTGGTGCTTAGTGGGATTTTTTTTCCAAAGAGGCAGCATTCAGGGCCTAGGGATAATGGAGTTTTTTCTACCTCTGACACCTCTGGTACATGTTTCCCACCTCTGCCTCTGTCAGACATAGGAGTGGCAGCATGATGCCAGCAAGGCGAGCGGAAGAACAGTAACACCTCATCTCACCTTAGGATGAGCTGTGTTCAGCTGCTGCTCAGGACAGCTGGTCACTACTGTCCTTTGAGATTATGCTTGTTGCCCAAACAATTTTCCATCTCTGTTCTTAGGGTTGGGGTCTTTTTTTGCAATTTTACTACTGAAAGCTGGAATCTGACTCATGTCTGGAAAGGAAAAGGCAGAAAAAGGAAGAACATCAGTATAACAAATTCTCACCCCTTCCTCCAATTAAAGCACTTGGAGGTGGGGCGAGGAGGGCTTTGTTGAAAAATTTCCAAGAAACCCTTCACAGGCCGTGCTCTATTAAGAAAGAAAGAAATAAAAAAGCATGAACTCACCACCACCAAACAAAACCCTGAAAAACATAACGAAACCCAACTTGCTAGCTTTAGTTACCATTTATGTATGGCTGCCAAGAAGATTTCAGAAATTACTTCTGGTCATTTCTGACTGAGTAAGTTTGGCTTCAGGATAGTGACTAGTCACAAAATCTCTCTGCACTGTAAGCATCTGAACTATCCAGTCCCTGTCAGCATCTTCTCTCCCTGCAGAGCTGAGGAGTGAGCCAAGAGTCCTCAGCAAAACAGGTGACAACTCTTCATGGGCAAAGGATAGAAAAAGTGAAGATCTATCATCAGAAAGGGCAGACATGAAGGGTATTGCCATGCAATGGTGAACTGGAAAGGGCAGCTGAGGATTGTAAGAGTGAATCTGAAGATAATTCAAATAAATTGCATGGAGGCTCAACAAAGCAGGCAAAGGAATAGTCCTGAGAGGAACACCGAAATTATTTCACCCAGCCGGTTTCTTCTCTTAATGGGCAGAGAAACTGCAAAAGAGGTAGCATATGCTGGTAATTAATTTTTATTGTTCAAAACTTTTGTTCAGCACCACATCATCTGTGGCTATAAAAAAAAGTCTATCCAGATGCACTCTATACATGGTTAAAATTTCCTGCTATAATAACAATGATGTGTCTTAAATTTTAGCTTCACCATAACTCTCAAAATATTTACTGACATGTAAACAATACCTCTCTGCCTCTTATACTATTACCACCAAGGTTTCCCTGAGGGAAAGATTTGTTTAATAATTGACCTATAGCAGATGTTAGAATGAATATTAAAATATTAACCAGGGCAATTTTTAGAGGGAAAGTCTGAAACGGCACACTAGAAGTTCCAGCAAGAGGTATACACAGAGCTCAAAAAAGTAACTGAGAGTGGGAGAGTCAGCTCCACATTAGAATAAGCATACTCTGTGGGCATCTTCATTCCAGGCAGGGTGTCAGTGTAAGTGACTTGAAGAAATACTCAGCCAATTTGGTTGGGAGGACATGTCAAAGTCTGGTTCTAGAGGTCTACCACATGTTACCCTTTGTTTGGGATGAGGTACCATTGAACAAGATTTGATAAGAGACTGGAGAAGATGAAGGCTTTGGGAGGAAGCTGCTGAACAAAAAGCTAGCCTAGACAACAACAGTGTTTGCTATTTTGACCTCTTTTTCTTTATTGGACAGACTAACAAAAGAGAGCCTGGGTCTTCTGATTCTCTCCTAGGTGTTTCTCCTCTCAGAAAAATGGTTCTTATAAACCTGTTTGTTCACATATTGCTAAATTATCAGTGTGTTCATTTTTATCTCTGTCAGTCTTATTTCCTTATTTCTTGATGTAATGAGTTGTCTAATTACTGCGACATCAATTCCTTAAGGAACTTCAAATAATTACATCTGTGTATTTCAATGACGTGCTGAAGAGTTTGGGGGAGGTTTACTTCAGGCTCAATAGCATCAGGTGCCTCCTGATACATACACTTTCTGCCAAGATCTCCCTTCTTCCCTACTTGCTGAAACATCTAGAAACAAATATATGTCAGTTCTAATTAAAACAATCACCCAAGTACTGGATCTGACTCAGGGGTTGTCACTGTAATTTTAAGAGCTACTTTCTCTGAACAGTTGTACCAAGCATCTCATTTTATTTGGAATCTTCATGTTTCAGTGAAACCATGTCTCAGTTTTTCCTTCCTTTCATTTTCAAAAAGGGTCAAATTATACAGTCGCTCTTGCTGTAGTTATGTATGCTCAAAGGACCGATAGAAATAAAAAATGGCCAGAAGAGTTTGCTTTGTTTTGTTACAGGATTGGTATAGTCTGTGATGTGTTTTCTCTTTCTTAATGCACAAGCAGAACTGCAGTCCTGTTTACCTTTCACTGAGCCAAGGAGGGGCGAGGGGGAGCTGTGTAGAAACAGTAGTGGAAGGGGGGCACCACACTGGTCTCTAAGTAAGACCGGCTCTTGAAACACAGTACCTCTTCACTACCGGTGTCAGCTGAGACACCCAGAAGACAGGATACTGACCCTGCACCCTGTACTATCACTTTGCATGAGCAGAGAAGCAACCAGTAACAGAGTAGACATGCAGGCTCCCACCCCGCAAAATGAGCAGTCATGAACCATCTGAACAACACATCAGGATTCACTCTTCATAGCTTCACACATCCATACCTGTGTCAGTCACCTAAACTTTAAAGCATTTCTAGGGTGGATTCACCTCATCCTAATGCATCTATGCAAAATAATCAGAGTAAATTATAACACAGTAACCCCATGCTCCCTCTTCCCAGACTATAGAGTCAAGAATAAAAGCTTACGTGTTCCAAGGTCCATCTTACTTCTGTTAAAGGCATTTGGGAAAAAACTTGCACTCTTGGTAGGGAGGACACCTGCGGGAAGAAAGACGGGAGGAAGGTCAGTGGTGTAAACGTACCTAACTGCACAGAAGACTACACTTACTATAACCTTGGGCCCTTCTTACTAGAATATGGATGTGGGCGGAGGCTTTTTTAAATGTTAATACTCCCTGGCATGTGTTCTAAATAAATGAGTGGAATGAAAGAGCATGGAAAAATATTTTGTAGTGGGATTATTAATCTCTGTGGTATTCAGCAATATCTTAGCAACAAACATTCCCCTGAGGAATTATTTCAATCAGAACTCACTTCTTGGTCTCCGAGTCCTTTCGGGCATATTTGAATTACACGTGGTGCATGAAATATATTTTGGGGCGTAACCACAGGGCAGTTTGGAAGGACCTTGGGGATAGTTTTGTACATACACTGTGAGCAGATAAATTGCATTTAAAGTCATCCACTTGGAATTCCAGTGTTCTTGAGGAAGTCACTACTTGAGATCAGCATGAACCATCTCCCAGCTGAACACTGCTACATACCAACAAACAGCATCATACCCTCAGCAGCAAGGTCCAACTGAAACACAGTTCTGTGTGTCCCATACAAATGTGTTATCACATGCATAGTATCTCTTTTTAATTGCATTGAAATAAGTGATTAGAAAAGTTAAGGAGCAGCTTAGTGATTGGAAGGTTAGGTGATTTCATTTGTACTTCAGAGATGGTAATGAATATTTTTTGGCATCGGAAACTATAGTATATTTTTCTTCTTTAAAGTATGTCAACAACCTGAGAAGTTTACTTCATCCTGCAGAGGGCTGTACAAAAGGCTGTGCTGAAGATAAGGAGGTATTTTTAAAATAGATTTTAACTACACTTTTGGATATTAAGCTGGAAATTGCATATTCAGTGGTCACTCCAATGGTCACTTATCAGAAAACTACCATGTCGCTGTGGCTATTCAGCACATTATGGGGTAAGCCTGCATAGAAAGCTTACAGTGGACGATGTAGGGAATGAGTCCTAGCAAGGCCCTCAAGCCTCACAGTTCTTTTTCCAGCCTTTAAGAACAAGAGCTGTGCAAACAATGGAGACTGGTTTCTTGCCATCATCTCTGCTTCTGTTCCATTTCTGTGGAAGGACCCTGGAGTTGTAATAATTTTCTGAGCAACATAATATAGGTATTACATGTAATATCTATATTATGTATAGGTATAAGGAAAGTGTGACCACTGGAAGGTCAAATATAGCCAAGTGGAAGTATTGCTATAAGCCTAACCTTCCTTTTGCTTCTGCCAGGCTTGGTTCCTGCATTGAGCTTTCCACAGTCGGATCAAAGAAACCAAGCATGAATATTTTTCCCCTTACAGCAACGTCATGCCAAATGTTTGACACACAGCCAGAATGGTGTGAGTGTGTATTCAGAAATTCATAATGGTCACAACCCATAGAGAATGCAAACAGGCCCCTGATCTCATCTAACTTGCAGATATTTTTACACTGCAGACACACACACACCTGAATCAGTCATCTACGTTCTCTTTTTAGCCAGCGGAAAGAAATGGGCATTGCAATTGCATCATAAATTTGGAATGAAAAGAATTATGAGCTCAAACGCTCGGAGGGCCCAAAGGGAACCTCACTCTAGTCATCTAAGGCCAAGTGGGATTGACTGGAGCCAGTGAGGCAACCTGTAGACACAGTATCATCTCTTTGACCCAGAATTATCCTGTCTAACTCCAGGCAGTTAACAAAGGACCTGCGTTCAGAGTCTACCATCCTTCAGAAGCCATCAAAGACTGATACCTTCAAAGACCAAGACATTACGGTGGATACAAGTATGACTAGAAAATTCTCCCAGTCACACCATACCCTTCAGCTGAGATTTGTAGACCAGCATATAGAGGCCTCCTACCATGAAAAATATGGCATTGTTACTGCTGCCATGCCTTCTGCTGTGTGCTCCTTCATCAAGCCTAGAACCACTGAGCCAAGCTGCACCTTCTGCTGCAAGCTGCCCAGCTCTCTGCACCTCTTACAGCTACCTTTCTGTACTGGGCATCTCAGCGCTCACCCGACTCATCCAGCATGAGATAAAGGCAGCATTGCACTCCATCTCAGCGCACAGTTTAAGAAAACAAGATCATATTTCCTGGGTAATTGCTATTGTTTTTTCCTTTTGGTAGCTGATCTTCACTGTGTATGCCAAGTTTCAGAGGCCAGTTAAACATTTGCTAAACAATTAGCAGATTTTCATTTACGTAGCAGTAGTCTTTTGGCAATCACGTTGACTTACAGGAGAACACTTCTTCGCGGTTTATTGGTATTACATATATTTCAGATGTTTCCTAAAATAAATACTAACTCATTGCTAGAAAGATCATTATCAAGAATATTCAGTCATCGCTTCTCAGGATCTATTTCCTGCACCTGCAAAGTCTCCTTTAGTCTGCTGGTAGTAGTAACACCTATTTTACTTCACTGTGCCTGTCCTGGAACTAAATACATAAATAACAGGGAGAAATGTCAAATAAAGCCTTTGAAGACATTAATTTTTTTAGTCTCTTCTTTCAACTGTGGGGAGATAGCAACTGTTGTTCAGTTGCTCTTTCAGTATCAGCTCACATTTTGGTCTCTTTTAAGAATAATAGAGAGATCTATTTTGATTTTGATGTCAACTGGGCCTATAGGAGATTTTCTATAGCTGAGATATTAAAAAACCCCAAAAGTTAAAATGCTAAATTCTGCTTGTCATTCAGTTTACAACTATTACAGTTGATAGGTTAAATATCCTGATTCCTTTGTGGAAAACTCTGACCAAATAAAACATAGAAGGGAGGAAAGAGTGAAATGCAATTTTGTAAATACCCTTCTCTGGTTCTCTTGCAATTAGCTACCTGGAATCTAATTTAAAACATAAATATAGTAAAATGTAACTTTGATCATAATTATCAGTCACCAGGTCTGAGCTGCATAGCACATATAGCCTGCCAAAGACCATTTTAAAGACAAAGTCTCTAGCACTTTTCTAACAGGTTTAATCCTTCATATTATAGAAGGTGGAGGGGTCTTGTTATTTTCATGAGGAGCATTTTTTATCAGAAGCAGCTCACAATGGAAAGGAAGGCAAGCTTTCTTGCTTTCACTGCATTTTCTTTTTTTCCTTTAAAATTAAACTCCAGTAAACTTAATTTTGAAATGAAACAAAACATCCCTCTAAAGAAAAATCTAAGTATAATTCAAAAGCTTTGAACTGAACTGTCATTTTTTTCTGAAAGAAAACAATGTAATCAATTTCACACAGATGTTTCAATTAACTTGTATGGATGTTTCTTAGAGGAAAAACATCCCCTCAACATTCTTCTTTAGAACTAGTCTGTTAGAAATACGCTTTGCTGCTTTCATTAAAAGGTCTTTGCCGTTCTCAGTACAGAAAGGGATCTTTGCCCCGATCCTTGCCATCGTCTGTGGCAAGAGAAGCTATGCAGCTGAGCCTTCTCTATGCCTGGATACAGGGTTTTTGTTGAGGATGGCTGCCAGATTCTATCCCTTTTTCATGCATTTGTGCAAAACCTGGGCACAAAATATCATTTTCCCCACTTGTACCCCTTGTGCAAGCAGTGAATGGGAAGGGACTGTTTCCATCCAGGGGTGTTGCTGCCAACTGGGGTTGAGTATTTTTTCTCATAGTGCAAGATGGGAGGGTGACCAGGGAGGGAAAATATCCAGGGAAGTTAGCAGGTGGTAGGTTTAAAGACAGCAGAATAAACCGCTTTTTCACACATCAGAGAATCATTATGGAATGTATTGCCACCGGATATTGGGGAGGCAGGAAGAGTAAAAATAATTCAAAGGGAGATTAAAACAAGTTCACTGGCAGCCTGTACAGCTATCATATGCTAAAGTGTAGAAACAATATCTGTCTCAAGAAGTCTCCACATTCCTGGTTTCCCAGCAAACCACTGAAAAGTATCTCTCTGTAATTGCCTTGTTCTGTTTCTCTTTCTCTAAACATCTGCTGCAGGCCACTGTCAGAAAATGTGTGTTGGGCTGGCTGCACCTTCAATCTGACCCACTGTAGCGGTTCTTATGGCATACACTAAGGGGACGAGACTATCTCATCCTGCGCACCAGCCACTGAAGCTGACAAGATGCAGAAAGGAGTGCAAACTGCACCCTAATTAATAGTGATGCAAGAGCAGCTCTGGAGGCACTGTGCCTCCCTAAGACATGACAACTCCCAGAACTGGCACAGGAGTGATAGGGGCTCTACACTATCCCTAGAGCATAGCTTGGTGCTTGATGCCATAGCTTAGTACTAAGTATGCAAGTGCATTTTCAACATAGCTGGTGGCAGAAATTGCACTTATAAGCTGTCTGGTGGATTTATATGCTTAAAGGATTATGAATTATTGCAAACTGGTACCATTTGTAATGTTTTGCTTTCTATCCTACAGATCCAATTACTTGAGGGCATATTTGAATGTATATGTAGTTAGAGTAGAAGTTTGCTCTGGTTATTTTACATTTTCATTACAGTAAGTTAATACAGAGGCAGACCTCAGTCTCATGCTAAACTTCAGCAGTTTTACTTAAGTGAGTAAAGCTAAGTATATGAGTAGGTAAAGAATTAAGCACAGGCTTCAACAATCAGGCATCTCTAAGGATGGAACCACACCACAAATAAACAAATCTGGAAGGATATAAACCACACCTAATCCTGCTTGAATGGCAACAATTGTTTGTGCCTGAGCCGCTCACACACAATCAGATTTGAACAAACAATTTCTGGGATAGGAAGCAGAATCTATTGTATATAATACTGTCCAAGTAAATATGAAAAGACTGCCAGCTTTGCTTGAATAGTCCACCTGATCTCACTGGGAGTTTAAAAGCAATGAAATCCATTTGCACAGAGCTGTTCATCCTGGTACTAACTTAGGAGGTGCATATAGCATGCATTTTGCTATGAAGGTAAGATAGGAATGAACATAAAATGTGAGCCAGGCCACAGAGAGAGACCAGAGATCTGGGAGAACACACAGAGACTTCTCTTCCACTTGCATTCCAGAGAGACTGAAACCTCAAATCTTATCTCAGGGATCAGCTGTCCCATATCTGTACCAACCCTTTGTGAAATTTTATATCACAAAATCCCAGCAAGGAGGGACTTATGCTCTTCTCTAGTTTTTGTATTAGAACTAGCACAGGGCATATCTGCTATGGAGTGAGCAGGATGTACTCCAGTGTGTCTACCATGGATTAGAACAAATGCAGTGGACAGGCATGGCTCACAGAATTGAACCGCTGTTATAATTTTCACAGAGAAAAACCTACCCCAAAATCACAGAGAAGAAGGAGGAATCCTTCCATCCTCCCAGTAGGACCTACAGGGTTCATTAAAGACATAGTTTTTCCAAGCTATCACCTGCTACCTTTTGGAAAAACTACTAAGCTACTATGTGCCTCTGTGTGGCATAACCGGGACAATTCTCACACAACTGGCAGGAGGGGAAATTTTCTCTAATTATGAGCAAGCAGAGCCATAAAGAGGCATTTTGGTACCTATATCACCTTTCTTTTCGTATTCCTGTGTAAGACCATTAATTCTTCATCTAGCTACTCAGACCAGCTGTACCTCTTTCCTGGCCTGCAGAAGCCTCTGCCCAACAGAGGTTTTAATTACTTCAACTTGACAGCTGTTCAGAGTACCTGTCTTTCTTCACCAGCCATTCATATGGCTCTGTAAACAACTGTGGCATGAATAAGTAATGGATGGTTATAAGGAAGACAGACTCTTTTTGGAGATACATAGTAATAGGGCAAAAGGCAATGGACGTCAGCTGCAACAAGAGAAATTCCAACTAGATCTAAGGAAAAAACCCACATGATGAGAGGGTTCAAACACTGGATCAGGTAGTCCAGAGAGGACCTAGAAACTTGATCCTTGGAGATATTCAAATACCCACTGGACAAGGCCCTAAACAACCTTCTGTAACTTTGGAGATGGTCCTAAACCTCCACCCTGGAGATGGACGTCTAAAGACATCCAAAGGTTCCCTTTTCCCTAAATGATTCTGTAATGCTAGCAAACCTATATCAAGTAAATGCACCTTTATAACTAATTACCAAAGGAAATATTTTGTTATTAAAGAAAAAAAAAAAGGGAAATGGAACAAGTTGATGTCCTTTAAAGAGTACAAAAAAGGCTGTACAATTAGAGTGAATACCATTGCTAATGAGGAGGGGGTGTCATATTAGCACACAGCTGCAATGACAAAGCATAGTAGTATTCTTAGAGCCCCAACTAACGCTATGTTTGTAGTTATTTAGTCACAGAGGTATAATATAGGTGTGCACAACTCACTGTGTATGGAAAACACACTGTACATGCAGCAAGGGTTTTGATTACGTTTGTGAAAGTAGCCATTCTTTTATATATGTTCCCACTCCAAATCTAATATCCATTTGCTGAAGAAATAGACTGTAGCCTCATGCTTTCCATCATTGAATTATCCCAGAGTCTGGCCATTAGGTAGACAAAGCACTTTAAACACAGTCTGTCCAGATTCATGCTTTAAGAATGTAAAACCAGATGAAATATTAAAGCACCAAACCATAAGTTCAACTGTCATTTGTTCTAGTTATGAACATTCCACATAATCCTCTCCAGTGCAAGAAAGATTTTGACAAATTGCATCAAGTTCAGTGGAGGGCCACCAAGACAGATGGGGAGGGCTTCCCAAACTGCAGATGAGGGAGATAGGAAGAGTTTAAGCAGTGCCAGAATCCTCTTCCAATTTCACATAGTCTGGTGTCTCCACACTGACAAACTACTAGTCAAAGCCTGATTACTCTTCATAACTGCAGGAGCTTCCTCAGTCATGCTCACATTTCCTTCACTGGTTATGTTTCTGATGGAGCGTGGTCATTGGCCCTATATCCATTGCATCTGATCAAAACTGTTTTAGATCACCTCAAAAGACTGCAATGACTAACTTTCTCCTTCATGATCCCTGGGTGCTATTAACACGGTTTTTGCCTTTCATCCCTCCTCCCCCTACCTGACGCATCATCTCTATCTTTTATCTAAAAGGATTCAGCACAGAGTGACAATCACTCGTTCAAAACATTCCAGCCCAGGGAAGGAGCAGGGAAGGTTGTAGCCTCTATGCACAGCGTCTGCTCACCAAAGCAAAATCAGTAATATGGAGGGGAAGAAAGGAGAGATATCCCATTACTTAAAGAGGAATTTCTAATCTGCTGAGATCAGTCCTGTTGATTAGATATAAAATGTAGATACTGAAGGACACTTCTTTAAAACTCCAGGAGCTCTCAAGATATAGAGAGAGCGCCACAAAAAGCAAGAACAAAAATCAAGGGATTGTGCACAACTTGCTAAATCTACAGCAAACTGGGAACGCTGCCAGACCAAACTGCTCCAATGAAGAGAGGCATTTGCCACAACAAACATTCCACTCCACATCCTGGATCACACAGTTTTAAAAATACATATTTGAGTGGCAAATAAAATGCAATGACAATATCAAATATAACATCAGAGAGGAATCTTTTAGTATCTGCCAGTCCTCTGAGTGTCAAATACAGGGAAAAAATTAGAGAAGCTAAGGTTCTGTTTTTTGCTTTCCACTGTTTATGATGAAATGACTTATTCAGAGGACAGATACTGTGAATATGTGAGCTGTGCTATGACCAGCTGGCCTATTTTGGATTTCAGCCGCAATACACAGATGGAAAGTATGTTTCTAGATTGCATGATTTCTTTTTAAAATCTGCTTTTTCTTTTTTTTTAAAGCAGCAATTACTGAGGTTAAGGAGAAAGTGTTGCAGTTCCTTTGAAGCTTAAAGAGAGTCCAAAGATCATTCAAACACCATTTTCTGAATGTTTTTCTAGAGATCTGCACATCCTTTGTAATCCTGCTGCTGAAATCTCAATACAGGTGACAGAAATTATACATTGTTTCACAGCTTGCCCTATGGAAAAGGCATGAAAAAAGTCAAAAGATTTCACAGAGAAATATGAAAGCTACCATGTATATTTGCTGTCTCTGTCAATATGAGATACATTTAGTTTGGGCAGGAGTCTCTCATTATCAACACCTCAAGGAATATGAGGAACTGGAGAAAATAGAAAGTAGGACCGTTCTAGGTGCCTTGCAGCATTGCTGGAGTCAAGTTGTCAAAAACAATTTCTTTCCCTGTGCAAAAGAAATTTGCATACAAACTGCACGGGCTGAATCAGTCCTCTCATCTTACTTGGAATGCTGCGTGGCAGTATTTCTGGATTAACTTCCATTAATCATTCCTGGATCCCAGCACTTTTCTTTCTTTTAAACCCACACACAAAACCTTGCAAACTCACTCAGGCTGATGGCTTGTTTCAGATTACAACTGCTGTACCAATGCCCTATTTAGGACCAGTATATTGTACTTCATGTTTATAGGCACATATTATCAAGTAGGTTTAGCCCTTCCAAAACACAGAATCATAGAATGCCCTGAGTTGGAAGGGACCCACAAGGATCATCAAGTCCAACTCCTGTCCCTTCACAGGACAACCCCAAATTCACACGATATCTCTGAGGGCGTTGTTCAAGTGCTTCTTGAATAACATCAGGCTTGGTGCCATGACTGCTTCCCTTGGGAGACTGTTCCAGTGCTCCACCACCCTCTGGGTGAAGAACCTTTTCCTAATATCCAACCTACACCTCCCCGGCACATCTTCCTGCCATTCCCTCGGGTCCTATCATTGGTCACCAGAGAGAAGAGATCAGCACCTGCCCCTCCTCCTCCCCTTGTGAGGAAGCTGTAGACGACAATGAGGTCTCCCCTCAGCCTCCTCTTCTCCAGGCTGAACAAACCAAGTGACTTTAGCCACTCCTCATATAGTTTCCCCTCTAAACCCTTCACCAATTTTGTGGCCTTTCTCTGTACACCCTGTGGTAGCTTAAGGATATATCCTTAATGTACTGTGGCACCCAAAACTGCCCACAGCACTCGAGGTGAGGCCACACCAACGCAGAGCAGAGCAGGACAGTCACCTCCCTCGACCGGCTGCAATGCAGTGCTTGATGCACCCCAGGACACAGTTGGCCCTCTTGGCTGCCAGGGCACACTGTCGGCTCACGTAGTGCTTACACACAATTAAACCAGGATGCTATATGAGATAATGGGAAAATGAATGGTTCCAGGTGTACCCATACAACCAGCTGATTCCTACTTTTCCTACTTCCAGAGGCAGAAAACTAGGAAGCTTCCTAAATCCAGGAAGCACAGAGTTGTAGTCCTACCAGCCCTCCACAAATCCCAAAGGTCACAATTGTCCCATAATCTGCATGTGGAAGAAACTGAAGCTCAAGATTTGATGTTTTCCCTACTTAAGGAAGTAGAAGATCCAGCTCAGGCCTCAGCAAATGAACAGTAGACCTGGTTATAGAACAGATAGATGTTTACTTCTGGAACTGACCCCCACTTATATTCAATCCAGGCTTTGTCACTTTGGTCAGGAAAGGCTTGTTAAGGATTTTATTCCAAAACTTGAAGGTGTACTGAGTGCAGTCACTTGCTGGTGAAACATGGACATAAATAACATTATTTTATTTTACAGAGGAAAGAAGCCCCAAAACTCCCTGGCTTTCCCTGTTCTCCTCCTCCCCCCCACACAAAGCACTCTAATGCCACAGGATTTTTATTCACCCATAAACAAATCAGTGGTTTAGCTCTCTTCTTGTACTGGCAGGAAATGGTCTTCCATGACCTGGAAAACCCAGCCAGTTTCTGAACAGACATATCCACATTTCTGGGTTGATTTTCAAAATTTTTTCTTTAAGAGAAGCCTATAAATGTATTTTGGTCAAAGACCTTGGCCCTCCCGTAATGAATGAGTCCCACATTGTAGAAAGTGTATTTTTGGGACCTGCAAAACCATCTCTAGATAGCTTCATAATGAGCTATTTTCTCTTTCTTTACAACTTGTCTGTAAGACAGTAAGGAAACCGTGTAAGTAAACCTGTGCTGTAATGTTTTGCCATGCACCATGATCATGTATTTTCAGTAATCTAGTATTGAGCAAGGGTAGCAACTGACCTAGAGAAAACAAAAAATATGTTTCCTGCGGTAAAAAACATCTTGTTTATATGCTCCGTAAAAATGTGTTGCAGAATTCCCAAAATGGTAGCTGTCCCTTTGGACAGACAGGGTTTCTAGAAAGGGGAAGACAGACCATAGCCATAGCCACCAAAAAAAGAAAAATAAAAAATAATGAATATTTGATCAAGCCGTGTACCAAGCAGTACCTTTGCTGTTCAATCAGATTGAACTCTTTTTAAATAATATGACAGAATTTTTGCCTCATATTGATGCAAATAGGAAATGTTCCAGATATCTCCACTGAGAATATAATTTTAAAACTAGGCAAACAAACAAAAAGAAAGGCCTCTTGAATAGTTTTAATTTTCTAGAATTTGCCAAGGCTGCTTACTGTTAGGCTACTCTCCCTGCAGCACTATTTTCTTGGACAGAGAGACCAAGGCCCCTGGTTTCTTCAAGCTTCTTCCTTGTAAGCATTATGCCCTTAGAATGGGCAACAATATGCAATTATTTGAAACGTCAGAACTAAACAAAACAACTCACATTTTGAGTATCAGGTGTCAACTTCTCCTGGCAAACCATTTGCAACTAACCCTTATAACAGAAAAGTCAGAGAAATATTATCTTTTAAAACTTACAATGACAGGACTTTTGTTTAATTCGTTCAGCTGTGTATGGGGATTTCACATCATTTCAGAAGAGTTAAGAGAGTCATACTATGAAGAGGAAAAGTTTCTCAAAAGACTAACTCTTCCATCAGATTCTTTTCCCCACACTATCTTATAGACATATCTGTTGATTTTTCAGCTTAAATTTATTTTTAAACTTCTCAGCAGAACATTTAGAAGTATTAGAGGTCTAATACTCTAATACTTTATGATAGTTGCTCCAGTAACTCTAATACTTTGGGGAGTATTAGAGGTCAAGATAGACTGAGATGGGTTATATTTTCCTTATGCATCTTCAACGATATTGCTTTCAAGATTTGAGTCAACAATAAGAAAGGTAGCCCATTAATGGGCAGGGACCTATTTCTGAGTCCTCTTTAATCAGGTACATACAGAAGCACTTCAATGTGTAAGAAAAATCAATAGATTCTCCTAGTTTGCAATACCTTTGTCAGTAGCAATTTGTGATATTTCCCTTCATAGGACTTAAGTACTGAAAGAAGGATTTGAGTCAGCATGTAACATTCAACCCAGGTCTACATTCTTCTGTTGTCTTATATATGAGGTTTAATAATAAACAGGAAGAATCAGAAAGAAAAATAAGGGCCAAGAAAGTAAGTCGAGTGCAAGACACACGTTTCATGCTGATGACTTGTGTTTTCTCTCATCTCTGTATAAGCCGCTCGGGAGCAATGGCAAGTCACTGGGAAAGCCTTCAGTATCAACTTCACCAATTCTCCCTCCATTGAAAATATGTCTGCTAGTCCTGCTGTCACCATACTGTAAATTAACCCCAAGCTGATATGAACAGGGTTGCAAAAATACTGATGTTTTCAAGTTTTTTCCTGTAAAAGAGATTTTAAAATATCTTATAATATTTCCTTTTCTGGTAGTTCTTTCATTACTGATGATTCAACATGACATAAACCGGACAACCAGCATTTGCACAATGTTTGAGTCTTAGTGCCCAGTAGACTGAAAGGAACCCCACTTTGTTCTGCACACAACACAGAAAACAAGATACATGCCAGGTCATGCTCCTAAAGTTTCCCTTTTTGTTCCTCACACCCTCATCTCTCCAGTGTCAGGCAGATGTGTGCTCACGGGGCCAATCCCGCTGTGCAAGATCCTCCTTCCTTGCAGCAGCATTTTGCCTTTAGAGCTGGCTGTCATGCGGTGCCGTTGGGAGCACCGATGCGGCTGCGTTCAGCCTGTCGGGAGGTGGCACCATGGAGATACGATTGGCAGTGATGTCCTGTAGGCAGCTGTGCTCCTCTTGCTCGTGACTGGCGCCAAAGCAAAACCTCAGTTATATGTTATTTTTCCAGTACGATCATAAAACACTAATCCTGGCTGCTGGTCGGATAAATTATAAGAATAACTACATGTCTCATAACAAAACAAAAGGAAGGAAAAATGTTGCCTTTACCTTCCAGTACTGGGTGGCCAAGATGTGCGACATTATACTTCATCTTGCGAGAACAGGAGTTGTAGAGAAAAGTTTTGGTCTGGTTGGTTAATGGTACGGACAAATGAAACTGAGATCAGCATGTTTGACTTCTTCTTTTTCTTCGTTCTTCACAGCTGCATGCCAATGACTAACAGATCAGAAGCAAACACTAAAACAGGTTACTAGAGCAGGTTACAGAATATATTTGGTTGTTTTCAGATCAGCTATGCCAAAAAAGATTCCCTGTGGAATACCCTGGGTCAGACATTTGCCACAAGGAGATTTGCTATTATTTCTGAGAACTCACAGAAGAGAGGGAGATGCCAGAAGATTTGAAAAACACAAACTCCTGGTTTAATTTGTGAAGAGAGAAGAAGGCTGGGGGGGTGGAAATCATAGACTTTTCTTCTGTTTTCAGAACAAAAATCTCATAAAAAAAGAAGAAGGAAATGCAGTATCTTAGTAGTTAATATTAATTTAGTAGGTAGAATGATGAGATTTGCTGAGAAGAGACCTGCAGTAACATCTCTTGGACCTCTTATTACCCAATATTTTTATTAGAGACCTGGAAGATGGGCTGGAGAGCCTGCAAACTTAACAAGCACACAACACAAAGCTGGGAATGACTGCAAGAATGGAGAAATACAAGCTTAGAATACAAATGATCTTGAAAAAATGGAGGAATGCCTAGAAAAAAGACTGGGTGCAGTTCTATCAGAACAACTGCAAATAATTATACGTGAGTAGGAAAGACAAAGTGCACAAAAATGGAGGGATAATAACCGGCTAAGCAGCAGTTTTGTGGAAATGGATCTAAGTAGTATAGGAAATCACGTGTTGAATCACGTGTCAACAATGTAATGCTGTCAAGAAAATGGCAAATCATAAAAAGATAACTATGAGAAAAAATGAAAAGAAATGAACCTTTTGAGAGATGGGGCATATCTGACAATGGTAGAAAATGGGTAGCAATGGGGGTCTTTCTATTGAGAATGTAAACATATTTCATTCTGAAAAAAAGTAAAATAACAAGGGAAAATTAGAAAGAAAACAGACTAAAATAGGATAAATATATGATATCAATTGTTTTCTTAAGGGAATTTTTCCAACTGCAATTTCAGACTTATGCTGTATATCAGAGGTTAATATTTGAGTAAAGATAGTTAAATTGGCTTTTTATTATTGAATTATAATCACTTGAGCAATTATGAAAACAGGTGTTGCTGATTGAAATCAATTATTCCTTCACCTGATCACTATACAGCTGATAAGAACTCAAGATTGCTACACAAGTACTCTCTCACTTGTACTAAAGCCTTCTTGAAAGGCATTTATTAAGCCAAGATGCTTTGGAAAGAAACTCCACTGAAGGACAAGGACAAAGATTAAAATCTTCTAAGAAAGAGTGTGCAGGCTGTGGTGTCTGCAGATCTTGATTTGATCATTAAGTAGCCTTGATACTTAGTTGACTGTTGAAAAGAAGTGTTTTCAATATGTCTACAGGAATTTTCTCAGGCTTCTAGGCCTATCATTTAATCTTAAATCTTTCAGTGTGTGAAGTTAGCAAGAGTACAATGTAATAATATGTTTAATGGCTCAGCTAAACATAAGTTAAAGTAGTAGATAGTATGTATTTGGTTTAGCCTTAGCAATAAGATCACTGGAAAAACACCAGGGGGTTCAGAGGCAGCAGAAATATTTTCCACAAGCAGCTGGAAAATAAGCTTGCCTGCAAACCCAGTGGATATAGTTGTTGCTTTAACTGGAATACCTGTACTTTGTATGAAGTAATAGGCATTATCTGAAATACTTTAATGGGATCAATGTAATTCTATATTGGTGATAATAAGGAAAATGCCTACTCTAAAATGGTTTATCTACCATGTAATGGACGCTCCTTCTGATTCTCCCTTTGCCAGAACCTTCCCTGAACTTTTTTCTAAACTGGGGTAAATTAAGTGAGAATTCTTTCCTTAATAAGTTGGCTACACCTTAGGGTCCATTAGTGCCTATTAAAATTTTAATGTGGTTTCTTAAACATTCTTTCTCATTGATCATCCTTCCAATACAAAACTTCATATATTTGTGTACTATCATAAAGGATATTATACCTTTTTTTTGGCATGATGTACTCAGCAGGCTGTGTATTCTGAGTAAGCTTATTTTTATATACTTCTGTGAAAGTCCAGTTTCTTTGTTAGTGTGGAAATCCAGTGCCTTTGGTTGCACAAACATGCATGGAAGTCAGCAGTTTGATTACTTCTGTTGTGAAGCTGAGACAAACACAGCATTTTGAAGTACTTAGATTCTTCAGACTCTAAAATGTAAGTCTACTTTTCACTATGGCAAAATCTCGCATATTTAATCATCTCTTGGTTCCTCTTTGAACCAATTATTTTGTAGATGGAGCATCAATTACTTCAAATGCAAAGTGTCCCAGCTTTATCAAGTATGAAATTTATAATAAAGTATCTACAAGTTTTTCAGGAAGTCAAATACAGAGTTACATCATTGGCGCTTTTACTGTTCTGCTACATTCTGGCTTTGCTCAATTTTGTTTGAGTTGTATGACCTAAACATTTGCTACAACCAAAGCTGTCATGGAGACAGTGTTAAGTTAGAACTTAATACGCTGTCTTAGTGTGGTCTGTCTGTCCAGCTGCTTTGCCTTTTGAGTAAGGCAACACTGACAGAAAACTTTCTTAACAGGCTACCGTAAATTCTGTCTCAGTTGATGATCTATGTTGCACAAAGAAGATTAATGCTTTTGGTACAAGCCAAAATAAACACTGCCAGAAGCAAAAGAATAAAATAGCTTTTAAAGAAAAGTATTTCCTATGTTGGGAAGAATTGCTTTTGGGGCCATGTTTCATGAAGAAATCTTCCTAGTGCGTTTCTGAACTTTGTTTAACCCCATGTATGCAAACAGGCTCCCAGGAAGATGTAGACAGCTGGACACAGGTTACAGCAGTCTCCTAGAGAATCTGTTTCAAGTCCTCAAATCAGCAGTGGAATCATTAGTGATAAGTATTACTACAGGTAGAAAAAATAAACCTTCTAAAAGCAAAATTGGCTAATCTTGTGGTAAGAAACAGAAAACTTGCAGGGAGTGGGAATGTAGTAAAAATTGGCTGGTATCAGCAAAATAATTGGTGTAATTCCATGAGAACTTTATATAAAAACTGGAACTACAACACCATCATGCTGAATGAAAACTCAGAAAATCCAAGAAAATGCATTTATAGGCTTTGAATTCAACTAGTGAAAACTATGTTTTTGATAGGTCTTTTTTAAGCGTCAGTAACTTTGAAAAGAATATAGACAAATCATTCATAGCACGTACGATTTAGAATGGTCTTCCTAAGTGGTTAAGTACCATTATTAAAAAGTGCAGGCAATACCTTAGATATCTCAGAAAGGTTAAGATGTTCTCAAAGACACGGACTTCTACATATCATTTCTAGAAATATCTGTTGGTATGTATACTGTGTGTGCAATATTTTTGATAGTAAAAGTTTGAGCTGCTCTGGATGTATGGATGAAATTGTATATGTTTCTTTGTGTTACCTGATTTAACATACATCATCAAATAAAGTTTTCAGGGTAAAATTACTTTATTGAATTCCTATGAATATTTCCATAAATATTATTTAATATTTCTGTAACATTTATGAATACTTCATCCAGTTAATTGCCTAGTGAAAACAAAACAGCACAAAACCCAGCCTGAATAACACTTTCATTGAAATATTTTGATTATTCAGCATTTTAAGTCGTACATCTGAAGGCTGAAAATCCATGACTGTGTTATTTGTGTGATATTAGGGAACCTGTCTTAACAATTTAGAAAGGAAGAATGTGGCATTAATAATACTAACCTGGTTAAAAATGTGAAAAGCTGAGTAATGAAAGATGTCTTGAGCCTGCAGAGAAATGCAGTAGGTTCCACACCTCGGTCTTGTAACCACCCGCTGACTATGAGGCTTTGCAAGTGGCCTGCTCAAACCCGCTTTGCCGTTTGGCATTTATTGCTACAACTTGCCAACTATTACCTTTGATTTAACACGTCACAGTTTCAGGCAGATTCTATGACCACCAAGCATTACCTGAGAATGTACTAGTGTGTGGGATCCCAGTGGATGGCATGTATCGCCATGGTTCCACCTTGTTATGGGACCAAATGCATCTGACAGCTTCCACTGTGTGACCGCCACTTTGTCGGGTTCTGCTGCTTTACGGTAGTTCACAAAGAAAAATTTTCAAGCTGAAGCTGATGTTTTAGTTTGTGATTGTTATTTTTACATTTAAAAATATTCAGTGGTGAAGTATTAAACTAAAAAAAATTTTGAAAAGTTGGAGTAAAATCCTTGGTTCAAGGAAACTTTGATCATTCAGGCTGTGTAGCACGCCACAGGTGAATTCAAATTTTGCACTGACCTCTGTTCAGGCTCACATCTTGGGGAAAAAAAGAGCAAACTATCACCAAATCAGAGGCCTAGATGTCCAATTCCAAAGTGCACAAAAGCAGCAAGAACACTAAATCAGATCGGTGTCAAAAATGGACATTAAGATTTTACCAGGTGTCTTGTCTTTAAAAAAGATTTGTTCTTCACAATTCTTAGAGTTTTGAGGAAATTAAAGAGGAAGAGGTCAAGGTGCTTTCTTTATGCTTGGGCCTATTTAACAGGTAGAAGTGCAACCCTAACTGCACCTGAATCACTGTACTACCTAAAACATCATTGCCAGACAGACATCATCAGCTATATGTGTTTTTATGAGCTAGTTAATGAAGGAAAGGCAGCTACTTTTTTGAACTACTTATTTCCTCACATTCCCCCAAATGTCACAACATAACATCAAGAGTTGTCATTTGGCATTATATTTACAGAGGGTGGCTCTCATCTCTCAAAAATGTGCACATTATGTTTGGTCAGGGATAGTCTGAAGTTCTTTTTATGTTCATTGTCTTTAGTGCCAACTGTCCAAAGCTACATCCTGAATGAGGGCAATCTGCGTGGGTGAAATGCAAAAACCAGCAGAATCATATTTGAATCTCAGTGCTGGGCATGGTCACAGTGCTACCTGACTCCTCTATGACACTGTATCAATTTCTTGAAATTCTACAAAACCACCTTAATTTAAAACTCCCTGTACAGTGCTCCTATTCATTACATCCTATCCGTTCTATCTGGGGCTGTCTGTCCTGTCTGGGGCCTCCCAAAGCTTCTCAACAATATTTCACTGATTCTTCTTTCTAGGTACAGGAAAAGCTTACCTTGCTCTGAATAATCTAATGGCTGATGCCCTCAGGATGTAAGACACCCAGGTTCATTTCCTCCTTCATCCTGAAGAGTTTCAGAGTTTTGAGGTGCACCCAGAATTTTTCCTTGTAGTAACTTTACCAAAACTCCCAAAAATTGACTATTTTAGAATATGAATGATAACAACTAAAATTTTTGTGTAAAAGAATTCCAATTCACTAGATAAGACAGACTGGAAGAAGCCCTGGCAGAAGGGTCTTTCCTTCTAAGGTGGGTTTCAGACAAGCTCCACAACATTCAGAATTACAGCAAACACTCTGCTGTCCTTCCTGATCTCTAGGAATTTTTTTATTTCTGTTGCCTCTGATGTCTGCGTGTCTCTATCTTCTTACAAGTTCCTGTTGTATTGGAGGCTCTTAATGCCTCCATGCCTCTCTCTCCCTAGAGCAAAGCTCAGTTACTCCCAAGTCAAGAACCATGTTCCTGCTCCAGAGGGGACCACCTGACCTGTTAATTTGCTTCTGGGAAGAGCAGGTCACCCATCTGAGACCAAACTCATAAAACAGAAATAGCCTTACAAAGGATTAAACTCTGAAACCATTACATTAGATCCACCCGCCACAGAACACTCTTTTTAGTTCTTCCTATCACCCACTGTGCAGAAAAAGCAAATCAAATCATACCCAAATAAAAGGACGATTCATGTTGGAAAGGACCCATAGTAGTTTCTAGTCTGACATCCTGCTCAAAAGAAGGTCATTCATGAGGTCAGATTGGGTGGCTCAGGGCTTTATCCAGCCAAATATCAAAAACCTCCAACATGACTGAACAATCTCTCTGGGCACCTGTTACAATGCTTGACTGTCTTCATGGTGAAAATATTTGTCCTTATATTTAGTCTGATAATTTCTTATTTCAATTTATGCCCATTGCTTCTTGTCCTCCTACCATGTACCACTCTGAAGAGCCTGGATCCACCTCCTCAGTAACACACTTCTTGGTTTTGCAGGACTGCTTTTAGGTGCTCCTGAGCCCTTCTCTTCCTCTGAACAATCCTTGGTCCCCTTAGTCTCACAGGTCAAGCACCTCAGCCCTCAGCCACCGTGGTGGTCTTCTGCTGAACTTGCTTCCGTTTATCCATGTCTCATACTATGGGTGCCAAAACTGGATGCAATACTCTAGACATGGTCTAATGAGTGCTGAGTAAAGAGGGATAATCTCTTCCCTCAGACTACCGGTTGTACTGTTAGTAATGCAGCCCAGGATGCTTTTAGCCTTCTTTGTTGCCAAGGCATGCTGCAGGCTCATGTTCAGCTTGCTGACCGCCAGCACTCGCACGCCATTTTCAGCAGAGGCACACCCCAGCTGGTCAGTCCCTAGCCTGTTTGCATTGTGCATGGCCAATAAAAATGTTATCCATTGCCTGTGTGGTGCAGGACCTGATCCCACAGGCACACATTTGTACTTAGCTTGGCCCCTCAGTGACAACCCTCCACATCCCACGAGCAGCCCTCAAGGGGCTGGTCTCCTCATGGTGCACCGATGGCCCTCGCAACATGTGCCTCCACGGACACTTTGGCAGCAATGCAGGACAACTTCAGCTGCCCAAAGCCTGCTGCAGATGGAAATGTGAGAAGATCAGTCTTTATTTTCTCAGCCATGGGCACCAGTAACAGCTCTTAATGGCCATACCTGTGTCCTGCCTTGTAGGTTCCTCAGACCATTTTTCTATTTTCCACTAAAATGTTCTCTCTTAGTAGATAACAGCAAGATGGAGACCAAGACACTGAAGGGGAAAAGTAACCAAACTGTTCACTTTTGATACCATTGTTTGCAGCTTCTTTTAATCAGACAGTAGAAAAAGAGCAGGATAATTGGGACTGATGGACTGCAGATACAGGAAAAGGACATTTTCAGGATACATACGTTGTTTTTCTGCTGTGTTTTATTACCAGGCTGCTTCAAAAGAAAGCCAAACTTAGCTGTCGCTATCAGAATTAATGATGATGCTGCAAATTGAAATGTAAAAAGATTTTAAATTTGATTGATCAATAATAGTAGTGAAAGTTCAGTTGAGATCCCTTGTAAGAAAAAAAATACCCTGTGGGAGTTTTTGTTTTCCCCAAATATTTTAAATTCATCTACTAGATCTATATTCTCACTTAGGAAAGTGTTTGAATTATCAACAGGTTTATTTGTAATTTTATAATATAATGTATACATTTGCAAAAAATAATGGTTACAAACGAAAAGTTTAAATCCTTTGCCAACATTCAGTTACATCCAAATTCACCCCTTTCTTTCTGCCAGGGGACCCAAATCTCCATTGCTCTGGGAAAGTCTCAGCATACAGAAGCTTCACTGAACATTCTGTAATTCTGAACTCAGAGCTAGTTATTAGCTGCAGTCTTTTCCCTTTGCAGCTTTATCAACACAGTACAAGACACATCATGATAACTTACACTGAGGGCTAATTAAAAGACACTGATATTTCTAGTGATGGTTAAACTAGATTCTGTTCTCTTTTTCCTATCAATAGATTATTTTTCCAACAGGCAAGGATATAACCATGATATGTAGATATCATACACCTATTTGTTAGAAATCAGTTTACGTCTTTCTTATTTCTCAGCAAAGAATTTTTCAGTATAATGCCCATAATTTGCAAAATAGCAAGCAATGCTATTTTGCCATATAGGGAGAAAAGGTGCAGAGCTACTTATTCTGATGATCTGAGTCATATTATAGCTAAGTATGGTAGGGCTGGACCCTATTTTTTCTTTTAAACAATGAGCAATAGATTAGGGGCTTGCTTAGCTATTCTTCAGTCATTAACACTATACCTATTGAATTCTCTGTGCCTAACAAAATCCTATAATTGCAGATAGCATTAGTTCTGCATCTTTGGAGAACAGCCAGCACAGATTCTAATGAAATAAGCCGACCATGCAATGAGGGATTTAGGAAGTACTGCTATGCTGCCTACAATAACATTTTATTGCTGATTAAATAATCTCTGGATTGGACTGTTCTGCAGTATTTTGCAACCTTACAGTAGCTAGATTCAAATACTTTATGAAAATAAGAATAATGTGATTCTCAGAGGGTCTAATCTTTTGAAAATGGAGTCAGGTTCTTCAAAACCAGAAGCTCATTAGCTAGCTCATTGCAAATTGTATTAAGGCTGGATGCAAGCTGTATATGCAGAATGCCTTTGAAAGCATATAAAGTAAATACATTTGGGCATATACATTTTGAAAATTAGTATATTCATTCAATAGTATGAACAGTGTTTCACGCTCATTCTTCATAGTCTCTGTTGATTTTTTTGAATGTTTCTAATCGGACATTTAGGCTGGGGTCCTGGCTACATGAAAGATTATTCCTCCCTGCAAGACTCATTTCTGTTGTACCTGAACCACTACAGCAACCACAGTATTTCTGCTCTTTGTCTAAAATTTTACAGTGTCCATATGGTCAAATCAGGCAGCCCTCCTCCTTACAACAGAAAGGTGCCACAGTCATTGACTTTTCTGTAAAACAATCCAGGGTGTGACACTGTTCTGCAGAGCCCATAGCATGCTGCCATTCCTCCGCCTTGCAGAGTTTCTCTTTCAGATGGGATGGGCCCCAGCATCACAGTGGAGCAGGGACAGCGTCTTCTGTTATTTATGTAATTTAATTTAATTTATGCACTGACTTTCTTGATGGGATTGATTATAGGGCAATTCACTAGATTTCTCTTGAAATGCATGTGTCTTAGAAGACCTCAAACAAGCACCAAGAGCTGCTGCAGAGGCCTCCTTTCAAGAACTTCAGTTTTATAAATCAATAGTAAGCAAAGAAGTGAAGGAAAATGTAAGATCTCAGCATCACTAAATAAATTAACCGATCAAATAAAATTTATCCAATCAGTTTGAAAATCAGTATTGCCATCCTATGAACTCATGTACTACTGTGCTTAAGAAGTATCAGATACTTTCAGCAGCATAGATCTCAAGAACAACAACATATATTTTACTCCAGGGGAAATAGAGTCCATGGTATTGGTATTAGTGTTACATTTCAATTTACTAAAGGTTCCTTTGGGTAACAAGAAATCTGTCATTTGAAAAGTCAGGAAATTTGAAAAGGCCAGGAACTGTGTTGAAAGGCCTGGTGTGCACACTGGGGAAAATGTTTGGAGATTCTTGCAAATTAACTGGCACAGGACTTGGTAAGACATATTCTTTGACCTTTTTTTTTTTTTAATCAAACTTTAAATATACTTTAATAATACACTGTCCTAGGGATGCAATGACAATGTCTGAGTTTTGGTGACCCTGACTGATTTGCAAATCTTGATACTGACAAAATGCAATCTATCCTCAGGAAAGACAGCATTATTTAAAACATTTGGGAGGAATTTTAGTGTATTCATTACATAGACTCCTTCTTAACCATAACTACAACTTTCTGGGACTTCTTGTCATATTTATGGTTCTTACCAGGAGTGAATATGGTTTGTATTTAACAGTTATGATGAATAGTTTTTATGCATCACAGCAAAACTTGATGTTTTAAATTTATAGTTACTTTGAATTTGAATCATGAAATATTCATTACATTTTCACAACAAAAAGTTCTTCTAACAAATCATTCACTCAGTTCATTTTGTATACTAATTTCATGTAGGTCTAGAATACAAATTCTTTGCAGAAGTAGGAGCATTTCCACAACAGGCAGCTCGTTACCAAACATTTGGAATCTGAATATTTGAAAAAATAAGGTGACTTTAACTATTTTTTTGTTGTAGGCTGGGGTGGAGTCATAAATTCTTTTTTTGGTAAACACTGCTCAGACTTTTTAAGTTAGTGGTATTTTTATAAGCAGAAAATCAACACTTCTTGCTCTGCTCTGCATCACTGTCTGTATCCATGAAAATCTGATATGAGCTCCCATAACAAGTTTTAACTGACAGTATTTTGGCACATTCATCAGCTTCAGACCTATTTAATATGTCTATGTGCTTTGTTTTACCTGAGAATCTCTGGTTTGACTTTTCTGCAGATATCTTTTCATAGCAATTTGAATCACCATAGAATATGGTTTTATATTAAAATATGGAATAAACAGTTTATGTGGTTCTTTACCAACCTCTGAAAATACATGCTGGGGTTGAACATTGTACTGCTTGGCTTAGTCTTCAACAGTTCATGGGAGGTGGCTGACTTTTTCCATATCCAGCCAGCCAGGGTTGGCAATGCTGGAGTGTAGAGGGCATGTTACACCTCCTTGCTTCAGGTTTTCACTGTTGGTGGTGGCCAGCCTAGGCATAAACAAATCCCCTTTCCCAACAGTTGGCCATCACTTTAGTTTAGCTATTGATTTCGGTGGCTGGAAACATAGAAAACCTACACTAAGTCTGTCGCATTTTAATCACCACGCTTTTGTTGCAATAAAGCGTGATGATAAAGACACAGTGAGTGATTCTATATATTTTTTGGTAGGATTGATTCAGGAAAGTTAAACTTTCCAACCTGGATCAAAGTTCTTCCCCAGAAACTTACATGCATCTGCAACTGATCTACTAAAATTAATACCACTCTGGAAGATGGTTCAACTAGAAAATTTAAGGTGCGTATTTGACAGTAGACATAGCTCCTAGTTACCATCCAGTAAAAGGACTAGAGTTGCATGTAAATTACAATTTCTATATTTAATTAAATTGTATTAACATCAAATCTTCTATATTTTATGTTGGACTGTGAAAGATAAAATCATCTGTTTAAATTCCAAATGAACCTAATGTCTGTTTTCCTACCAAAGCAAACAAAATGCTTTCATTTTGTGGGTTTTCATTTTACTTTTAAAGAGTTTGCCAAATTAATTTTAGTCAAATCTTGTGAGGAAATTGTTTTTCATCAAAAATTGAAATTGTCTGTAAAAGGATCAGAATCAAACCAATCTTTTTCCACATTTTCTTCAGAAGTTTTCCTGGTATGGTTCAGAAATTCTAAATGGGTAGCTTGCTCCAGTCATCTTAAAACCTGAACAATTTTTTAAAAGGTTATCATGATTTTTGAAAATACACTCATGAAAAATTTATGTAAAATTATGAGCAAAATGTAGCTTGAAATGCATTTTTTCTAATATTTAATTATGTTCTCCCTCTTTTAAAAATCAAAACAAATGAGAAGTCTGCAAAGTTTTCAATACTGGACTCCATTTTTCTTCCAAAGTATTTATACTTCTGACTAATCTGTGGGTGCATAATGAATGTAACCAAAGAAAAAAAATTAAAAGTGAATCAGAATACATTCATTTAATTTATGATGCAAAAGTTTTTAAAGCTGAATCATGAGTTCAACACTTTAATGTGACTGTGCAAAAATCCGTCTATATGTTTGATAGATTTGCTGAAGACAGAGCCTGACCAATATTCCTTTAAGCAAATCCTTAAAAGATCAACACTAGTATCAGCTCCAGACAAAGAAGTGATTCCAGCCACAAAATACCAGAAGAAAAGAGAATATAGAATTACCACTATGGACTCAAAAGGCAAAGGAATTGCTGAGAAAAAAAAATACAAGGTTGTTAATTAAGCCAGTAAAATAAGGCGGAGAAGTTACATAGAAGAAATTAAACTAATTCTGAAGCATAAACACAAAGATAAAACTGGAAATTCCATCATCAGACAATAGAGTATGCAAGAACACAACCCTTAATCTCTGCCGTTTCTTCAGTATAAACAAATCTGCTCATTGCTAGCATTATTGCTGAAAACAGATCTCATCAAATTGTACACAGAGAATAAGTTACATCTTTTGGAAATAAAGCTATTACTTCCATTATACCTCTTTGTCCAGGAAACCTACATTTAAGTCCAGATTGAAAACAGTCGAAGACACAGTTTTTTATTAAGTAGTCAACAACCTGAAGGCACTGCTTTCTCTAAAGCCTTAAATAAAAAAAAGTAAATAGGGAAAGGGGTCCAGAAGGCAGGATCTAATGTAATTTAAAACTGGAATTACATCAGCAGTTTCAAACAGATGGCAGAATGTAGAGATAAATGTGTTAGCTCCTTTAGCTTATTTGGTCTCTCTATTGTTTGCATCATTAAAAACAGGAATAGTTTACAATTTAAAAGTATACCAAGTAATATACATTGGAAAAATGGACATGCACCTACTGAGTGGAAGGAGGTAGGATTAAATTAATTTGCCATACTTTAATGTACAGTATCTGGGATGCTTTAGGCAAGTCTGCAAATAGGTTTCCTAGGAAATGAGATGAACAAAAATATAATGACCTTGAAATTATACCCCCAAATGTCCCAAGTATTTAGCAACCTGGCGGCTCAGAAGTGGTAATTACATAAAAATACAAAAGATCCTTAATTGCTTCAGTTATAGTGTATCTAGGCAGGTCAGTTACTGTACACAGCTGCAAAAAATGGTACGTGATTAATAGGGGGTTGTTTATGATAGCACTAACTAGCTAGTGTATAGTGCAAAACACTCATTTCTTTTCCAATTAACGAAAAAAAATCTGGTTTTGATTAGGCTCTTCAGAAGGTCTAAGTCTGTAGCAGCAAAATACTCCACTCTCATGTTGTTAAATGTCTTAGTCAAGGACCAAGCAGCACGTACTTATGAAAAACAGAAAGGTTTAAATAAAATACTGGGATGAAAATGCTGCAAATACCGAAATAAAACACTTCAGACCATTCTGGTTATTCTAGTTTGTTCACGGTAAAACTAAAGGGTAAACCAGTTCAAATAAATAAGACTGATACAGGTGCGTCTCCAGAGCTGGAACCAGGCACCAACTTTTTCTGTGATTCGTTAAATTGCAATTAATCATTCTTTCCATGTAGGTCTAAACTCATTCCAACAATATTTGAAGACGGAAGCATTCAAAAATCACTGAGAGAACTTGCAATACTTCAACATAGTATTGCAGTTCTGAGAGATCTGGGAAAAACACTGAACTGTATGGAGAGCTCTCCAGATCTGTGAACTTCTTGTGGCTTCACCCATCAACAGGTTGGGAAAAATGTGCAGTTGTGATCTTTGGAGCATTGCCTGACAAACATGCCCTGCAGACGAGTCGCTAAAATGGACCCTGCTCAGATCAGAGTGTGCACGTATTGAAAGTATGACTTCGTCCGTTGTGATTCTAGAGCTTAACCCTCCTCTGGGCATGCTCCCAGCATGCCCATGGGCTCTGCTGAGCTCTAGGCATGACTCCGTCTAGGTTTGGGGAGAAGAAGGGATCAGCAAACAGGAGAGGGGCACAAATGGCAACAATCAGTGGGGCTGAAATCCAGAAAATTTGTGGTTTTCCTCTTTTCATTTCCCAGGAGAGGCATGAAACTTAACACTGACAATTCATTCCTGGGTGTAACATTCAACACTTCACAGCCGTGCAGCTTGCTCAGGCATTTGTAAAGGATTCTCCTTGCAGATCTCTTGTATCTCAGCAAACCGAGTTCATGTGCCTGAGGTTACCACGGCAGCTAGACAGTGATGATTTTTTACATAGCAAAAGCTGAGAGTCTAGGAAATGAAACAAAACCTTCAAATAAATACTGGTGTGACAAATGGGTTTTAAGACTCTTCCCCAAATCTTGGTCACCCCCACAGTAGTCAACAGCTATTTTTCTATTTTCTGGCTTGCATGCATCTGTATAGTCACACACATTGAATTTAAATCCTGCCCAATTTGTAGTTTTCAGATAGGGTAACAGACAGTTTTTAAAGCCCTTAAAGCAATCATATTATTTCTGGGCAGAGAAGTAGATTCAAAGGCAAAACAGAAGTATTTTGCACCATGATTTGACCATTAATGTTATCCTGTGTATTGAGTGTGGTCAGAAACGACAGTATTAGATCAAGCACTGGGAAAAGAGGCTTGGGAAGAGATTTTTAGAAATAAATATAGACCTGCATTCTGCTTTGCTTATCACTGGGATCACGGAAAGTAGTAGAGGGAGATTTCAGATGCTGAGAAGTAATGCAGCTTTGGGAACTCCTAGGAAAAAATACTGAATTATCTTACCAGGGAATCCCTCTTGAAGTCTTGCTAAAGCTGCCTGTGGCAAACCCCATCCACTGCCCTTAAAAAGGCACTTTGCCAAGCTCAGTAGCCACTTGGCTCTGCTATAGGTTCATTGTGTGCCCACATCTTTCTCCTGCCCAAGTATTTTTGTGCCTTAGAGAAGAGAACAAGATAAACTCTCCAGCAGATTCTGGATTTGGTGCTCTGTAATCTCAACTTTGGCATCTAAGCAAGGACCAGCCAAAATCTCATTCAGAGAAAGCAAAATTTCCTGCAATCCAGGCAGAAGTCACACCAAATGGTCTAATTTCCCTAAAGGGTCCAATTTAACATGTTCAGATTCTGTGTGGCTAATGATTTGCAAGTGATGCCTTTCCTGTATCATTCCACTCATAGATTGCCACTCACCAGATCAAAAATAAAATTTTCATTTTTTAGAATTCAAATGCAGAACAGAGAGGGTATCCCCCCAAGAGAAATCTGCACAAAACAATATTAACTGCAAGGCAGGTCAAATGTTCACTGACACATCTTGACAATGCCCCTTTCTTTACATTGACTCTATTTGATTAAACTGATTGAAATGCATTTCATACTTGTGCTTTGTCAGTCTATATTTTGGGCTTCATGAACAAAATGATACTAGATTGACTTACCCAGATACTTCACAAAGCTTGTCATGTTGAATTAATTAATGTTGCTTGTACAGCGTGAGAATATGGAGATTCATCTTTTCATTTCTGTATTTGCTTTATAACCAAATAAGGGGATGATAGAACATCACATTGGTACTTAGTAGAAATTTAAAATATCTTCATTTCTTTAGAAATATATAATGGAAACATTACCTTGATTGTCACACACATTATATAACATTAGTTACATAAAAACAGAAATACCACAGTAGCAAACAAGAGTAGTAGTGAAGAAAGCTAACTATGCTTTCTTATTTTTCCCTCCCTTTTGGTTAATGGATGGTACAGAAACTGATCATACATGCAACTACTCTTTAGAAACCTGAACACAGAAAATTTTACATAGACAATCTCCAAAGTCTTGAGAGGAGATTTTGTACTGAAGTCTTGCAATATTGATGGTGAAGTCAGTAGAATGTTATTAACTTCATTTATAACACAGTAGTGCTTCCCCCATCTCACTTATAGATATAATACCCATTTGAGCTTTTGGAGGTTTTTTATGATCTCCAAACCCCTTGTTGTTAAACACTATGCCTTATTAATGCTGAAGTCCATTTTCGTGCATTTCTTTTTGTACTAAATAAAACAAGCAAGCAGTGTAAAACATGAATGTCAATTAGTTTTACGAATGCAATTAGAAGCAATTATGTGAATGCATTGCTTTTTAGGTGAGAAGCTGAACAAGGCATCATTAAATATGATTGTCAAACATATGTAAGATAGTTGAATACAATATTCTGTCCAGAAGCTGTCATTATTTGGTTTTGTCAAAAGCCCCTTTACCTTTCATTCTTTACTGATAAGATCCATGAAACAGCAGGTAAGTCATGTTTATACTTGCTCACTGTACATACATTGTTTTATTTCAGCAGCAATGGAGTCACAAGTCCAGCTGGAAGCTATAGAGGCTCCCATTGCTGAAAGTTTGTTCACCATATTTATAGCTTACATGCCATAAAAATACATTAATACATCTGAGTGCCTGAGGAAGTAAGTACTTATCCTGGTACACTAAATTATCTCTGAACTCCGTGGCCCAGTTCCCCCTTCTTGCGGCATAGAGGCTATGAAAACTTGTCCTGGTCCTGTTAATGGTAACTGAAATAAATTCTGCCTTTGCAGAGAGGAAAGTTGGAGGCCGTAACATCATGCTGGTGGGAAGGGGGCAGTATATATACCAAGCATCTGATGAAAGACTGAAGCTGAAGAATTGCAATGGTATGCAGTCTGCTGAAAGAGGACTACACCAGACAACACCAGTTCTACACCAGACTGCACTTCAGACACCAGGGAACTCTGTACACATGGTTTAAGCAGCCAAGCAGACTCCATGGTCCAGAGATGCAAATTCAAGGCCTTGTACCAAAGGTTGCCTCCAACTGACCTGGTCATTTGAAGTGGAGGGAGGAGTCAGCTTGGAGTGCCATCAGCTATAGAAACAGCCGTGCCATAATTACATTGACTAGCTGGGCCACCTAGGTTTGAGTGTAGCTTTTCAAACTTTTCCAGACTTCAAATCCATACCTTCTTCCCTGTAATTTGAGTATCATTCATTTTTACTTCCAAAACACAATTAATATGACTGTGCTTTCAACATACCTTTTCTCTTGTGGCTTTCTTACAAATTCAAACTAAATAACAACCCTGCCTTTTGCTTTTTTAATAGATTTTTTCTTAGGAGTAGAAAAAAAGTACAGACAACCACACTCTTGCTTTAACTTCTGCTAATGGCAAAAGTCCTCGGTGGCTGGGGCGGTGGGGGGAAGGAGAAAGGCAGAGAGGAAGGGAGGGAAAGGGGGAGAGAGAAGAGGGAGGAGGGAAGAAAGGAAGGAAGAGCAAAGGGAGGGAGGAAATGGAGAAAAGGGAGAAGTAAAAGGAGGAAAGGGAGAAGAAAAGTGCAGGGGGAAGGAAGAAAAGATGGGAGAGAAGAGAGGAAGGAAGGAAGAAAGGGGGTAAGGGAGGAAAACAGGAAGGGAAGGAGGAAGGGAAAGGGCGGGAAGACAAAGGATGGAAGGAAGGAAGGAAAAGAAAGAACGGAGGGAAATGTCAAAGGAGATGAGCATAGGTAATAGATTGGAGAAGGAATGGTGTTTTCAACTGAGCACCCAGAACTGACAAGATTGGGACTGCCTGAAAAAGTCAGTATAAAAATTAGGCTACAGGTTGAAGCAAGTAAGTCCAGGGAAGAATATGAGAAATAAAGTACAGCTGCACATCGTATTTGTAATAATGCAGCTTAATTAGAAAGTGATTAGAAAGCATAATGGTTATCAAATGATACTTATGCCGGAGACGCACTGCAACTCATCTGCAAGTGCTATGAGACCCTTGCTATCTCACAGAAACTTAGCTGAGATTCCCCTGTTACAGGCAAGCTGGCAGGTATTGTTTCTTATTGTGGTAAAATGCTCAGAAATTTAGTATTGATAACTTCCTTTCTATTAAGTTCATAATATTGTTCTGCTTATGTATTTCTTTTATCCAATATTCATATAGCATTGTATAAATCTGCTCTGGTCTATGACTAATATTTTCACTTAAGTGTTTTTCAGGTAAGTTATTTGAAATACTTTCCTCTCTGTAACTGAGTATTTGAGCTTATTTGATTGCTGACCTATTTGACCCAGCAACTGAAAACACTCGCAAATGCATAATTCCTGACTGAGATGGAATACAACTTTTGTAAGATATCCAGTATTGGCTTACAGATTTCAAGTGACAGGAGCAAGGTTCGTGTCTAGGTAAGTAGTTTCCAGGGGTCAACTAACCACACCTAGAAGCAGGCACACCATTTCTAGCTTGATTTACCTACATTAACTTTCTAGAAATCTCATTTCTGCCATTTTCTTTAGTGTTCAACAGCTCTTGTGTGCCATAAATGAGCCTCCTTTTGAGCCTTTTTTTTATAGAAACAAAATAGCATATTGCATCAGTCACACTTACATAGGTTTTACAGACTTGTAACTCTTCTCTGAACTCTTTCCTAATGACAGGCTGTTTCGTGTGCAGAGACTGGATAGGATTTTGGTGGCAGCTTCCTCAAGGCAGTACCACCTTTTATTGCTATTTGACAGCCCTGCTTTTTACAAAGCATGGTCAGCACTCTTAGCCAGAGACCACAGAATCTCACATTCAGCTGTTTGTTCACTTTATATTTGAATCTTCTTCAGAGTCACCCTTTTCCAGGTTATTCTTCGTGCAAATATGAGGTTACTCTATTTCTGCATGTATCGTTTGAATAGACCCAGCCAAGGCACCCATATTGTTCTAATAACTGATCAATGCTTGCTCCTATTATTATTTTCCAATCTGTATCTGCAAAATGGACTAACACCACACTCACATTTTTGTCCAGATGAATGCACTGGAACTACCCAAGACAGCTCCCAATGGTTCACTGTTATGAGTGCATCCTGATGATTTTGATTACACATTGGCAGTATTAGGATGAAAACAGAACAGCAGTGATGCATGTCTGTGCAGGTGCTGGGAGGCTGTTACTCCACTCAGAAACAAAATGTATTTGCCATAGGCCAGAAGGTCCTTTACAGGACCACTTGTGCCCATCTATTATTCTGATGGCTGCGAAGTGGCACTCACAGAGTTCACACTTAATTTCTTAGGTGGACAAAGGTGTTTGTTCACAAACAGGATCATTTCTTATTTCCTGAGTCTTTTTCATTCATTATTTAATATTTTCCTCCGTTAAAATATTTTTCCTGGTTTAAATTATTTGTAAAAGTCACAGAAAAAAGAAGGCTACAAATGATTCTCCAACAGTCAGAGCAAATGTATCATGAGAAGCTCTCGTGTTCACATCAACTACCCATCAGACAGGATCCTGCAGCAAACAAACAGTTCAACATATCAGTAACAATGTTCCTTTATATGATGCAGATGAATTGATTGACTCTCAAATAATAGAACAGGAGTGAGTTTTGTGCAAATGAATAATTGAACCAACCTTGCTATCTTCAGTACAGACTAAATTAGTTTAGACCAACCATATTCAGCTGGAATGACAGCACTTAATGGCATGCACATCATGCAGCATAGTTTGCTCAGCCAAAATTGTCTTCTGCTTGAACTGGCCGGTGTGTATACCACAGAGAAGCAATGCCAGTTACTTCCTAGCGGAATCTCCAGAAAGGCTTTGGAAGATCTGAAGATGCGTACAAGTTACAGTGAAAGCGGAGTAACCATGAAGTCATTCCTGCAGTCAGAATACTGTGTACTTTGTATGGTATGTTTTTGCATTGTTCAAAGCATAAAGGAAATTCCAGCTTAAAACTGTGTAGGCAGTCTGCCTGCCTTCAGGGTGTGAGAGGTACCTTTGGGTTTTTGACTTTGCACTGTCTATTATAGTGAAGTATAAGAACAGGAAGTATAAAATTATATACCCTGATAACTGGAGGCACCAGAAGGGTGTAGCGCAACAAAACCACCAAAGAGCACATAAGGTGAACATGGGGGAGTCACGTGGGTGTGGCTGGACCTCCACAATCTTGTCACTCCTTTCTAGTCCCATCAAGATTTCATCCCCCCGTCCCTGACCATGAACACTAACACTACCAGGAAAAACACTTGGTGTCAAAAATTGGTAGCAACTGACTACAGTATAACTGGTTATTCAATGTCAGATGTGAATTAATTGGATCATATTGTAAACAAACTTGAGAAGGTTACAGATTTGGTCTGTCTTCACTGTATAATATGAACAAAAGCTCATACATTGTGAACAATTCACTAGGATACTTGCTCCATGCAGCAGTTAAACAATTGGTTTGACATTTGCAAAGGAACTTAACTGGTTGCCATGCCTCTTCAGTGTATCTATATTAAAAATATACTAAAAATATACTTATCTATATTTGTGATGTGTTAAATACTTCCACATTTCCTGTTACATTTAGGCCTTTTTTCTGTGATAGTGCCAATGTCAGAGAAGGGTGTATTTCAGTAAACTGTCTGCTGCTCCTGGATGTAGATGTAATATATGTAACTGAAAACAAAATTTCAGATTTGTTTCACTAAGACAAGATACATTTCAGTTTTAAATATTGATGTTAACTTTATAGCCAAAATGGATTATTTTTTTCTCCTAAGTAATAAAAGATCAGTTAATAAATTGGTCAGTCTCCTTGCTCAGTTAATATAGCAAAGAGAGGGGCATTCTTTAGAAACATTGCTATAATGTCAAATGGAGTTTATATCTGGAGTTTGCATTTCTTAAAAGAGACATATTTTGCTCTGTAGAAAACTATTTACCACAGAAAACAACAGTTGGGTTTTGTGCAGTTTCCTTGAGACTTGCTTAGTTCCCATTGTCTTCAATGGAGATGAACAGGTAGATCTGAGGAAATATTTTGGCCCTGAGAGAAAGAAAGAAGGGAAATAGGAGCACATGGTTTTGAGTGTCTGCAACTCCAACTTATTTTCTTAGTACAGCTGAATCTACTGGTGACTCTTGGCAGAAGCTAGCTTTTCTCACACTGAATACACAGCCCCAAAGAGACTTTTGTCTGGTATTTGGTGGATGACTGAAGAGATGGAATCAAAATACTTTGTTCAGTGGGACATTGTCTGGTAGGTGGAAGGATGGAAGTGAGCCATTTTATTGGCAGTATGTGTTTATCTTGTTTTGCTGTATTTCCTGAGCTAAGAAACTCTTTTCTGGTTGTGTGTCTGCCTCTGCAGAGGGCTATGAGAGATAAGTTTTCCAGTCTTCTAGGCCAGGAAAGAGGAAAGAAAGAAAGAAGTTATTTCTCAAGAAAGGCCTCTCAAGCTTTTTCTGTCAATATGACACACTCAGAAGAAGATTCCCAATAGTGAAATACTACCTGCTTTGCTCCAGTCCACCCTTCCAGCTAAAGCAATACTGCATCTAAACTCCTGCTTCACTTCTCAACTAAACCTTGACAGACCTGCACCTGTATAGCAGCAATAATTATATTGAAAAGAACAGGCAAATGTGTTGACTGTCTTCTCTTTGACATTCCTTTTTTCAAACCCCTTTTGATAGTTTCCTCCCGTAAAGAGAGCGAGGAGTGTGTGCAAACACTTGTTCTCCACATCAAGCCTGACTGAACAATTTCTCTGCTATTCTGAGCTTCTGGTGAACTGAAAATTACCAGCTGCACTGAATTGTGACAAACAGTGTGTGTGTATGTGTGTGTGTGCACACATGTGCATGCGCACTCTGGGGAAGAGGGAACAAAGGGATAAACAGAAACTGTTGTATCTGATGACAGAAAATTCATTTTCACATTTATGACAAAATCTAGCATTTGAATTCATTAAAATACAAATGCAGCCTTACCTTCTGACTAAAGATTATTTCCTCGAGTCCTCATATAAGCATATATGGAGTATCTACAGAACAAGGAATCTTGTAATGCAATTCCTGGCTGGGACATTGTTAGCAAATAGGGCAGCAAATATGTAAGTGCAGCTATCAATGCACAAGTTTGAAAAAGAAAATGAGATTGAGCTAGGGAACAAGATAGGTGTCTTAGAGGTATGTGGCTTCCACTTCGTACTTCAGGATGGCCGATCCACTTCCAGGTATGCTGAAAACTGATCAATGACAAGCTAATTTTGTAACCTTCTAAAAAGAAGATTGCAAGCAGTCAGGTTATCAGAGCTTAACTAGCTAACACTCCTCAGCTAATTTGCAATGACAAACAGTAACTCATTAAGCTGCATTAACACATTTGCCACCCTTTAATATCTTTACTATTAGTATTACAGTGGTAACAACTTAAGCTTTTTTCAAATTAGTGTCACTCCTTCCATGTCAAAGTAAACCACGGTCACTATAAAAAACATGTGGTAATAACCCAGTTAGTTAAATCCTTGCCAAAAATTGACTTCAATAGTTGTCTACAGAGTCTGCCAGCATACTGTCGGCCAACTCATACCATGTGTGCCCTGTAGGGTCATGGCTTTAAAAGGACAACAAATTTGCCAAAATCTATCCATCCTTTCAGCTGGAATCCTCTCCATCAATCGTGAAATGTAGCTACATTTAACAGAAAGGAAATAGACAACAGCTATCAGCACAGAGCACACCTAGGAGAAAGGAAAGAAAGTTTTTAGACCCTGAATGGGAGCACTTCGTCTTGGCAGAATGAGACAACCCAAGCTAAGATGCATAACTGCATCCTGAAATAATACTTTTAAAACACTTTCTATCAACAGCACTTATATGAGAACATGGAAGCCAACTATTCTTCCTGGGTGTTCAGACAGTTAAATGAAACCCATACCTGATTTTCTCGAAGGACATTTATAAATGCACTATAAAAACTGCCTCTTTTTTCAACACCACTGTCCAGGCAATCTGTTCCCGCAACAGGACTGCTCTAGCAGAATGCCTCTCCTCAGAGGCTTTTTAATCAAATATGGTCCATCTTTCACCAAAAGTTTGCTGTTCTGGGCAGGGACATGAGCAAAATCAGCAGACTTTGAAAGTCAAAGACCTGACCATAATTTCATAATAATTGTGATCAGATAACTATTATATGTGTGCAGAAAAGCTCTACAATGTAAGTGCAGCAAGCCAACTACATCTGGAACAGGTAATCTGTATCGTACAGGTACAGCTGGCTTGCAGTAAGTGTGTGGGAGACAAGAACCCTCCTCTTTTAGATCTGGAATTTGGTGGTCTTGATTTTACCCAATAGAGCTGGCAGGAACACAGATCAACAGTGTGCTTATGGGTCCAGCAGACAGCATGAGAGATGTCTTGCCACAGAGTCCACTCTGGCGGACTTAGGGGATACAGTTCTTGTGTCTCTTTCATGGACTCAGAAACTCAGGATGATGGGCTAGAAGGAGGTCACTGATGAAGTAAAGAATGAAACAAACTCTGATCACCCCCACTACCACTGCTGTTTGTTCTGCTCAAGTATTTGCCATATCTGAGCTTGCATTAAGATCTATAAGCAATATCTGTGTGTCCAGGATTACCCTTATTCAGACAGCATAAAGGGATGGTACTCTGATTTGGCAAGATGAGAAATAAGTAATGGAGACCTGCATTCTGAGTAGAATGACTTAAGTGAGACAAACTGAAAAGGGTATAAGAAAACAAAGGGAAAAAAGATGCAGATGAAGCAGAAAGAAAAGGAATAACAAGACACTGGGCAGAGAAAAAAAGGACCAAAGTGAACAACAGGAACAGCTGAAAAGGAAGGAAAGGCAGATGAAAGCACCTTCGGAGCCTGGAAGCCATGAAACATTATGGTTTTGCAAATCACAATTCTATACAGGATCAGACTGATTTTTGTAACTGAATTTGCCAGGGACAGAAAAGAACAAAGAAATACCCAGCTCCAAAGACCTGGGCTGAGGCTGGGTGTGGGCTCATTTCACGGTAAAACTCTAATAGCAGGGAAGACGGTGTGCCCATGTGTAAGGGGCTGTAAGTAAGTACTTACTAATAAGTAAGGAGGCACTGGTGTCAGTGCTGTCAGTGATTGCACTACATTTACTGACCGTTTGGGAGGTGGAGGATGGCACGGGGCTGCAAACAGCTTCAGCAGAACACTTCCACGAGAAGAGAAAGTGGTCAGTAGAAAACTCCCCCTCTCTCCCTCTGTCACCCATGATGATTTACAAACCTCTCTGTGGCTCTGTCCTGGTCTTTCCAGTGGAAGAATCCAGCTAGCTTTCTCATAATGGCAGAAGTAATTAAAAAGGGGATCAACTTCAGAGCAGCATAAAATGCACACCAAAAGTCTGTCTCTTTAATGATATCCCCTACATGCTTTATTGGCGGGGATTCGGCTAGTCTAATACCTGTTAATTTTCTTTCTAATTAGGGCTATAGCACACCAGAGGCTGTTTTATACTGAATTTGTTGGGGTTTTATTATATGGCTCAACAGTCAGCCAACCACTGTATGCATCATGTGATCTCGGTTGAGATCTTTCAGGCATTACTGCACACTGAGGCCCTTGGAGAGAACGTGCCACTACAATTTGTGAGTCACCCGTTCTTGCTCTGCCTAGGTCTTGTCATGTGTGTGCTTGTCAGGATTCATCTCCATCTCCATTACCCCTGGGGCAGAAGTCATAGTTTGTTTCTGCTCACTTGTCTGATTTTTAGCAGATCATACTCCCATCTTCAGAACCTTAAGCAAGTGCATTCTTTGGAGAATTTAAGGTGGAATTCTAAGTGTCAATTTAATTGAACTCAAAACCATCTTTTAATTGACAGGAAATATCCCAATTCAATCATTTTCCAAGGTGGATGTAGACTGTGGATTTTTTAAACTGTGGTCCTTGTATTTATGTCATTTTAAAAATATTTATTTTCAAGACTTCTTTGAAACTAAGTTGAGGTCTGAGGCAGATTTTACTTGTCTGAAACACACCTGAGATCTTCATTAATTCTATTTTTTGCCAAAAAAGTTTGCAATCAAATTATGCGCCCGTTAAACACATAGCTTGGAAATTGTAAGGAGAAAAATGAAAGAGTAGATCACAGATAAGCAAAGTCTGTGGTGCTTTAGTGACCAGAGCATAATATATGCCAATGAAAGTACATTTTATTAAGCCACTATAAGAGAGCCCAGGGCACTGACCAATCTTTGTTTTGCCTCCAGGATGTCAGCTTCCAGGTAAACAAGGGTATTAGTACATCATTGACTCCAAATTGGTGAGCAAAGAAGGTCACGATAGCTATTAAATAGTAAACCTCATCTTCCACCTCTGTGGATGCCATGAAGGATGATGCCTAAAAGTTGTTCAGTCGCACACTGAGAATGGTGGTAGCACTTGTTATGTCATCCTAAAACAACATATGAATTCCAGACAACCACCATCCTGCTTACCTGAATCCACAAAGGGCTTAATTTTCAAGCAAGCAATTCCCATTACTTTGTCATTGCAGCTCTTACAGAAACAGAATAATGGAAACTCTTGCTTATCTCTGCAGCAGAAATAAACCTCAGAAAATTCCTACTTTCTCCACTGCTGTCTGGTAGGATTTTACTGAAAGAGATGAAGAGTGTAAGGTCAAGATAATGGTGGTTGTTGTTGAAAACCTTCAGAAATAATACATTAAATAAGTAAAATAATTAAAATAGTAAATACAAATTCATTCATATAGCCCAATAACCCAATCGGCCCATCTAGCCATATATCTAGTACCTTTCAATATGTGAACTAGCTCCAGGTAGCTCTAAAGAAAAGCAATTGGTCTAGATCTGGTTTTGCCTACGGAAGCATGGCTAGTCAGACAATCTTCAGTGGTATTTGCATGGGAAAACTACAGGAACTAGAGTTCCTAGATTGGGAAGTTCATGGCAAAGTAAAACAAGGAAGCTGGGATTCTATTCACTGTGCATAGATATACAAGATGCAGTTGACAATTCAGATGTGCAGTTAAGTTACCCTCCATCAGCCATAGAAGACTACTTGTTCCAGGAACAAATAAACTAGGGCACAAGGTAAAGTGTTGTTTCTTTTCCACCCAGAAAAAGAAATCATCCACAACTGGAAAAACATATATCAGCTGAAAAGGTTCTACCTTACCGTCCCATGGAAGAACACAAAGCACAGCAAAATAGACAACCCAAACTCTCCCAGCAAAACCTCACAGAACTGAAGGAGCTACAGATGGTGAGAGGAGTTTTAATGGAGATGTGATATAACCATATTTTTCTGAACATGCCCTGGCAGGCCTAGATAGATCTCTAGAAGGGAAGTCCTGGCACAAAAGGGAAAAATAGATAGGGTAGGTTTGCACAATACACATTGAAATTATGCATATTAGTGTCACCCATTGCTAGGTAGGCCTATCAAACTTCTCTGAAAGACAATGAACATATGCGTGAAGGTCATGTCCATTGGGAGTCTTCAGATAGAACAGCCTGGATTCTTGATGAGGAAGGGTCCATCTCTGAGACTGAAGGAGATATGGAGGAAAGATTTATCAAGGGAGGAGTGACTCCAGAAATGGTCAGCACCTCTGTTTTTCCACAGGCACCTGTTGTTGGCTCCTATCAGAGAAAAGATGCTAGGCTGTATGGAACTTCTCCACACAGAGAGGAGCTCTTCTGCTCCCTACTCACCTGTCACTGGTATTCCCTCCTGTTTTCAGCCCCGTTTCCATGCAGTGGTCCAGTCCCTGGCCTCCTTAAGAGGGACTGCAAGCATCAGGGGGCATTACTGTTGATGCGATCATCAATGACTGCTGCTGGAAATCCATGCAGAAATATGTGCTGTGCACAGGGAAGCAGACAGCAACAATAGCCAGCCAGCTCTCCTTCCCTCTCTCCCTTCCTCCACCTGTAATTGAAATTCAGGGAATCTAAGCCCCACTATCTCCCATCAGAAGGATATTTTCATTCCCTGGGGAAGGGGTTAGCAAGGACAAGCCAAGCCTTAGTGGCTCCCATCCCAGCAGTTTGCCCTTACCACATGTGTAAATACCAATATGTCCACGCAAGCACCTGATTTTAGCCATTACTTTCTGGATGTGCAAGAATGAGGTATAAGGACAAATTCACATACACAGGCTGATCAAAATGACAATGTTTTGCTCCATCTGGCTAGTTTTCCTCACAGAAGGGACAAAGAGAAGGTCATATAGTGGAAGTACCTCTACCCTTTTATGAAAGACTACAGCCTTACACCTATGAGGTGTTTGTGGTGACAAGGTAGGTTCAAGGTCAAGCCTGACATGCAAATCATCAAGTCAGGGTCAGCCCAGGTCTGACAGCGGTAGCCAGAGTCATACATACTCTTGTGATCACCAGTCAAGTCCATAGTGACAAGGCAGGTCGAGTGTCGAGCTAGAAGCAGAGTCCACAGGTCAGGATCCAGCCAGGTCAACAGGTCCAGGCATGACTGCAACACAGCTGGAGCTAGAGATAGGCACACTCACAGCATAACTTGGGCAGGGATCGAGCTGCAATGCAGCCACTGAACAGAGGGAATGAGTGGAGGTCCCGGGTGAGGTTGGCTGGAGCAACTAAGGCCTACTAATGTACTCAGGACCCTGGCACAGTTTTTCTAGGAGCTGTACAACAGGAGAGGTGAAAAAGTGCCAAGAAACTTTGGCCTGAGCCAAGGAATACCCAGCAAAGTGACAAGCCCCAGCTGTTCCAGCAGGGCTTATGCTGCAGGAGTGTCAGACAGGCTCGGATGCTTCCTGCCCCATTGTTTTGCCCCAGAACATTTGAAAAACAAACAAATAATGGTTAGAGCCAATTTGCAGTGACCATGCCCAAGAGAAGAGGTAGCCAGCCAATGTGACATTTGCTTTCCTCACACGCAGAAAAGCTAGCAGCAAACAAATTCTTAAGGGGGGGGCCTGGAGGAATATTAAAGGTTTTGGGTTGCAATGGATTTTAAAATGCTCATTGAAAAATTTAGCACAAAGTACTAAATTAATAGTGTGCTTTCATAATGTGTAGTTTATATGCAAGAGCACAGTGGCCTACCTTTGGATTTATCAGCTTTTGTTGTTTTCAAATTGACCCTTAGGATTCTGATCATAACTCTTTTTTTTAACGGAATTTCTCTACAAGAAGACAAATATCTGGGTGAGCACATGAACTAATGCAGCCTAATTTTGAATGGCTTTTGGGCTTGTGATAAATGACTTTTAAACTTCTTAACCCCATTTATTAATGACCAGAGAATAAGAGTTCACTCAGGAACAAATACTTTGCTGTGGAGTAGATCCCCTGTTGTCTGCAGCCATAGATTTGGAATGAAGCATTTCCTGTGGCTGGTCATTCATAACAACTCTTTTCCAAGAGTATCTCTGACAGATAACATAGGCAACTCTTCTCCCCCATGAGGATTAAGAGTATCACCCTTTTTCTACTCTACACCTAATTTCATGAAGCATCTAGGAACAGAGTATGTTCAAGATCTCTGGCCTTATATCAGATCTCACTGACACTGGCCAGCAGATACAAAAGACACATGCACACACAAAGAAAGGAAAAGAAAGAAAGAAAGTGGGATTGCATAAGTGTCGTTCCTTAGGAAAGCAAGCTAAAAAGAAAAAATATCAATCATATGATAATAACTCTTTAATTCATTTTCACAGACAGGTTATAAAAGCTCTGTAAAAGAAGAGAAAAGTGGGGGTTTTTGAGGGCGTATATAATCATAATAATAAATAAGATACGAATATCTTATATTCCCTTCAAATACATAGATCAAACTGTCTGCAGACATTGAATAATTGATGCCTTGTCTGTGAGGTAAAAAAGTAATGACATTTATAAAATGGAGTATTACAAAGTTTTTGAGTCTTGTGCAAGATCAGAGCGAGAGAGTCCATTGCAGAGTTGACAACAATATCTGAGATTTAATGTCTAAGACTACTACAGGGTAAAAATTATGTCTTTATTCTACTGCTCTTTCAATAACAGAGCAAGGAGAGAGATAATAACAAGGATATCACTCCACCGCATTTAAGAAAACAGAAGGCTGGCCAGCTATTTTTTGAAATCTTAATGTATTAGGGCAGTAATTCCTTTACTTTTCATATGTGGTATTTTCCAATAAAGGAATCATGTGAAAGATCATAATCATTGGCTATTTCTTCATGCTTCACCTCCAAACTCTAATAGTCCTCTCCTTCCCTACTTGTTCTGAAGCATATTATAGAAAATATGGCTGGAAGTGTTCTCAAATATCAACCTAGTTCCTCCTTTTAACCCACAGCCAGCCATACCTGAGAAACATTTGCCTAAAAAAATGGCAAATCTCTTCCTTAATGAAGGAGATTTAACATCTTTCCCAGGCAATACAATTCAGTACTAGAGTACCCTTTAACATCTTTTCCCTTAGTCTGGCCATGACTCTCCTTTACTGCAGTTTAGAACCATTATGTATTGTCCTATGCATTGTGAATGCTCCGAGACCAAACTAATCCTTCCCAGCGACCACTTGCATACCTAAGGAATATTTCTCCAGTGTTCCTTTGGAGTTCTCTTTTTCATGCTAAATAAACCTAATTCTACTTTTGTTTCCCTTGCTGATCACGGTTTCCATTTATTCTTTTTAACCTCTGCGAAGTACATTCATTTGGCCTACATATTTCCTGAACTATGGTGCCCAAAACAGTATGGAACACTCCAGCTGAGACTTCCATTCATCCAGATGTTTTCTATTGGTTTGATTTTGTCTTGTGCAAGCTCTGTCAGTGTGTAAGGACACACATATTCGAAAAAAAAAACCAACATCAAATTAAAAACTGAAGGGCTAAAACATAGTATGAGAGTTTGTGAGACACAAACTGTCAGAATTAAACAGAACTACAGTGAAAGAAGGGGTTATTATTGGGAATAACTAGAAGTTCAGAAAGCAAACATATAACCTAATTTCCTCCTGATTGGTGCCCTACATCACTGCAAGCATTATAGATGGCCATAAGCTCCTTTAAAATTCAAAGACTTACCAGGCACCCTCTTCTTGTAACCTCATATCCAGTTCCTTGCAGAAGCCAATCCCAGTATGCTAATACTTCCAAATTTTCTTCAAGTGCAGGTTCTTCAAGTGAATCCCTGAAGTTTGTTCCTCATGCTTTTCAAACCAGTCCAGTGGGACCTTTTAAGGAGCAAAACAATTGTGAAAGCCCCATATACTGATTTCAGCTGAATCAAGCTATAGATATTGTATGGTAAGAACTATCTCTGCATATAAGAAGATGAAGACTAAATACATTTACAACTTTTTTCCAAAGGTATCTTCAGTGAGTCTCTGAAAAATTCTGGGAAATTATTGTTTCTTGACAAGCCAGTCATTATTCTCCTTCAGTACAAGTTAGGGTTTTTCTAGATGGAATGTGCTCTGCAGTACAGCCATGATTCCTGATTCTAGTTGTTCACATTACTCTTCAACCTAACTGAAAGTTACTGCTTGTGAAGAATTGCAGACAAGCATTCTGACCAGCTGCACAGAGTGGAGCTAAAAATAGAGGGTTTTCTGTTAGCAAGAAAATTTTGTAAGGCACATTAAGCCATATCAGTGCGTTCTGAGATGACCTGGTTTTCAAAATAATCTTGGTATAGTCACCACTGAATATGTACTAATCTTGTTCCAACACAAAGTCCATGTTTTCAGGCTACTTTCTATATGCTCTGGGCAGCTTCTGTGATTCACAGTTCTGTCATAACTTCATCATACAGAAAGTGCTCCAGCTACAGACCCTGGAAGCCTACTCCAGGATTTCTAAAATCTAAACCTCAGTTCTTTGGTGGGGAGGCTTGCAGATTTCAGAGCCTCCTCCCTCCCAGAGCATTCAGACTTACAGTTTTGGGAAACATCAGACCCTGCACATGCTTGGGAACCCAGAGTTTGGCAATATGCCTCTTGGATCTCCCTTGAAACTGAGTTATGAAACACCTGTTTCACCAGGAATCCAGCAACTCAGACAGGAATTCTACTGTGTTATAAAGTAATGAAAAATACTTGTAAAATACTCAGGCTCAACAAAAACTTAATTGATCAAAACCTTTTTATTGAAAAATGTAAATCTTTTAAGTGGAACATTTGACCTCAAAAGAGTCAATACATATACCTATACAGTTCCTTTTCAGAGGCGGTCTGTCCCCAGCAGCCAGGTGTCCTCTTTGTCTCACTTCAGCAATGGAAGGACACTGGGGAGGGAGGAGGATGCCAGATATTCATAAATCCATTCTGCTAGCAGCATAGTGAGCCTATTTTTCTGAGTTTTCGGAAGGCCTGGGATTTTTTATATCACATTGCATAAAACATGGCTGTAATGAGAGTTAATATGTTTATGGCTACATGGAGCTTTCTCCCTATAAAATTCCCTTCTATTCAAAGTACTGTAAGCTTCCTATGCCTTCCATGGTGGTTTGGAGCCAAAATAAAATAAGCTATTGATCTTCCAGTGTCTTGTGTATAGTGTCTTCCACTCTATTCTTCTAAAATCTCTTTCCATAGCTCAAGATTCTTTCCCTGACTGAGGATTAGGCCCCTTAACCATATCTGTATTAAATATAAAACAGCCTCTGGTGTGCTATAGCCCTAATTAGAAAGAAAATTAACAGGTATTAGACTAGCCGAATCCCCGCCAATAAAGCATGTAGGGGATATCATTAAAGAGACAGACTTTTGGTGTGCATTTTATGCTGCTCTGAAGTTGATCCCCTTTTTAATTACTTCTGCCATTATGAGAAAGCTAGCTGGATTCTTCCACTGGAAAGACCAGGACAGAGCCACAGAGAGGTTTGTAAATCATCATGGGTGACAGAGGGAGAGAGGGGGAGTTTTCTACTGACCACTTTCTCTTCTCGTGGAAGTGTTCTGCTGAAGCTGTTTGCAGCCCCGTGCCATCCTCCACCTCCCAAACGGTCAGTAAATGTAGTGCCATCACTGACAGCACTGACACCAGTGCCTCCTTACTTATTAGTAAGTACTTACTTACAGCCCCTTACACATGGGCGCACCGTCTTCCCTGCTATTAGAGTTTTACCGTGAAATGAGCCCACACCCAGCCTCAGCCCAGGTCTTTGGAGCTGGGTATTTCTTTGTTCTTTTCTGTCCCTGGCAAATTCAGTTACAAAAATCAGTCTGATCCTGTATAGAATTGTGATTTGCAAAACCATAATGTTTCATGGCTTCCAGGGTACTTTCCCTTCCTTTCCCCTCAAATGACTCTTGAAGACCTTCAAGGTCCAAGTGGAGGGAGACACTGAATTCCACAGTTTGATTCCTGCAGACAGGAGATCCATAAGTTGTCTTTTTTTTTTTTTTCACTGTGTCCTCTAAACAGAAGCCACAAAATATAGCAAGTTGCGTTGGGGCATTCTTCTACAGGAGAAACAAGCCAATCACCAGCAAATGAGAAGGTATTTTCCTGTACAGTATTTCTTATTTAAAGGCCTTTTAGACTTTTTTAACATTGTGATGTGTGAAATAGATCCTCCAACTCAACTGCAAGTTCATATGTACTCTCTAAAATACCTACTCAAGGCATCTTCTAATCCTGTCTTCACCAATACAACAAATTAATATGTGCACATAGACATGATCATCTAATCATGTCTTCCTGTCAGTGAACCAGACTTGAAAGATGGTGGCAAAAAAAGTCAGCACATCTAAACTATTAAGTTAAGCAAATTGAAGCATGTATCACCTGGACCTACACATACGCATCTATTCCTCTTACAGGAACAGATGAGCTAGAAGAAATTGTGCAGGGCAGTAATAAGAAGGAACTAACGGTGGGCTAACAGCGCACAGAGAGAGAGGTAGTGTCGTGAATTAGATGAGCAAAATGCTGTGATTCAGACCTTTTATCTAGAGGCCTGTGGAAGGTAGCCGGAATTGGGTAAAGAAGCATTGCTAGCCCTGCAAAATGCAGGATAGGGCTCAGAATAACAAATTTTTCCAATCAACAAAATGCCAGTGCCAATGCATTTCCTCTTTGAAACATAAACCATAGAGAAAGGTACAGAAAAATTAATTGTCCCAAACCTGATGAATTCCCCATTCCTTTTTCTTTTTTTTTTCTTGCCCCTGATTATACGTCATTAAGGCAGTTAAGATTAGATAATGTTTCTGAAAAATGTCTTAGTCTGCTAGGCTCTTTGTAACCTAATTTTTTATTGAAAATGATAATCCTGTCCATTTATTCCCGTATCTGTACCAGAAAGCAGCAGTAGGCTCCAGAGCCTAGCTGACCCAAGATGGTGTCTGAGTGGCTCAATACTCAATGGAAACTGCTAATAAGGAGCATCTATTGTCGAAAGGTGACTGAAATGTTCCACTAGATATCTACTTATTCAGTGTTCAGTAATCTGTAATATATATAGATTAGTTTGTCGGACAGTAAAGAAATCGAGGCCAGTCAACCAAATTGTTGAACACATCTTAGCACTGTCATCTACTAACAGAGAACAAATGTTTACAGATTCACCTCTCCCTTCCTTGCATGATCTTGCCAACAAAATGCAAACCAAAGCAAAAAATCCAGGGAGTAACATGGTGTGGGTTTGCCTTCATGCATGCTACTGCTCTCACTTCAGAAGAAGCAGTTTGTTGAGATCCAACATTCATACCAAAAGTGATCTCCCTTCACAGCCTGAGGGAGACAGTGCAGTACATTGTTCATTTCTGTCCAGTTCTGTGTTTCGCTCTCCTATGGTAAAATCCTTGACCCAATGAAGTGATTGCAACCTTTATTATTTATTTCAGTCTTGCCCTGTGTTAAGCACCTCCTTATAACTAAGGTAAGCTTGCTTGTGCAAAGACAGAATGTTCTTAAAGTGGCATCTAAGGCTAACATAATTCCCCAAGGAACTGAGACTCATCAGAAATCTCATTACCTTCTTGTACAGGGCACTTTCATTTTGCTTTCAGTAACATGAATAGCAACATGTATTTTAAAAACAAAACACATTTGAACTTAATAAGCATTAAAAGCAAAAGTTAAGGCAGTGAAGCCTTAGTAAAGCCAATGGTAATACCAGATAGCACTGCAGCAAAACTTTTAATTCAAAACTGGAAAAAAAAATCGTTGCTCCTCTTGTAAAAAAGGTCAAACTCTATTTTGGAAAGGCTTTTCATCTTAAGTAAGCTACATCTAGTAGTGACTTTACAGTTGACAAAGACTTTGAAGCAGCAAAACCCAGCTCCATGTGACAAGATGTGGGACAAAATGGTGATGTAAAAATAGAAGGATAAATATAACTACATGCATCTCTCAGAACACAGAAAGCTGAGGCAGGTGTTGTCATAGCTGTCAGCTGCTTTCAGGTTCCTTCTTTCTTCAAATTTTCCAAATAACACCTTGGTTCTTCCTTAAAAACTATGGAAAGGCAAAAAAAAGAACCAGATATGAGATTTTTCATTTAAAATCCATAATTCCAAGTGTTTTGAAAAACAATCTAAAACTTCTGCATACCAGTTTGAAAAAAAAAAAAAAGAATAAAACAAAAACCAAAACACACAACAGTCTTAATTTTCTTTCCTAGAATTCAGAACTTTGCTTTTGAGAGATTATGAAAAACAAGTGTTTCTGGAGAACAAAATAATAGTCTTAAAATATTGAAGCCTCAGATAAAACACATAACAATACAATTAAATACTTTATAGAAATTAATTTAAAATGCTCCTTACTTGTAAACAAGTAATCTAGAACAAATTTTACCATGAAAACACAGAGTTTGGAATTCTTAATGAAGTCTCAGAGGCAAAAGTATCCCAATTTGAGTCATGTCTGTAAGGACTGAAATGAGAAAATCCCCACCATTGTGAGACTGTTACAAAAAAAACAAAAATAGTCAGCACTGGCAAAGGAGTGTCAACTGACTTCAGTAAATGAGGGTAATACTGGCAAGCATAACTGAGCTCTAGCAGTAATATTCTCGTTTCAAGACTTAGATGTCTACACACATAACCACCTATTTCTGTCAGAGTCTACTCTTGCAGCAGTCCATCCCTGGGCAGACAGCCAGTGCAAAATCTCTCCAGCACAGAAGCCTCACTTAAGCCATGGGTTTAACAGGAACATAAATGAAGGGAGTGGTTGAAAATAACCTGCCCTTACAAGGCAATCACATTTCAGGATTCCCAGGCTATAGAGAAAAGGCATCTGTAAACAGCAGGGTCCTGCCTTTTCACATCATCATCTTCTCCTTGGAAATGGAAACCTTCAGCAATTCCTGTGAAAGGAGCAGTCACAATGTGGGAAAGAGAACTTTTAGTGGTCTTATTTTTCCTTAAACTGCCCCTCTATGGCTATACTAACAGTAGCCAAGCAGTAGAGCATGCTTTTTCCCAGTTCTGTACGATGTGAGAGCAGGGGGATGTGTGCTTCTGGAACCTCTTTGCAGATGGTGAGGTTTTTTCTTTATGCCTTCATCTTTTCCGCTAGCTCATAATCTGCCCCCTAGCTTCCCTGGGGCCAAGGAGAAGAGGATGATCTTTATATAGCTCTCCTCGGGGACTGAGTGAATCACAGAGTAACATCTAATCCCTCTTGCACTCCGCAAGTGTATAACATCCCAGCTGAATATCGAGCCATGGAAAATAAATTGCAGTTTTAAATACAAAAATCAGGCAGAATGAACAAGGACAGTTATAACAGTTATCAGTTTCCACCATAAAATTCAAACTGAAAAATTAAACAAAGCAAACATAAGAAAAGAAAAGAACCAGAGACTAGGGAGGGTGCAGAAACTACCGAGAAAGGCCAAGATACCATGTTCTTTATTTTGGCACTTATTTTTTCTTAAGTTTTTGAAAAATTATATTCAATAGTTATTGGGTGAATCTATTGCACGGTTTGTTATTTTTTTACTGGGGAGGGCAAGGAGCCATGTTTTTTTTAATTGCTTGGCCACCATGTTTGGTGTCTGAGCTGTATCTCATGCACTGTTTGTCATTTCACGCCACTTAGAACAAATCCCAGCTGGCTGGAATCCTAGTCCTGTGGACTGTGAGTCATGGATATTAAATGACCATCATGTGAGGTCCTGCATGCTGCTGTGTTTAGTGTATGACACTGTAAAGTTGTACAGTATCTTATCACAGAAGATCATCAAAATGAACATACAGTTTGAGCAGGAGCGCTTTCATAACAACACAAAATAAATTACTTGTTTTAGCAAGCAGTACGTAAGGTGTCTTGATGTGTGAAGCTGAAGCACAGATACAGCATGTCCATGTTTTTCAGGGGACTATTAAGACACAGAAAATCAGCTGCTGGTTCTGTAACATCAGAACTGGGGCAAGAATGGAAAAGATACTGTCAGTAATGGAATGGTTTGCAAGAAACTTTGAATCTCCTCAAGGAAATCCCATAGAAGCCTTTTCGATGGATAATTGTAACCCAGTCCAGTCTTACTGAAGTACCCTACCAGGATAAAGAACTGAACACAAGCATTTAAGAGCCTGGCTCTTAGGAACCAGAATAAATTTTGGGATTGACTAGAATACCAGTCCCAATTCAGAACTTCAAAATAAATAATGAGAACTTTTTCACTGACATGATACAAACAGTGCTTGAAGTGGATGGTTTTAGTCTAGCAGAAGCCCAAATTAAAAGATTTACTGAGCAATCCACTTCATGCTAATCAATGTCACGCAGGAAACTTGTACTAAAAAACAGATTAGAAAAAACCTGGGGCAATGAGGAAACATTATTTTCAAAGAATAGCATTTCATACCTGGATTAGGTAGTTTTATTCCATCGTAGTTATGAGCAGCGTAAGCTCCTGCCATCGGTGATAATATGAAAATCCATTTTAGACAACATACAGGAAAACCTTGCAAGAGTTAGGTGTGAAAGCCCATTTCCATCTTCGTTAGCATGGGTAAGTTGCTCAGGCTAGGAATTGTTGTTACCCAGTCTGAACTGTTATCCAGTTATCTTCTGCAGGTTACTATGAAACCACGTACTACTGTCAAAGAGTCTTATGAGTCTATAATGTTTCAGTCTTCAGTCACGGCTCCAACAAAATGACTTCTCTAGATGCCAGGTCCAGCTTAGATCTGCTTTTCTGTCTTGCATGTCTTTTTCTTCCTCATAACAGCTACCAGCTCCTTCCCACTATCCCAGCAGTTTCCCCTACCTTTGATTGTGTTTCTACCACATCATAGCCCTGTAGTTAGACCTCCTTAGGTCAGCAGAGCCAGGCATTCAGAGCTTGCACTTTCTAAGGCTTTTCAAGCACTGAGGCATTTAAAATGTATTATATTTCTGAGTTAAGTGTCAAAAACTTTTCATGTGAAGTTTCTTCATGAGCCAAAAGACACAGTTAATACTCACTACTGATTTTTTGTATAGCAGTCCAGGGTTTTAAAGAGATAAATATGGCTTGAATCAGATGGGGAAAATTTATGCAAATTGTCCAGATTTAATCAAAACCACGATTATAAAGACACCAGCCCCTTATATCAGAGGAAGATTAAATCTGTTAATGCATTGTATTCAAGTTACTGTGGCTGTCAGACAAAAGTAAAACACTATGTTGGGTAGTATTAATAAAAATACCAAGTTAAAAATACAACTATGTCACTACAATAGCTCCAATCCTGATGTCCTTTTTTTTAATATAGGGGCAAATTTTTAAACCATTGTAGAATTTGAAAGAGTTTAAGAGGCAACATCTTCAACCATGGAGAAGACTTCACAGAAAGAAAAGACCAAGAGGAAGCAGGATTATTCATGGAATTATGAATGGCTATTAGATAAGAGATAAATCAGTCTCATTAACCAATTGGGAAGACCAGGAAGTAATAAAATAAAGTATTAACATCAAAAAATTGCAGATTAAAAATCAGGGAAATCTTCATAACTATGTAAAGGCAGAATAAAGCCAACTACGAATGCAGAAACAATGTGCCAGGAAAGGCTATGCAATTAACTTCACTGTGGATATTCAAGACACCTGTCTGTGGGGAGTCACTTCAGCATAATAAAATCAGAGCTTCCTGGATGCAGAGACATGAATTAGGGAAATCCACTCACTATCTTCTAACCCAAATTGTCAGAAATGGCTTCTGTTAGCTAAAAGTCATATTGTCACAAGTTGTCCCCATTTATTACAACCCAGTTGTCTTGAAATACACGGAACAGACCAACAACTATGCTGACAGCGCTCCCATAACCTGAATGCGACAGCAAGGCCGGTCAGATGCACTGGGGTATCTAATTAAAAAAAGTCATTGCTGTTTTTCCAGGTCAAACCTTTCTTTTTAATTTATCCTGTTTTAGTGAAAGCATTTAAACACTTTTTCTTGAAAACATACTGAGATAAATCCTTCAAGGGATTTTTATGAATAGATGTGCTTTGTTTCTAGCAAAGACTAACGCTTTTGCATTAGGGTTGGAAAGCAGTTGTGCAGTCAAAGGAAAACAGAAGTCACCACTGATCCCTCAGAGAGAGCGCAGGCCTGTCAGTCTGACTTCGGTGTTTGGAAATAGAAATATTTTCTTCTTTTCTTTCCACAACTGTGATAACAATCTGTAAGCCAATGTACAACTAGAGTGTCTCCAGAAATTACACTGCTTGCAAGAAATGCATTTTAAAATTATTATAATAGTGTAGTAAATTTCCATGCCCACAGGGCAATATAGCACTACATTTGTGATTTGATGTCATAAGCATGTAAACTTCTTTAGTTTTATAAATATTCTTCAAGGAAATATATAATCTTTCTCTCCAGGGAAAACCCTACCTCAGAAAACTGTACAGTAGGAAAGAAATTGGGTTTGAGATGGCCACGTTTTGGCTGCCAGTCACTGAAATCAAATCCACTCTCCATATACATTCTAGTTTTAGGTTCATGGCCCTGCTGCTCTGAATGTTACTAATAAGCCTAGGACATATTTTACCCTTTATATTATATATACCCTTGTAACCTTTCAGGAGTTTTTCCTGTTTTCCAGGATTCTGGAGATCCATGATTACTTTGGGTTTCTAAGGAAATGAGGTTTAGATGGTCACACAGTCTGTCCACTCATACATTTCTCTTTCTTCCTCTTCTTTGAAACAATAGAGTAATTTTATTCACACTTGGCACATGGATGAAGATGTCAAAGACAAAACATTTCTACAAGTTTTGTGTCTGGATAAAGGAAAAAGAACCAAGCTGGTGCTGCCAAAAGGATTCAGCCACTATGCATGGCCAGAAACGGCAGCCAGGCGGCAAGTCAGCGTGTGTGTTTTGGCAGGGCAATCAGTATCTCATGTGGTTCTGCCCCTGCCACCCCACGTGCTGCCACTCACCCATCCAGTCAGGTAAAACTCCTATAACAAATCCAGGATGTCAGAAATGATCCACAGAAAACCTGCTTCTCTTTTTGGAGAGATGTGTGGATTCCAGCCTCCAGAAGTACACAGCAGCATGAGAGAAAACAGATCCCAGCACTGCCAAAGCCATGTAAGTGATTAGCCCTTAGGATTGCCAAAACAGAGGCAGATGTCCATAATTACCTAATGTCCAGCGTCACTGAGGTTCTGCAACACTCACTCACTCACCCAGAGCATGTGCAGGGGTATGGCTTCAAATCTCTCTTTCTGTGCCATAATTCATCCTGACACACTTAATAAGGCACTGTTCAGCTTGGACTGCAAGATAAAGGTATTAGTACCCACAGGAGCATCCTGCCCAGTGCTGGGAACTTCAGCACAGTTGGAAACCTACCTAGCATACTGGGTAGCTACGTTAATGTAGGGTCCAAACAGTGGCTTTGCTGCCATAGCTGACGTACTCCATTTAAAGATAGTTCAGTTATGAACTCCATCTGCTTCAAATGCATCCAAGTCATCATATGAATCAATGCACACAAAGAAATTATTTGTACCTCTTTCTGATCAGCCATCTTGCTGGAGGGGAGAGGAAGGTCTTTAAGGAATTAGGATCTAGAAAGCTTGAAACTAGTTGAGTAAGCATGAACTAGAGAGAGGATTTACAGAACACAACGTCAAAAAGCTCATAAGTGCTATCTAGCCAGAAGTCTAATTATAATAACACAGTATTTGTCTTCACATTTTCCCTGTTAGGCTACAAACAACTACTATTCTCATGTTTTACACACACGGCACTGAAACACTGTCAGCAGTGTAGTCACCCAGGCATAAACCCCTCATTCAGGCACCCTTCAAATTCAGGGGAGAGGGGGTACTCTGAGGGCAAGAGCTACCTGATCAATTGCAGCAGTCTGCTGTATGATAGGATCGTCTCCTTTCTGGGAAACTGGCAGCACATTAACACCATGCAGTGGGTCCAGAGCTGATTCTGGCATCCAGAGTGTAGGCACAGCCTCAGTCACAGGGCTGAGAGGAGAGGGAGAGCTGAGACTGGCAGTTGTGTTGCAGCTGAAGTGAGAAGAGCTAAGGGTGAGGGTCAAATTGCTTCAGGAGGCAAGTGCCACAGTGTCTGATTTCAACCAAGAGCCAGAAATTATCTACCTACACTTACCTCCCTTGTACATTTGTATCCAGTGTGTTTATTAACATATCAATTTCTATAAGATGTGAAGCGACAGTTCACATGGAAACATGCCTAAAAATCATGAAAGTCAGGGGATGGGAATTAATTTTACCTTTCATTCAGCAGAGTTGTGCAGGAGATCACCTTTAGCTTAGCAGAGAGTGATTTGCAGATCTCAAGGAAGAGAAGGAATTTTTAATTTAACTAAGAAGAATGGCCAGGACAAAATCTGGAACCGGTTTTGGGGTGAAAGAAAGAATTTATTGAGAATCTCTTCAGGAAACTTGCTCTAAAAGCTATCATGCTCCACTAAGTTGAGAGACTGCATCAAGGACTTAATAAGATAACCCTTTCAGTGGGAACAGTGGGACCATGTGAAATAGGCAAGGCAAAGGAAGGAATAAAGAGTGACCTTTCTGATGTAATTTCTAATGGATTACGCCTGAGTTTTCTTCCTTATGTCTTTTCCAAACTATTTTAGGTGATTTATGTACATTGCATGTCTAAATGTATGCCTCACGTAACACTAACCTGACTTCAGATTAGGGAGTTATGATTTTAGATGGATATCACCAGTACATTCCTGTACACTTACTATCCAACGCACCTTCCAGAGTATCCAAAGAGCAGCAGAGTGGACCACATCAGGAGCTAGTTCAGGTAGATAACATAGGAGACAGAAAAAAGTGTCTTCTGCTGGCTGATGATAACCAGGAAAGCACTCTGATGTGCAGCAAGATGCTAGGGACACCCAGAAGAGCAACCAAGACATCCAAGCATCCTTTCTCCCTCCATGCAGACCACTGGAAGCAAGGTACTCTGACAAGCTGACAGGCCAACCAAAGAATATGTGCAGAGAAGGGTATTTACAAATTTCCCACCTTTGTTGTCCTCAGGAGCTTGAAGGAAAAAGTACCCTGATGGGGTCCAATTTAATACTGCAGCCTCAGTTAACACTGCAGCCTCAGTTACCACATGATGATAGACAGGAGCCTGAACAGTCAAAATAAGCATGCTGGTTTCGTTCAGCAGAACCTAGCATGGAGAAAAAAACTAAAAGGTATAGTTCCTTAGTAAAAGCTGTGGATGTATAAACAGGATCCAGCCATCAGTCTCATCACTGTGCTGAAGTGCAAAGGCAGAAGAAGACACTGAACTCAAAGAGATATTGTACCTGGCATACCACATACCCATGAGGCCACCCAGATCAGTTAAACTTATGCCAGCTTGAGATGCTCAGCTGAATTTCAATGCTCATGTAAAGATCAGTGAAAGGAGATCAAATGCACAGGCAGCAAGAGAGCTTCTGTGACAGAATTTGATTGCAGTAGAGGTGAAAACAACTAAAAATGATGAGAAAGGAGGCCAACCACCATGAAAGTAGTACCGTAACACCTTATAAGTGTTATAGAAGGGGTAATTCCATTCTGGTTTATGGCTCTTCGAGCAGTCTAGAAATGTGTATGGGGTGCAGGCACTGGCAGTGGGGCGCTGCAGGGGTGGCTTCTGTGAGGAGAGGCTGGGACTGCCCCGTGCCGGACACAGACCATTCCAGCCAGTTCCAACAAACCCACATGTCATGGTTTAACCCCAGCCAGCAACTCAGCACCACCCTGCCGCTTGCTCCCCCCCAAGTGGGATGGAGGAGAGAATCAGAAGAGTAAAAGTGAGAAAACTCATGAGTTGAGATAATGACAGTCTAATAAGTAAAGCACAAGCTGTGCACACAAGCAAAGCAACACAAAGAATTCATTCACTGCTTCCCATGGGCAGCCGTCTCCAGGAAAGCAGGGCTCCATCACGTGTAACTGTTACTTAGGAAGACAAACACCATTGCTCCGAACATCCCCCTCCTCCTTCTGCTTCCCTCAGCTTCATATGCTGGGCATGATGTCAACAGGTATGGGATATCCCTTTGGTCAGTTGGGGTCACCTGTCCCGGCTGTGCCCCCTCACAGATCCTTGTGCCCCCGCCCAGCCCGCTCGCTGGCGGGGTGGTGTGAGAAGCAGAAAATGCCTTGGCTCTGCGTAAGCCCTGGTCAGCAGTAACTGAAACATCCCTGTATTATCAACACTGTTTTCAGCACAAATCCAAAATGTAGCCCCATACTAGCTACTATGCAAAAAATTAACTCTATTATGCAGAAAATGAACTTTATCCTAGCCAAAAGAAGCACACCACCACAGGGCACAGCTGAGCCCCTCAGCCAAGATGGTGGCACCTCTGGGAGAAAGTATTCAGAAAGAACAAAACACTGTTCAGGAAGTGAGTAGTGAGAAAAAAAAAAAGTGCGAAACAGGCCTGTGAGCAACAAGGTCAGAGGAGAAGGAGGGGGAGGAGGTGGCCAGGTGCCCAAGCAGAGATTCCCCTGCAACCCCTGGAGAGATCACAGTAGATGAGATGTCCATACTGCAGCCCATGGAGAACACCATCCTGGATCAGGTAGATGTTTCCTGGAGGAACTGCATCCTGTGGGAGGAACCCAGTTGGAGCAGGACAATAGCATGAGGAGGATGGAGCAGCAGGGAAGAGGTGCTATGGATTGATGATAACTCACTTTCCCCACCCCGCTATGTTGCTCAGGGCAGAAGGATGTAGAATAGTAAGGAGTGAAGGAATGACGTTGAGCTTGGGAAAAGCGTATGGTGGGAGAAAAGCTGTTGTTTTAATTTTTGTCTTTGTTTCTCACCATCCAATCCAGATTTTGTTGGCCAGTTTCCCCATGTCAAGTCTATTTTGTCCATGATGGTAACTGGTAAGTTATCTGCCTGTCTCTATCCCAACTCATGAGCTTTTTCATCTTTTTTCGTCCCCCTGCCTTAATGAGGAGGCAGAGTGAGAGAGAGGCTGGGTGGACATCTAGCAGCCAGCCAAGGTCAACACACCACAAAATTATATTAACATTGATTCATAAGACTGGAAGGACTGTCAACAAATCATTTGACTCTTCTGTCAAATAGTGGTAATGTGAAAAAGCAGGAAACAAGGAATTAGTTTCATCAGGAACTTGTTTCATGATGTTTCATTCAACATCATGAATTTAAGTCTGCCAAGGCAAAAAAGATTTAATCCTGTCTGAGACATAAAAATTGGTCTACGAACTATAAAGTACATACTGGTGAAATTCAAATCTGTTTCATTCTGGGCAGTTATTTCAGTTTCATATCAATATCATCTCAGTATTAGATTCTTTAATACTTAAGGACACAGACTTTATTGATAATGTTTTTTTAAAGCAGACTTACTTAAAACAGTAAGCAATAAGGGGATCTGTAACTAAATTATCTAATTCACTTCAAATGAGGGCAGTGTATCAAAATGTGTCCATATATAAAGAAAAAATCTTGAAATCTGGACTTCTAGAATTTGAATAGGATCTGGACAAGTTGAAATATAAGTTGTCAGTTATTACTTTAGATCTTACAAAGATATAAACACTAGGAAGTACTTTTTGTGTGGCTAGTCTGTAGAAATCCCCTTGAAATGTGTATTTCCTACAGGAGAAATGGAATGCAGTAAGCATCTGTCCTAATGCTAGGGACTGACTTTTTAATATGACTGTAATATCAGTCATGCACTAGAGCAGCCTCTGAAGAAAAGAGAAACATGCTGAAGTGTGAAACCAGGAGTCTTGTAAGTCACATTCGGCCACAAAACTTCCCATGTGATGGGAACATGCTGATGAGCATCCTAGACAGGTAGGGAATTCCTTTGAAGGCCATTTGTGACCATCTGTCTGTGTCATGTGTTCAGTGCAGGCTGCAGTATAGAGGAGGGAACTCCAAGTGTGTTACTAGCAAACTGCTAGAAACAAATCTAACCACAGGGCTCTCCCCAGAATATTTTACTTTGCTTTTGATAGACTTTATGTAGTCTCAAGTCAAATTGGGTACCTGAATCTACTTATGTTTTGAAGTCCCTTTCATATTCAACAGAAGATACCAATGTTTGTGGCTTAGTAAAAGAACACATGGAGCAAAGGATGCTTCTTAAGGTGACTTGAGTGGCTACTTACATCGAAGTGCATGTGCATTTTAGAGAACATTTGAGACAGAGCTTCATGAAAATGTTTCTGAGGCATAAGAAAGCTGTAATGTATTTACTGCACTCCCAGAAGACGCAAGACTTAAAAACAGACTAAGCCACGGGAGAATGTAACACAACTGTGACATATTTGTACAGGGGTGGACACCAAACACAGTTGGGCTGCCAGTAAAACCCCAGTTTATGAGTTAGAGTCACGTGAGCAGGTATCACCAGTGAGGCCCTCTGCTGAGCCAAACAACAGCATCTGAAAGCTGTTCTTTCCATACTGTGTGGGAAAGATGATCACCCAGAGGGAGGTGCCAAGAAGAATGGGAAGGGAATAAAATGTATTTGCAATGATGAGCTGAAATGTCCTGTTAGGAAGAATTCTACATAAAGAGTTAAACATTTGTGATTACTCTGTTAGTTTACTCCTCTGACTTCACGTATGTTTGGCACTGGTTGTCTTGGGAATCCTGCCATGGCCTCAGGCTTCGTAGTGGTAGGCTAGATTTCAGAAGTATGTCTGCTGGACACCATTAGAAGCAATAAATGTCTGCTGGTCTTTTACCAACATAGCTGTTTTGCTTAAAGGTGTGAATTTACCCAAACACAGTAAAAGCAGTACTATCCCAGTAACATCAGTCATGAGATTACAACAGCTCTGTGTGGTGTCAGCTGTTAGCAATATAAGTAGATCCTACCACAATACCCTCATTGACAGTAAGGATTTTGTTTGACTTAGCTTCTCTTGCTTTCTTATCTAATGAATTTACTGTAGTACAAAAATGTGCAAGGCTTAAGAGAAGACAAATAACACAAACCCAGCAGGCAATTACCCAAAGGGTCATCATTCGTACTGTAAAAGTAACAATGTTGAGCTCACTCAGGGAGGTGCAGCAAACTTGGGAGGAAAGGGGGGTGGCTCAGCAGCCATTCAGGATCAGGAATATGGTGGCTTCCTGGTGCCTTCCGTGTCCTGAGCTGTGACTGCTCTGCAACTCACACTGCTGCAAAACAGAATAAAAACATTTATAACTGGCTGGCCCAAAGCCATGGCTCCACCCAGAGTTAAGAGTTTTTCTGAGATTTCAGACTTAGGGAGTGGGACATCTAACAAGGCTGGGAATGAGGAAAGCAGTTAAATGTCAGAGGATAAAGGAATTGAGGCAGAAAGAGACAGATGTTTCTCTGGCACATGGCTAAACTGTCTGGTGGGAGACTTTGGCAAAAGCCATGGTCTGTGTGTCTGTATTGCTGTTGAGAGGAACTGTGCTTTGTGTACATTTCTGTAAACAAACAAATGACCTCAAGACTATCCCAGCTTTGAACCCATATTTCACCCAGATGCACCTACTCTCCTGCAAAGCCTTGGTATTCAGTTTGCCATGACACCAAAAGGGCAATGAGGCTATCATCCCCTGGTTCACATACTGAAGTATCCCAGCAACATGCAATGCAAAAGTAAACTGCAGATTGCCCCATCCATTAATCTGCACTCTTCCTTTTCCCTTTTAACAGTAATGAGCCATAGGGAAAACAGAAAGTTGTTCTCATCAGATTTTGGGCTAAGCCTTTCTTACTTTAATCACAAGAGAACCTTGATTGGAATCAACAGGGTTTGTGTTTTCAGATGCTTTTGAAGATGCTTAAAAACACATTCCTTGCTATATTTTAGCAGTTCGTGGGCACAGCACAGAA